>NC_034606.1:19753726-19776425 GCF_900095145.1 Mus pahari
CCCAACTTGCTTCTTGGTCATGATGTTTGTGCAGGAATAGAAACCCTGACTAAGACAGTGGGGTAGAACATTATGGTGTAGAGTATGCAATTGATCATAGTGTGGACTATGTCTACATGATGGATAATAGGCACAGAAAACAAGACAGAGAGGGGCCAGAAACAAAGTACATACTCTAAAGTTAGACTATCATTAGCCTGCTTCCTCCAAGTCAGCCCCACACTTTTTCCTTGGAGATCTTAATGTGTATTTTATATTTATTGTTCATTCCTCCATTATCCTGTCATATATCTCTCTCAGTCCTGCCAAATCTTTTCTTCTTTCCAGTAAGTATGCTCCTCCTACTTTCATGTCTGTTTTTGTGACCCACATATTTACTTAGGGATTCTCGTATGATGTTGGTAGGAGGCATCACTTATTGAACAATTTACCCATAGCTACACCATTGAGGAATATGACTCCTCTTACCTGAATAGCCATTAACCGTGAAAAGCTCTTCAGGGAGGGGCACGTAGGCATCATCTTGTAATAGCTTGAATTTATCAATGGATTAACACATTACAGAGGTTAATGCATTTATGATCTCATTGTCTCTCTGTAGCTCCACCATCTGTGCACCAGGAATCCAGCATATGAGCTTTTTGGGGAGATATTTCATATACAAACCATAGCATGTATATATAGGAATGCAAACCTGCACGAACATACACTGAATGTATTTAAAATAGTCCTTCACTACTTGAAAAGTGATTTGCTTCATGCAAAACTTTGTACAGAGTTCATACAAATGCAGACCGTCTATACAAAAAGCAGATACAGACTCTGTGAGATACATTACATAATCATATTTTTAAGAAAAAAAATACCCAAGACTAAGAAGGATTTGGTCAAGGTCACATCGAGTAAACACTCGGTAGAATGAACAAAATTGCAGATTCTGCAGTTTGTTCTTCCTCTAATTATTCATAGCTATCAAAAATAGAGACCTTGTCAAGCTTATTCTAACAGTAACATTATCCTAAAGCTAATAGGGTAATTGAAGAGAATCTCAATGGGACATATAGATGTTTTTAACAAAATGTCCTTAGAAGGCTGCTAGCTATGACCTCTTGAAGACAGTTACACATCATTATGGCAATTCCATAGGATTTTAAATATAATTAGCTCCCACATCTTGGCTTTAGTGTCTCTCATCAATAACACATATAAGGATTATTACCACAAATGATGACACCCAGAGGAAGAAAGTTATTGTTTCAATTTGTAATCGGTCTCCAAATGTCTAATCTCTGACCCCAGTAAGGTACAGTTACAGAAGTTCTGGTTGTGTATTGTGAGGCTCCGCATGGATGAGCATGTGGTGTTTCAGTTTACAAACCAACAACAACAACAAGAGAAAAACAGAAGAAAACAAGGATTTTCTATTGACACAATCTGACTCTAGAACTTTCTCCTAAACATACAAAACCCAAAGAAAACAAATCTACAGTGTAATTATGCAGTGACTGGCATAAAAAAAAATAGAATGCAATAGAAACAACCCCAAAAGCAAGTGGGGGCAGTAAGATAGTAAAGGCACCTCATGTACAATGTATTTAATTTCTTAGAGGGGGTAGAAAACTTAATATTCAACATTTAACTAATGGACAAAGACTTGGTGTTATTTAATATAGTACCCAGTGGGGCTTCATAATGGGTCAACTCTTCTTCTAGAAGACCCAAGTACAATTCCCAGAACCCACATGGAAGCTCACAGCCATCTATCTGTAACATCAGGATCTGACACCCTCACACAGACATACACACATGTAAACCACTAATGTACATAAAAATAATAAAATAAATAAATTATATTTAAAAATTATAGTATCCAGTGACATTCTGATAGGAGACCACAGGTAACCTAGTGATGGAAAACCAGGATCTCTCCTGTGAGAAGACTGAGCCAGTGAAGTACATCTTCATAAAAGCTTCACACTGCTCTTTAAAAGGGCACAGTCACTGTGGTGGTTTGAAAGAGAAATGTGTCCCCCCAAGCTTATGTATTTGGACATAACCCAGCTGATGAGGTTATGAAACCTTAGGGAAGTAAAGCCTTTCTGGAGGAAGTATATCACCAAGGACAGGACTGCCCTTTACACCTCCCCCCGAGTTCCTGTTCTTTCTCTCTGCTTCTTGTGTGGGAATGAAATATGCGCAGCCAGCTTCTTACCCCTGCCACCATGTCTTCCCAGCTCTAATGGACTCTGTCTCTCTGAAGCCGTAAGCCTCAATGAACCCTTTCTTGCCTACGTGGGTCTTGGTCACAGCCTCAGAAAGGTTGAATGCATAAAGCTATGGACTTTTCACGAGAATGGGTTTTCTCATCTTCCTGAGCAATGTGACCTAGCTCTGGACATATTCTAGTCACTGAAAAATTGTATGCCCTGCTGCAAATCAGCTCTGTGATCCTGACTATGCTTGTGCAAACAGAGTTTGGGATACTGGCACTGCAGAACTAGTGACACCCTGCTTTCTTTCTCACTGATGGCACAGGTGCAACCTATCTTTATCAGTGCAATTATTGTTGCACAGTCGTTCTTATTAAATGACTGTCAGTTAAGCAAATACAGACTAATAATGATAATAATGAGAATCAGGCATGGTGACACATTCCTTTAATACTAGCTAGCACTCAGGAGGCAGAGACAGGCAGATCTCTATGAGTTCGAGGCTAGCCCAATCTACAGATTGAGTTCCAGGATAGCCAGGGCTACCTAGACAGACCTTGAATAAAAATTAAATAAATAGTAATGACTGCCATCTCTAGCATGTGTCTGGCGCCCTTGTAGGTATTTCCCCTGTTTTCGCCATCCAGTCCTCACAACAAGCTGGCACTGGGGTGTGTGTCATGATAGGTAAGTGCTCAGCTAGCTTGTCCTCATATTTAGAGTCATTACTGAATACCAACCCTCCATTCCTTACCAGTCATAACAGGCAAGGCTGTTAAGGGTTACTTACTCTTCAGCACTAAACAATGAACTCCAGGCATGAAGCTAGGTAGTGACGGCATCTACACATACATAAGCTTCTCTCACTGCTCAGCAGAGAAGCCTGCACGTGGTCACCTAGAAGCAACTGCTATTATGAAACATGTCTGAGAAATTCTAAGGCGGGACAATTCCATACCCCACAGATTCCCTCTGTTCTTAAATAGCTCAAGCGGTGACAACTTTTCACTGTAACCTGCCAAGTATTATTACTAATATTAAATGACTCTTGCCTTTGGAAAACCAATGTGTCCCCATTGGAGTAGCAGTTTCTGTGTCCTATTGGTGGTCCTCTGTGATTAAAACTGGGAGAAATAAAAATGATGTGTGTTTTTCTTAAAGCCAAATTTATTGCAGTTTTAAATCTTGGGTTTTGTTTTTAAACCAAAAAAAAAAAAAACCAAAAAAAAAAACCAAAAAACAAAAACAAAAACCTGCTTTCTAATATGACATGAGAGTATTTTTTAATTTAAAAATATTAACAGATAAAACATAAAGGCGACAATTGTATTTTCCAGAAAGCATGTTTTGCCATTTACCTCATCCCATGGTATCTAGAATGCTTGGCTGCCCTGATGTATGTCCAGACGGACAGACGTGCAGGAAGATGGAGTGGGTCTTTGGTGGTAGTTATCTTCCCACAAATGTCAAGACTACACCTTTCTCTGTAAGAATGATTTTTGTATCTTCAGATGATTCTTCTCAGAGGACAAATAATACACAAAGTGGATTTGCAAATTCAATCTTGCTGTAAATAACTTTATTACACAGAGATGAATCTAAAATCCATATCCACTCAATTTGATTATAAGTGACACTGTAGGCAGGGTGGAAGCATGTAAGATAATACTGTCATTTTCCCTCTTAAATCAGCATTCCACTTGACGTTTTAGGGAAGCACATCCTTTCATAAACACCAGCTTCACAGAAGACTGGAACAATGGCTCGGCAAAGAAAACTGGCTGCTACTGCCGAGAACCAGGGTTTGTATCCGTTACCCACTTGGAGCCTCCCAATCATCTGTAACTTGAGTTCCAAGGCATTTGATGCCATCTTCTGTCATCTACGGACACTAGGCACGCACACGGAACACATAATACATGTTGAGAAAAACATTCATACACATAAAGTAAAAATAAATGAGGATTGAAAGCCCAACTTCATCTGTACATAACTTTTACATACAATGAGTTCCACATGTTTGAAGTAGCAAACGGAAGCCTCTGAGAAAGATAGACCATGTTTTCACCACTGTAAAAAGCTTCTTGGCTCTTGCAGTCTATCCATGTCTGCTCCCTCCCCTATGAACTGCGGTCCTGATGACTGTAGACATAGGGGAATCTTTTCTGTTGTGGAATTTCATACAATTAGAATGCCACACTGTGTGTACATGCATGTGTGCATACGTGTGTGTGTGTGTGTGTGTGTGTGTTAAACTCATCACATTCAACACAATGGGTGCTTAAAATATTACATTGATTTGCAGGTGTTTTTTTCTCTGAGTACTTGCTTTAGGGTAGCTAGACCACATCTTATCTGTTTCCTCTTGATAGGCACAGGCATGGCTGTCTGACTATTCTGAGTATAAAGCTCCTTCGAATATTAGTGGACTCAAACATTTACTAAGAATTAATTTCATGTCCCTTGAAGAGATATCTCAGAATGGAACAGAAGCATCATCTTCCATTTGGGATTATCCTTCACAGAGCTAAAGCTGCCCATCCAAGTGATACTACGCTATACTTACAAAATGCACAAAAGACTCATTTATATGACACCCACAGCAACCTTTGGCTCTAGCTTGGTATCTGAACTTTTCATTATATGAGGTGTAAAGTGGCATCTTGATGTGGCCTTGTTTCCATTTCCCTCAGAATATTGCCGATGGTCAATTTAAGTGTCATCTTTCTGGAAGTATCTTTTGTTCAGAGCCATTGGGTTATTTGCGATCTTTGATTTAAAATGTCATTTATGCATTCTGTCTATAAGCACTTTTTTTGACAGGAAAAAAATTGAAGTTAAAAATTTAAACTTAGCACACAGGATGGGCTTCCCTCTTGCACCTTCATGAATATACATTCTTTCCCTTGGTTCTTTCTCTCTCCTTTCCTTGCTCCCTCTCCTACCCCTGTGTCCACACCCGGTCCACTTCCTCTCTTCAAAGAGTCTTCCCTTCTGCTAGCATGTCTCATGAATTGAATTGTAAGTACTCTTTAAAAAATACTTCCTTCTTGAGTGTGACTTGGCCTTTTCACTGCCTTGATGAATGCTTAGAAGAACAGGAGGTCTAACTTTGATAAATTTGTCCATTTCTCCTCAAGTTGTGCTTTGGGGGACTTGCTAGTGAATCTGCATCTATCTTCAAGGATATCAAGATTTTTCTTTCATGTTAGCCTTCGAGGAATTTTACAGATTTCGGTTTCACATTTAGGTATTATGCCAGGGGTTGAAGTTTACTTACAGTTTTTCTAATACCACTTATTAACATAATCAGCCTTTCTTACTGATTTTGATATCATCTGTGCTTATGTGTCACTATGTGTTAGTGTGTGTGTACCAGGGGTTGACCTGAGGTGTCTTCTCATTTTCTCCTTTTATTTTTTGAGACAGTGTGGTTATCTGGATGCACATGTCCTCCCTGGGATCAGAGGTTTGAATATTTCATGATTTGTTGGTGGCACTGTTTGTGCAGGTTTAGGAGGCGTGTTCTTGCTAGAAGTGTGTCCTCTGAGGTTTCAAAGCTTCTTGCCATTCCTTGTACCCTATCTGTGCTTCTCATGGTTTAAAATGTGAGCTCTCCATACCCCACCCACTGCAACACTTGGAAAAGTAGGCTCTGAACCTTGCCTGAGCTGGATAGTAGAACTGGCCCTAGGTGTGTGGGTGGCAGGTGAGCTGGCCCTGAGGATTCGAGCATAGGAGAGCTGGCCCTGCCTCTTGTCTGCTGTGTAGTGGCATGAACGAGGGGACACCTTCCTCCCTCCTATTGTCCCTTGTCATCTATGGCAGCTGTGAGAGCTGGCCTTGTGGTCATGAGAGTGGGAGAGCTGGCTATGTCCCTCACCTGTGACAACACATGAGAGAACAGGCCTAGCACTTCATCTGGGTGGCATAATAGAGCTGGCTGTGGTTGCTGGGCTTGCTGGTGAGCTGGGGTGAGCTGACCTCAGGGGCATGAGAGTCGGGGAGCTGGTGGGATGACCAGATCAGACACCACTCAGGCTCAGCTCCAGGGATTTGAATTGACCTACCACAACATCTATCCTATGGATAAACTGCTGGAGAGCCTAAAGAGGCCAGTCCTACAAATCCAAAACTACAGCATGTTCATGACACAGGGCAACAACAGGATATCCCAGAGGAGTTCCAGCTAGGTTCCTGTATTGTTAGAGTAGCAGAAGGCAGAGGCATCATGCCAGACCAAGACATTATTACAATGAACATTTGTAAGCAAAGAAGTGTAGTCAAAAGGCAATACTGTAGGGTACACTGTGACATAATACAGCTTTCACGATGAGATTTGTTTTCTCTCTTCGGGGCATAGGTTGTGAGGGTGGAGGGCAGATACAGAGGGAAGAGATGACTGAGATAGGGGTGCATGATGTGAAGCCAATGAAAAGTTAAAAAAAAAAAAAAGAAGAAGATGTGGGCTCTCCGTCTGCTGTTCCAGCCTCCATGCCTATCTGCTTCCCTGCACTGACGGTAATTGACTCCTATCTCTTTGGAATCGTAAGTCCAAATAAAACCTTCCTTCTGTAAGTTGCCTTGTCCACGGTGTTAGATCACAGCAATAGAAAAGTAACTGTTCACTGATTTTTCTCGACCTGATGGCCAGTAAGCTCAGGGGCTCTCCCGTCTCTTTCCTCCCTAGAGCTGGGACTGCAGGGATGTGCCATCCTGACTGGCTTCTGTGGGTCCTGGGGATTCAACTCAAGTCCTCTAGCGTAATAAACAAGCAATTTACTAACTGGGCCATCTTTCCCTCTCTCTTTCTCCCTCCCCCCCTCTCTTTCCCTCTTCCCTCCCTCTCTCCTGTCTGTCTGTCTGTCTGTCTGTCTGTCTGTCTGTCTGTCTCTCTCTCTCTCTCATTTTTGAAAATCATCTGGTCACTTATGTGTAAGTACACTTCAAGATCTTCTATTTTCTTCTATTGGTCTACAAACCCATCCTTACTCCAGTACCAAATATTTTGTTTTAGTGAGTCTTGAAATCAAGTAGGCAAGGCCTCAAAACCTCTTTCTAAACTGTTTTCACTCCTCCAGCTTCTTTGAATTTCTACACACATTTTTAAATCAATACCTGCTTGGATTTTAAAACACACACACACACACACACACACACACACACACACACACCCCACCTTGAAGAAAATAGACATTATTTTAATGTTGAGAATTTTAATGCACGAGTGTGGCATATGTCACCTTTTATTCATATTTTCAAATGTTCTTGGCAATATTTTATGGGTCTCTAAATAGTCTTGTATATTTTTATTAATTTTTATATGTTAATCTAATTTTCTTCATGTTTCTTAAATTAAATTATTAGTTCATGTGAGATTTTTCTCTCAGTTACTTATGTCCTTGATATCTTTTAAATATTTCTACTATGGTATCTGCAGGGGAAAAATACAGTTTTATTTCTGCCTTTATAATCCTTGTGACTTTAATTAGTTTACTCATTTTATTTCCCATTCATGATCTATAGTATATATTTGGTATAAGGGAAGAACAGCTGTACTTTTATTGCTCTGAGTTATAGGAGAAAAAATGTATTTTTTAGCTATTATCTAAAGACTTATAGTAGATACTCTTTTTTCATAAAGATTCTATTTATTCTATAGCTGAGAAATTTTATCATGAATGTTGAATTTTGTTAATTTAATTCTACATTTATTGCAATGAAAGTATACTTGATTCTTTGAGCATCATTGAGAGATCTTCAACAATCAACTAAAATAGAGGGAAAAAAGAAAGAGGAAAAGTGGTATTTCTACCCATTCTACAGGAGTTAGCGCTTTAATACTGACTCCTTGACCTTACTTCACTAACCACAGAAATCTGATACTATTTTCTCCAAAGTCCTTTTCCCTGTGGACCATGTCACTTATGTATGCCTGCTATGATGTTTTCTATTGGCAAGATTGAATTCACATTTTGTCAAGAACTTTTAGATTGATATCGATTACATGATTACATATATTAATGTAGCCTGTAGCATTCTTATACTGTTTTCTTGTTGTGGTAATGGGCATTCTAAGAGTCAAAGGGCCTTCCTCTTCTTGTAGTCCTGGAGTGATTTGGGAATATTTAGTATTACCAACTGCTTGAATTTACTGAAAGAACTTTTTGGGTTTAGACTTTTTTTTTGTGAAAGGTTCTATGCATGAATTTATTTTACTAAGAAATATGTGGATACTTATTTTGTCTTTCTTCCTTGAGTCAGTTTTGAGTTAAGAATTTTGGGGGAAATTTGCATATTTCCTGTATGCTACTAAATATATTACCATCAACGTGTGTGTACATTTCTCATCTGCTACTAAATATATTGGAATACGCATATTCTGTAATGTCATATAATAATAGCACATTCACTTCACCACATAATCATATTGCATTATCTTCTAAGGTATAGAAAATTTAGTGATAAATCACTTTCTGGATTACTGAATTTTTTATTGTTTAGTCTAGTTAGGCATTTGTCAATTTTGCTATCTTTTCAAAGGACTGATTATCTTTGTAAATTTTTCTGGTGTACACATTTTTTGCTTCATTATTTTCAGCTCTCATGTATGATTTCTGTCTTTCCTTTCTGGCATTAATTTGTTCTTTCTTTCTTAACTTCTTTGATGGAAATTTGCCTCTTTTAAATAATGTCTTTTTCTTTTTTTCTAATATGGCTATAATTTCCAATAGCTACAGGGTCTAAGGCATGTCTGGCTGAAGCAGAGCCAGAAAGGTTGTTTATAGAGGGAAGCGATGGAAGGCCTTCTGCAAGCAGAGAAGTGAGAAACATACAGATGAGGTGTAGCAGAAACATTCCGGAGAAATCGTATGTAACAGTCCATAGCGTCTCAGCACCAGAAGCAAGAACATCTCTAAAGAAAGGACTGAAACCTGCCATTGCCCTCTCTAGGACTTCTTCTCCTCCCATATCTCTTCACTTTCCTAGTGTGTGCAATTACTCCAGATTATACAATCACATCTAAAGATTTGGAGCTTGGAACCACAAATAAGAGGCAAACTTCTGTTTGTCTCTCTGGATCTGGGTACCAATAGAGATGGGGAAAATCTCACAAGGGCCCATTCCTAGATGAACGACTGTGGGTGATTAGTGACTGCCGAGAGAGATGGAGAATGTCTTTCCAAGGGATTAGGCCTCCAAGTTGTTATTCAACATCAAGAGGTCACCTCCGAAAGCAGAGACATGTGAACAATACTAGATGGAAGTAGGGAAACCATGGGAAGGGAGAGATGGATAACAATGAGAGAAGACTGAGAGAAGACTAAAGACTAACTATTATTGTCTGTTATATACATGTATGAAATGCCATTACAAATTCCACTAGTTTATACAGTCAATAAATGCTAGTAAGAATGAAGAAAAGGTAGACAAGGAGGTTTGGAGGAAGCCTTTAGGATCTCCAATCAACAGTCCACCAAGAAGAATTAAAGATTGAGAAATAAGCCATGGCTGCTAAGTTATGAAGAAGAATTTGTAATCAAGATAGTCATACACGGCTTTCTTTAGAAATGGTTTGTAAACTGGAAAACCAAAACAAGACCAGGAGTCTGTTTCAGTTAAACATGAACAAGAAGTTAGTAATACGTAAAGTTTTTGATTGTCAACATCTCTAGCCATAGAGTCTATCTGGAAAGTCTCAGGATGCAATATCTAATGCAAATGAGACCGAAGGAAGGTTTTCTGTAGCACATGGTATCTCAACCTTAGGCAGAAAGCAAACTGGGATTATCCAGGTAGAGGGAGGTTTAGTACAGTAGAGTGGATATGACACCCCAAACCCAATACTGTTTATCATGCCTGCATTTTCCAGGCTCTTCAGAGCTAAGGAAATCAAATTCTGTAGCCACCATGATCAGAACTACCAGAAAATTCAAATTACTAAATAGGAGCCAAATAGGTTGTTGTTTAAAATGATAAATATCCATTCTAGAGGTGGTTAAGCAAAGACAAGTTGGTCATCCACAACAGGCAGTGGGAAGAAAGAGGCTGGGAGTTACCTGGAAGGATTGTTTGAGGAACATCCATCTCTATTTTGATGATAAGAGACCCCTGACTAATGTTCCTGGGCATTTTTCTGTCTCCTAGCTGGCATGTGCTTAGACCAGCACACTATATTTTGTCCTGGCATGCTTCTTCTTGTTCTTGTTGTTGTTGTTGTTGTTGTTGTTGTTGTTGTTGTTCTTCTTCTTCTTCTTCTTCTTCTTCTTCTTCTTCTTCTTCTTCTTCTTCTTCTTCTTTTCTTTTTCTTTTTCTTTCTTTTTTTTTTTTTGCCTTGAAATGAATTTCAATGATGAGATTCCTGATTTGAAGAAAAAAAAATACCTTAGGAATTCATTTATCTAAAGATCCAAATGACAGTCAATTAAAAAGTATTAGAGATAGTGTCAATATTTTGATGTTTGTTTTTCATAATTTCTGAGTTTTTGTCTCATCAAAAGAGATTTTTTTCCATTGGCTCAACAAACTTTGGCTGTCATTGAATGTCTTTTCCAACTTGAGATCTCTATTATAACTTCCAAATCAAGTCCAGTACTCTTGGTTTAAGAAATCTTAGAGTTTTTTGAAAGGTCAGTGAATAAGTAGAGAGTAAGTCTTCTATTTAAAAGAAGTAAGACTAAAAATAAATGCTGTTATGGAAACATTATAAGAGACATCTCATGTCCTAAAGCTTGGTACTTCACTATGCAGATGTGATGAAATGCGTGAGGAGCCACTGAAAGAACAAAGCAGCACAGAATACAGACGTACAGACAAACAGACCAGAAGATCCCGAGGAAGGTCAGTGACAATGAGGAACATGCGGAGGTGCAGTTAAATATCTCCACATCTTGTGTGGTTATACTGGATGTACTCATACTGGTCATACTGGAGAATACACTAATGTTTTCATTAGTGCATAACATATGTTATCATTCCACTACCTCTGACACCTGTAGACTACACACTTATGGGGAATAACCCATAACAAAAGAAGACAATTGCAAAAAGATAAAGAGGTCGAAGGGCTCAGACAAAAGAGCACTACATAGGAAGACATCAGCAAATACATAGAGTTACATTTTAAAAGATTGATAAATATAAAGTGGTTTCTCTTTACTCCACAGTATAAGCAGAACCGTAACATTTTAGGGATATAAATATCACTAGCCTACGTTAAAATATTTTATTGATTCTCTGAGAATTTCATACAGTGTAGCCTGATCTCCAACTCCCTCTGCTGATTTCTTACAGATATGTCTGTACCTCCTTACTATCCCAAATTTCATTTAAAAAGAAAACTCATCAACTCCAGTTTGTACTGTCCATAGACTACTGTGTTTGGGGCCAGTTACTGGAGTACGGTTGTCTACCAGGAGTCACACTCTTAAAGCAAACTGACTCTTCCCACTCCAGAAGCTGCCAACAGTCTACAGCAGTGTAGTCAGGGGTAAAGTTTAGTTCATGGATCCTTCTGTTCATGGATCCTTCATGTGAGGATGTCCAGTAGCTTTAACTTCTGTGAGTCTTAATGCAGACAACCACAGTGCACCAGTGCAAGCAGTCCTCGTGCCATGCTCAGAAAACACTGTTTCCTTCTGATCTTTGCCAACCTCTGGCTCCTAAGAGCTTTCTGTCCCTTCCTAATGATGACCGCTGAGTCTTGGAGATGGGGTGCTGTACAGATGTCCCCCAGTTGGTGGCTGAGCACTCCACTGGTGTTTATTCTCTGTACGTTGAACGGTTTTGAGTTTCTGCGTTAACCATCATCCTCAGTTGGGCGCCATTCAAATGGGAGGAATGGTAAAGGTAGAAGCCGTCCACCATCCCCATCCCCAAAGAATTAAAGGAGTTGATCTACTACATGGAGGTCCATTTATAAATATGAAAAATCAATAAGGAACACCTGCAAGGGATATTCAAAAGTTCTCTATTCCCGCAAACGTAAAGAACATGCATTATTGTTGCATGAAATAGACCCCAGAAACCCTCCTTTCGTACATATATATTTAAGGTAGCTTTTAAAGATATTTTATATTCTGGGTAGGTGAAAGTGCTTTGCCCATGAAAATAAGTCTTTAAGGTTGGCAGGGGAAAGAGCCCTCACTGATACAGGGTTTAAAGCCAGAGAAGTTGAAGTGACTTAGCAGCTACCATCGGAATACTAGACACAGCCAGGGGCTGAAATCTCCTCCAACCTGAAAAAAATTCTTAACTGTGCATAAAAGAGAATCTGAAAGTTGCCTGTGAGCTTGCACCTGGTCCCAACAGAGCCTCTTCATTAGCATTCCAGACCAGGCCCAAGAAGCTAAGGAAAGAATCTTGCAAGCAGAGAAAAATACGGGATTTTTTTTCTCTTTAAACTTAATCTGAAGATTTCAATCTATATATCCTAATGTCTCTCCAGTGTTCTAACCATCTTACTTCTTTTAAAGAACGTATCTACAGGGAATTAACACAAGTCACTTCTCGTCTGATTAAGCACATCTGTCACAACATAGCAGCTGCTTTCTTAGCACAACAGAATTATCAGGAATCCTAATAGAAAATTTATAAAAGCTTTAAACCACCAGTGGGTTAAAATATACCTTTTCTTAGATTTTTACAACTGAGCTGAAAAATCCAGTTAGAATTTAAAATCCTTGGAACAATGGCATAAGAAAAATCGCAATAGACTGGAACTGTTCATAAAAGTATAAATACAAAATTATTTTGTTTATGTGTAATTTTTTCTTTTTAATTTAATTTAATTCTTTATCTTATTAATCATTGTAGTGGCTATTCCTGGTTGTCAACTTGACTATATCTGGAATGAACTACAATCCAGAATTGGAAGGCTCACCAGTGACCCTAATCTGGAGGCTGGGAGACAGAAGTTTCTGATCTGGATCTTGGTATGGAGATCTTGAGGCATAGTGTCTATGGATTCCAGAAGATTAAGACAGGGAGATCTCTGAGTTCAAGGTCATCTGGGATTAAAGGTGTGGTGGCACACACCTTTAATCTGGGCTACACCTTCTGCTGGAGACCATATAAGGACATTGGAAGAAGGGAGTCTTGTTCTCGCTCTTTCGCCTGCTTGCCGTGTGGGACTAAGCAACTGCTAGATCCTTGGACTTCCATTCACAGCTACTACTGAACCATTGTTGGGAATTGGACTGCAGACTGTTTCATCAATACATTCCTTTACTATATAGAGACTATCCGTAAGTTCTGTGACTCTAGAGAACCCTGACGAATACAATCATTTTATTCTTTTACATTTCACATAAGATCCCCCTTCCTGGTTACCCCTCTACAACTCCCCATCTTTTCCCCCTCTCCCCAACTCCTTTGACTCTATGACGATGATCCTTCACCTACTTACCCACTCCTGCCTCGCCATTCTAGCATCCCCTTATGCTAGGGCATCAAACCTCCACAGAACCAAGGGTCTCCCCTTCCATTGATGTCTGATAAGGCCATCCTCGGCTACATACGTATCTGGAGCCATGGATCCCTCCATGTATATTCTTTGGTTGGTGGTTTGGTCCCTGAGAGCTTTGGGTGGTCTGGCTAATTGATTTTGTTCTTCCTATGGCATTGCAATCTCTTCAGCTTCTTTAATCCTTCACCTAGCTCTTCCATTGGGATCCTGGGGCTCAGCCTGATGGTTGGCTGTGTGTATCTGCATCTATATTGGTCAGGTGCTAGTAGCATCTCTCAGGGATAAGCCATACTAGGCTCCTGTCAGCAACTGCTTCTTGACAACAGCAATAGTGTCTGGTTTGGTGGCTATAGATAGGATGGATCCCTAGGAGGGGCAGTCTCTGGATGGCCTTTCCTTCAGTCTCTGAACCATTTTTTTGTCTTTCCTTTGGACAAGAATATTTCTGGGTTAAAATTTTTGAGATGGCTGTGTGGCCCTGTCCCTCAACTGGGGGTGGTGCCTATCTACTGGAGGTGGTCTCTACAGGTTCCATCTCCTCTTTGTTGCATATTTCAGTTGATGTCATCCTCTTGGGTCCTGGGAGACTCCCACTTCCCTGGAGTCTGGGACTTTTTAGTGACTCCTCCGCCCACCCCCTGCTACATAATTTTATTTGATTTCCTGACCCTTTGGACTTCTCTCCTGTCCCTTACAATAGCTGATCCTGCCCCCTTTTATCCTTCACCCTCTTCTCTCCCTCTCCACTTCTGGCCTTCCTGTGATTATTTTGTTCCCCCATCTATTGTCTTCTTCTTAAACTCCATACAGTTTCTGGGTTGTATTATGGGTATTCTGGGTTTGGGGGCTAATATCCACTTATCAGTAAGTAAATATGTGAATTCTTTTGTGTCAGGGTTACCTCACTCAGGATGATATTTTCTAGTTCCATCTATTTGCCTGTGAATTTTATGAAGTCATTGTTTTTGATAGCTGAGTAGTACTCCATTGTGCAAGTGTAACATGCTTTCTGTATCCATTCTTCTGTTGAGGTACATCTGTATTGTTTGCAGCTACTGGCTATTATAAATAAGGGTTCTATAAACATAGAGGAGCATGTTATATGTCAGTGCATCTTTTGGGTATATGCCCAGAAGTGGTATAGCTGGGTCTTCAGGTAGAACAATTTCCAATATGCTGAAAAAATGCCACGTTGATTTCCAGAGTGGTTCTACCAGCTTGCAATCCCACCAGCAATGGAGGAGTGTTCCTCTTTCTCCATATCCTTGCCAGCATCTGCTGTCACCTGTGTTTTTTTATCTTAGCCATTCTGATTGGTTTGAGGTAGAACCTCAGGGTCCTTTTGATTTGGATGCTGAACATTTCTTTAGGTGCTTCTCAGTCATTCAAGATTCTTCAGATGGGAATTCTTTGGTTAGCTCTGTAACCCATGTTTTAATAGGGGTTTTGGTTCTCTGGAGTCTAACTTCACTAAAATCAGGAACAAGACAAGGCTGCTCACTTTCCCCCTCTCTATTCAATATAGTTTTAGTCAGAGCAATTAGCCAACAAAACAAGATCAAAGAGATACAAATTTGGAAGGAGGGAATCAAGATATAACCATTTGCAGATGATATGATAGTTTATATAAGCGACCCCCAAAATTCTACCAGAGAACTCTTACACCTGATAGACAACTTCAGCAAAGTGGCTGGATATAAAATTAACTCTAACAAATCAGTAGCCTTCTTCTACTCAAATGATAAATGGGCTGAGAAAAAAATTGGGGGAACAACATGCTTCACAATAGTCATAAGTAATATAAAATACCTTGTTGTGACTCTAACCAAGCAAGTGAAAGATCTATATGACAAGGACTTCAAGTCTCTGAAGAAAGAAAGTGAAGACCTCACAAGATGGGAATATCTCCCGTGCTCATAGATTGGCAGGATTAACATAGTAAAAATGGCCATTTTACCAAAAGCAATCTACAAATTCAATGCAATAACCATCAAAATCTCTACTCAGTTTTTCAGAGATAGAAAGCACAATTCTCAAATTCATCTGGAATAACAAAAACCTGGGATAGTGAAAACTATTCTCAACAATAAAAGAACTTCTTGGGGAATCACCATCCTTGACATCTAGATGTACTACAGAGCAATAGAGATAAAAATGGAATGATATTTTTACAGAGACAGGCAGGTAGATCAATGGAATATAATTGAAGACCAAGAAATAAACTCCCATACCTATGGTCACTTGATCTTCGACAAAGAAGGCAAAACCATCCAGTAGGAAAATGACAGCATTTTCAACAAATTGTGCTGGTTCAACTGGTGGTCAGTGTGTAGAAGAATGCAAATTTATCCATTCTTATCTCCTATACAAAGGTCAAGTCCAAGTGGATTGAGGAACTCCACATAAAACCAGATAAGCTGAATCTAACAGAAGAGAAAGTAGGAAGAGCCTCGAACACATCAGCACAGGGGAAAATTTCTTGAACAGAACACCAATGGCTTATTCTCTAAGATCAACAATTGACAAATGGGACCTCAGAAGATTGAAAAGCTTCTATAAGGCAAAGGTCACTTTCAATAGGACAAAACAGCAACCCACAGGTTGGGAAAAGAACTTTATTAACCCCAGATCTGATAGAGGGCTAATATCCAAAATATAAAAAGAACCCAAGAAGTTATGTGTAATTTTCAAACAACCTTAAAAATCAAGCTGGGTATAATGGCCCACTCCTGTAATCCCAGCACTCAGAACCCAAGGTAGAAGCGAGGCTGTAAGCTTGAGGCCAGGGATGTCTACCTATCAAGTTCTGTACCAACTTGGGTCACGTGGTGGGACCTTGTCTAAAATAAAGTTTAAATCATTCCCTCATACAAAAATTATATGTGTTTACAACTTTTGTTTGACTCATGACTGAAGAAACTGGCAAGGTTCTAAAATCAACAGAAAGAAAACCAACCCAACAGCACACTCAATCGCAGGTTGGGATGGCTAGAATCAACGAGCACGTGCAAGATCACTTTTTCATAGAGCCTGGAGAGTCAAGCAAACCTCTTCAGGACAGAATTTACGTGGAAACAGCTAAAATCTTGTTCTATCAAAGTCCCTATTTTTTTCTCCAGGGATAGTATTTCAAGGTCTTTCCTCCTGAACCGTAGAGGGATCATGCATTTTCCTTTTTGGATACTTGTGATAAAACTGAACTTATAAGCTGGGCAAATAAGAGATTGTCAAGAATAACCAATAAAACAATATAGTACAATAAAAGTCAGGTGAATGTGACCTCTTGAAAACACAGAATTTTCCACTAAATATTTCCAGAGTACTGTCGATCATTAGTAACTAATATCCTAATAGTAATTAAATTAATAATTAATGCAAAATGCAGACAAAAGCAAGAGGTTAGTGCACTATTAGTTATCTACAACCCAGAGCTGCAAAACAGCTCCCTACAGTCAGAATTAGATACCACAAATGGTGTGACAGTATTTTAAGGACACACTGCCCACCGCTCCCAACCCCCATGGACCACCAATTACCTTATATACTTATGTTTCAAGCCCACTGAGTGGTGCATGCTCCATAAATACTTGCTAAATGGATGGATGCTCACTATTTCTCTGAATTATTAAGTTTGGCCTTTCACACACATCACCCCATTTAATCTTCCCAATGACCCTTTAAGTTAAACATCATTCTCATGCTACTGATGGGGTCTCGCTTGAGTAACATCAGGCAGCCACTGTGTATTTTGTTTTTTATTAGATATTTTCTTTATTTACATTTCAAATGTGGCCTTTCCTAGTTTCCCCTCTGAAAACCCCTATCCCCTACCCCCTCTCCCTGGTCACCAACCCACCCACTCCCTCTTCCTGGCCATGGCATTTCCCTATACTGGGGACCTTCACAGGACCAAGGGCCTCTCCTTAAAGGGTGGAGTGAGGTACATCTAGGTGGATTTGACTCAGGAAACCCACCTACTGCTTTTCCCATGCAGTCTAACACATGCTAATTTTTGTTAATGTCACTGGACTGGGCTACCTCAAAATCAAGGTGTATTTATATGTTACATTGTTAGAGCTGCTTCCTCAGTAAGAAAGAAACTGTTTATCCTTGTTTTAAGAAAAAATAAATGAACAGCATCCCTCAGCAGACAGGTAAACAATCTTGTTTATAGCCTTTCAGATTAGCACAGTGTATGTACCAGCCCAGTCTATGTTGTTTCCCCTTCGGGCACTCCTTTCCCAGTGTTCAGGATAATAGAGCCAGATGAATTCAATACTGCTTATATGTGTGGTCTGTTTCCTCCGAAATCGGTACAGCACACAGAAAAACAGCACCAGTCCACACTTAATTGCATGTGTCCTACGAAGTGGTCACTCTACTCAGTAGCACCACGAGGGAGGCACTGGAATTATCTCCCTTGTATAAAAGTGACGCGAACTGGAGTTCACTGAGCTATTTGCAAAAAAAATTGCAAGGTAATGCTGCCTCTCTGTGCTTTGTCCTGTTCCTGAAACAGCTTCTGTCATTTCCCAAGTCATGCTACTGGTTGCACAGGCTCTTGAGGTTTGCCATGACATTACATTTTAATTGACTTTTGTTGTTTTGTTTTGACATAGGATCTCATGTATCCCAGGCTGGCCTGTAACCCAAAAATAGTTACAGATAACCGCAAACCTCTAGCTTTCCCATTTCTATCTCTCAAGTGATAAGACTATAAGTGTGTGACACCACACTTATTTTTTTGTGATGCTGGGAACCAATCTAGGGCTTCGTGTGGTCTAGGCAGGCACCCTACCAACTTAGCTATGCGACTAGCCCCACCTTATTTCTTCATTAATTTATTTATTCACTTCACATCCCAATATCATTCCACTCTCTCCTACCAGTGCACCCTCACACAGCTCTTCCCCCATCTTAAGTTTTTGTGAACATCTTTTCCCTGATTATCATCACAGACTCCAAAGTTGATAGGATTCCAATAGCTTCTACCACTATGGAGTCAGATACTGCAGCCTGGTCCCAATTCTGGAAGTTAGTTTCTGACCCTGTGGGACTTGGGAGGATTTAGCCACTACATTCATCCTGAAGTAGCACAAGTCAGGAGATGAGGATGGAGTTCTGTGGCTTTCAATAGGTGAAAAACAAAAAGATGTGGATCAAATGTTAATCTGAAGTCACTCTCTCTGTTTCCCAAGTCTCCAAATAATTCCCTTCTTTCTTTGCCTGCCAGAAAATAGGCTAGTCTTGGAATTCAGGGGACTTCCTTTGTAAAATTTTTTATTAAAAACAAAAAGCAAAACCAAAACAACAACAACAAAACACTCCAGATAGTACTTGACATAAACAAGAACACAGTTTTGCAGGTAGAAGGATTGGCTTGGTGGTTTATTTATACCATCTAACTTTCACAACTCTTTGATATTTTAAGACTATCTTTATTTTGGAGACAAAGAAGTGAGGTTGACTACCTTGCTGGGGTAAGCAGTTTTATCTTGAACTCAGACCCCTTAGTGGTTTACTGACACCACAGGTGTTTTGTGGATACCAAGATGCACTGCAGAGCAGTGTGGCTGTCTTACAACACACACCTGGTCCCTAGTCCTTTTATCAGGTCACTTGACCAACCACTTGGCTATTTCCTTAACACTGAGTTCATTCACTCTGAGGGTACTGTTCAACTTCCTTGAATGAGCCTTTATGAGACTCATCTGTTTCTGGGGACATAGCAGAATTCCCACAAGTGATACCAGGGCTCTCAAGTAAGATTATGAAGAGGCAGTGCCATTGCCATCATGCAGGAATTAAGGAACAATAAACAGCCATTATCTGAACGAGATAACTGTTATCAAGCAAATGGACACTAATGGACTGATTACTCTTGGCATGGATCAGCAGACCCTCTGAAGGCTGTTTTTTTATATGTATCCTTTAAGACAAAGGATAGAATATGAAAGCTAGACACTTCAAAGCTGTGTCCTCGCTACAATTAGGATTCTAGGAATTTCATTCTAAAGGGCCATTAATGATGGTTGGGGGATGTATAGAAAATGACTCTACTTGAGTTATAATCTCACGCTTTGTTAAATCAGCTTGAGCTATACCTGGACGTGTTTATTGTGTAATTACTCATTACTTAAATGGCAGGACTCTAAAGTGATCCAGCTTTCCTTTTTCAAAAATCTTGAGTGTCTAGAACCCTGTTTCCATGATAACCTTCCTCACTGAATGAACTATGTAAGACAGTCATGACAGGGTGTCTTGAGGACACTCTCCTCTCAGTCTGACCTACCTCAAACTTGTTTCTCTATGGCTCAAGGATGCCTTTGAATTCACTCTGAGAACCCTTCTCCAAATTGTATCTAGGGAAGTGTGAGATATGGGCCAGACAGGAGAGTTGCAAGTGAAGTCCAGATATGCTTTTCCTGCTGTAGTGGTGGGCATGAGGGTGGGCATATTCACTTCCTCTCCCATGCCCTGCCCTGCCCAGAGAAGTGACAGCAAAGGCCTTCACAGCACATTCTACCATCCCGCTTTTCTGATTTCAAATCCTTCTTTATCCCTTCAGTGAAAGGCTTTAATACTCTTGATAGAAAAGTAGTTTCACTATGTGACTCAGTGACAGTAAAGGGGGGGGGGAGGACACTTTAGAACCTTAGGCACTCTTGAGTTGGCACAAAGCAGAGTATGACAGGAGATGCATGGTTTGGCAGGGAAAGTGACTTTCTACCATTGACTCTTCTCCATTATTAGTTACACATATGTCACTAATCACTCAAAAAAAGTCAATATGCTTGGTCTAATGAGAGGAAAAAAGGGAAAGATTCTCCCAGGTAGAAACTCTGTCCAAGTGGACTTGAATGACTTTCTCTTTTCACTGGGACGGATGCGTTCTTGTTTACTCTAGATCCACCAACCGCCTGCACCCCCACACCTTCAAAATCTACTTTCGCCTACTAACCACCTGATTCATGCAATATCATGTTTTATGCCGTGTGGAATTTATTGCCTATTTTAAAGCAAAGTTACACCAGGAGACTTCAGCGGGAAGACTTTTGTGTATGCGCAGGGAAAAGCCATCGTGGTGGGAGGGGAAGGGGGACGGAGTGAGAGGAGCCTTGGGGACTGCGGACTTTACCAGTTATGTCATGTTGTTTGAATGACTCACTGTAGATCTGATACTGATTTGGACAGTGTTTCTTCAGCCACTTGCAGACATCCTGCTGGGTCCACAGGGCTACTGGTTTTGACAGCTTCACTGTTGCTGACTGTGGAGAAAGAAAGAAGTGTGTATTAATGTTGAGCCATGCCTAGAAAAGCACTCACGTTCAACATCCTAGCGTGCTTGGTAAAGTCCATAGACTGAATTCTCTGGAGAGAAATACGTGGCTCTTATTTTCCCCTAACCTCCGCAACCTTCAACCTTCATCATTATTGAACACACACACACAACACACACACACACACACACACACACACACACACACACACACAGAGAGAGAGAGAGAGAGAGAGAGAGAGAGAGAGAGAGAGAGAGAGGATGCCATAAGAAAAGGCAATGTAAAATCTCACCTGTTCTTGGGGTTATTATTATTTCTGTTGGGAAAACCTCTAGGAAGCAGTATTTTTCCAAATATTCTAGCAACAAGATAATAGGGTTGCTAAGCAAGTACCTCAGGCTTTAGGGGTAAAATAGCCATTGCCAAATGTTTTTCTCTGTTTGCTAGAGGTGTCTAGGTCTCCTCCCGAACCCCCTGATGCCTACTAGCACTTGGCCCAGCGGGTGAGAATAATTATTTCAGGACTGAATGTTAGAGAACCTAGAGACCAGCATGCAGAAAAAGTGCTAGTCCGCCTGGGGGCTCTGGGCTCAGGGTGGTCCTGTAAAGCCCAGGAACATTAGTCATGCCACACTGAGAAAGCAAGGAGTCAATTCTGTCAGCATGTGGGGAATGGTAACACGATAATGGGAATCCTTAGGCTTTATATAGAAGCCAAATAGGCAAGGCCTTTTATTGCTCACCGGATCTTCCAGGAGACTGATCATAAGACATGAAAAATAAAAATAATTTAAAAAGCCAGGGTGTGAAGGGCTCAGCCTTTGATAAATGGTAGATTGCAAATATACTTATTAATGTGCTGTGGTTCTGTTGGGATCCCAGAAACTTGGGTTAGGATAGCTGAAACCACCTATATCAATAATTTTATTTTTGTCATTCTAGACCAGTGTTTGCCAAAAGAGTAGGGCTGAAATATTGAGAATTCTTTCAAAGAGGTTCATTGGTACAGAGATCCAGTCATTATTTTCTTATAACCTGTTAGATTTCTTTCTTTTAACCTGTTAGATTAAGGCAAGGAGAAGGCCTTAAATTGTCAGGAGTGTGAATTATATATTCTAAACACTTGTTAACATTTTCTTTGTATTTTACAGAGAAAGACTTGCTTCAGTTTTAGTATGTTCAACAGAGAATAGTAGGTCTAGCATACAATTATTCTTTGTTTACTTATTATTAACCTTTACTTATGGCAAAGAAATTATGAGACAAAATGTATTTTTATATTTAAAAAAAAAAAACTTGAATTACTTGCCCACTGTGCCCCAATTTTAAGAAAAAAAAAGTATTAAGGGAGAATGGTCCAGATAGATATTCACCAGGAAATGGAGAGAAGGGAATATGCAACACTTAGATAGCACTTTTTATTAATATGCTTTTAATTAAATGATTCCTTGGGTCATCACATACAAAATAATTACAAACAAGGTTTTCACTTTTCACTTCGTGATGTGTGATGATTTGAATGCAAAAGGCTCCTATAGACTCCTCCATTTAAATCCTTGGTCCCCATGTGGGAAAACTATTTGGGAAGGATTAGAAGGTATGGCTTTGTTGGAGGAGATATGTCACTGGGTGTGACTTGAGTCATTTCCTCTTCTCTTCTCTTCTCTTCTCTTCTCTTCTCTTCTCTTCTCTTCTCTTCTCTTCTCTTCTCTTCTCTCCTCTCCTCTCCTCTCCTCTCCTCT
>NC_034606.1:19776447-19810506 GCF_900095145.1 Mus pahari
CTCCTCTTCTCTCCTCTTCCATTCCCTCCCCTGCCCCTCCCCCCCTCTGCATTGTGATTATAGATCCAGATGTGAATTTCCAGTTGTTCTTTCCCTTCACCATTCTGGGATCTAACTCTCTGAAACCATAAGCCAAATTAAATATTTTCTTTTATAAGTTTGACAATGGTATGTGTTTTTTTATCACAGCAATAGGAAAGTAACTAAGATATCATATAATAAAAATGCTTATCAAATTTAATTATAGTTTGAAAAATGATATCACATATGTATATTTTTACATTTATGTGTACATCCTTTATGCAATATGACTGAAATTGCTTTTTCTGATACTAGCAGCTAATGTTTCCAGCCATTAAACTTCAGCATGGCATGTGACCAATGGAGTATAGTGGAATTCATGCTATATTGATTCTGAGGCTGGGTCATAAAAGAAACAGCTTCTATCTGGCTTCTACTTAAGAGTTCATCCTGGGAGCTCCATCCACACACTGTGAGGAAATCCAGACCATGCTATGAGATCATATGTAGGAGTTTCAGTCAATCCTTTCCCTGACATCTGCCATCAACCATTAATAAACGAACAAACAAACATCAGAAGATTGTAGCCCTAAGTCTCTGAATCGTCTGGTTGAGGATCACAGACACCATAAAGGAAAAGCTTCTCAATGTTCCAAATGAACCTCTTGGCTTCTCACTAGGATGTGGGGTAGTTTGATCTACAACTCTAGTGACGAGATCACAAAGGGGCTTCTCTATTATTGCACTTCCCGAGTGTCCTGCAGCTAACAATACGGATGCTGGCAAGCACAAGCAGAAAAAGCAACTGAATCAGTTACTGAACTGAGATGACTTTCTTTCCATCAGTGATCTTAGGCATGGCTCACTATTCAGCAGTAGGCTTCCGGTTCATTCCTGGCTGCTTTTCCCTGTGGTATCCTGAGCTCATGTGGCTCCTTAATCAAACATAGCTGCTTCTGCCTACTACCCTTCTGCAGCCATTTGTCTCTTTCTATTTGAAACCATATGGACTGTTTTCCTAATTCTGATTGGAGAGGAGAACTTTGGGCTTCAAGAATACCAGTGAGTACATGGATTTATAGCTGTTGTTGTTTATATGCTGATGTTAAATCTTAGCCGGGCAGTGGTGGTGCACGCCTTTAATCCCAGCACTTGGGAGGCAGAGGCAGGCGGATTCCTGAGTTTGAGGCCAGCCTGGTCTACAGAGTGAGTTCCAGGACAGCCAGGACTATACAGAGAAACCCTGTCTCGAAAACAAAAAAACAAAACAACAACAACAAAAAACAAAAACAAAAAACAAAACAAAAAAATAATAAAAAAAAATCTTTTTCTTTGTCCCACCAATACATTCTTTCCTTCACATGATCAAAAACACTGGAATTTGAGAACTTTTAGACAGAGATACTTTTTGTAGAATGTTTCACAACTCAGCACCTCTGTATCTGGCTCTTCCCTACTCTGAAACTTTCCCCTCAGATTAGCTGAATGAGTTTATAGCTGACACATCATTACCCTGAAACTCCTGCAAGTTTCTTTCAAGTACAGCTAATCAAATTTTTTTTTTGAAGGCTCCTATAAAACAGTCAGAGAAGACTGTAAATTAGGACAGGGAAGGCAGGAGACGAAGTTGCTTATACATCAATACATTAAACTTCCTTATCTTGAAAGGTCATCCTTTAACTTGCTTATTCCCTAAGGAACAGAGGACTCGTGCCCATCAGCCTGGCTTCAGAGGATGATTTACCCAAACGTGTCAAGTCAACTCAGAACGGATCTTCAACAGCCCTTCATCGGGTTATATCTTAGCTATATTTCTTTATCAGAAACTCGGTGGTTCTAAAGCTAATACCCAAGGAGACCCCTTATTTTTTCCTTCAGACTATATTCTATTACAATTAATTGTGAATTTGGTGATGTAGGCCTTGAAAGAAGTAAACTTGAGCTTAAGACTGTGTGAACTTACTGGCATATGGCTACATGTAAACATAAACAAATGAAATGAAGGGTGAGGTTGAGTTTCTCTTATTAAAATACAGTTTCATCTCTCTCTAACCAATGATGATTCAAAGTCATGACCCTATTTATTAGCTGATCCTTACCCATGGCTTCATTATGTTATTAGTCTGTTACACATTAGCTTTTCAAGATATAGCATTAAGGACTCATAATGACAACAATCCCCGTCTTGCTCGAGTTTTTAGATTTACTCTCCCTTCAACTCTTTTCTATAGCACCAAGACGGTCCCCAGTCACATTTCCCTGTAGCATCATTAGTTCTATCCCAACAGCAATCAGGTTTTGAGAGTAAATACCCTTGAAGAGCTGAACCTTTACTTCTGTGTGTGAGTCTATTCCCACGCATGAGATTAACATATTACCCTCACTGCAGGTAGGAGCAGGACCTGCAGGGGTGCTTCATCCTTCCCTGCCCTCCTTCCCTTTGCCTTCCTGTGTCCACATTCTTCTTTGTATCCATCATTACATGATCATTTTTCTCATTTTAAAATAGCTGCCATGTCTTCTTTTTTCCTCACAGTAGGAGCCTAAACCAAAATAATAGTAGTCCAAACAGCTGAGATAAAGAATTTCATATTTTCTAGGAACAGTAAACTAATAGAAAAAAAAAGTTCTGCCCAAAGGCAACCATTAAAAAAAAAAACAAAAAACAAACAACAAAAAAAAAACATTTACCCCAGTGCTTTTTCTGTATGTTCACTTCTACCACATCAGTCCTCGGTTTACAACCCCAGAGACAATTTTGGTTTGTTTTGCTGCCCTGAAAGAGGCCCGAGGCAGTTTATTATCTTAACCTCTGTGCATTGTGACGCGAAGCAGGATTCCAGACATTTCCTTTCTAAACTAGTTCTGGTCTTTATATCGACAAAATGAAAATGTGTTTCAGACCCTTTTACTTTCTCTTTTACAGGGAGACTCTATGCAAGACTCATATCCTCAAGAGAAAGGTTGTTTGCAAATGATTATTTTTGCAAATGATTCTTATTTGGTCTCAATACAATCGTCTCAGCTATGTCTTATAGTAATTTACAATGCATGTTTAATCAGTCAGAGTGTGAACACAGGAAGGCAAAGGGATGGAGGGCAGGACAAGAATGAAACACCCCTGCAGGTCCTGCTCCTACCTTCTGCAGAGGGCAATATGCTAATCTCATGTATGGGATAGATTCAGTCTGCTGTTCCAATTCATACAGAATTAAAGGGTCAGCTATTTAAGGGCTTCAGTTTATGGTATTTACTCTCAAAACCTGATCGCTGCTGGGATAAAGATATGACTAAGGACCACCTTGTGCTACAGAAGAGAAGTGGAGACAGAGCAAATCTCAAAACTAGAGCAAACTGGGGATTGTTGTCATTAGGACTCCTTAATGCTATACTTTGACAAGTGAATGTGTAGTAGGCTAATAACAATTTCATAAGGCAACTTTGGCTACAGATCAGCTGATAAATAGGGTCTTGACTTTTTATCACCATTGATTGCTGAGATATGCAGCAGTGTATTTGAATAGCAGGAACTCAGCCCCGCCTTCCATTCCACTTTATGTAGTAAATTTCAAGCTTGCCAAGCTAAAGATAAAGCTTTTTTCCTAAGCAGTTAAATAATTAAATGGTGTAAAGAAACTTAATATTGAAGGAACATATTAGAAAGTGCCTTTAAAGGCAGGTTTCATTTTTTTAATTTAGCTATCCCTTCTCTTTTTGTGCAATACAAATGCCCTCTTAATTTACTTGGTTTTGATTTATAAGAGAACACTGTTATTACTAGCATGTAATTACTGTGTAAAGTCTCTACTGGATGAGTTTGTATGAGGCTCAGTTCTTGACTGTGAAAGATCAGAAAGCTTAGTTCTTTCCTAACCATTCCTAAAACGAAGTGAGACTCATAGTCCACTACCAGAAAGTGGTAAATATGATGTCAGCATCATTCTAAATCCTTCTTTCACTTTCCTGTAGTGTCCTGTATTAGTTACTTGTCTATTTCTGTGATAAGACACCAAAAGCGAGGCAACTTAGAGGAGAGAGAGCTGATTTTGGGTTTATAGTTCCAAAGGGTGAGTTTGTGACCATCGTGGTGGAAAGCATGGCAGGAAGCAGGCACCACAGCTTCAGATCAGTCACTTACATCTTGTAACATGACCATGGGACAGAGAGCACACTGGGAATACTTTGGGCTTCTGAAATATCAAAACCATTTCTAGTGATACACTTCCTCAAACAAGGACACACCTCTAAATCTTTCCTGATGATCTTCTCCATCAACAGGTGACCAAGGATTCAAAAGCCTAAGTCTATAGGGGACCATTCTTATTCAACCCAACACATATCCTTTCTTTAACGCCTGTCCTCTTTAGGTGACTGCTCTTGTGTGATCATACTCAAGATTACAGAGAAAAGAAAGAAGAGAGGGGAAGAAGGAAACACACATATGTAGGAAACTATCAATGTCTACTTTAGAGACTTTAAATGCTCATTTATTAAGAAAACAGTCTCTAAATATAAAAGAAATGTGATAGTTCACAAGCACTTAAACTAATTAACTTAAAAACAAAAAAACACAAATAATGTCCACTTCATCTATCACGGAAAGAGGTGTGTAGAAAACTGTCAAGTTCTTTAACTGTGATATTCAGTTGCCAGTCTATGAAGTTCACTTATTTTTTTTTTTACTAGTATTTTTGTGTGCTTGCCTGCATATGCATGTATGTGTAGATACGTGCATGTATATATATATATATATATATATATATATATATATATATATATATACACACACACACACACACACACATATACACACATATAAGGTACCCAGAAGACAATATTGACTACTATTCCTTAGATACTGTCCATCCTGTTATTGGAGACTGGTCATTCACTGGCCAGGAACTTACCAAATGACTAGGATGGTTGCGCAGTGAGCCCAGGGATCCATCTGTTTCTTCCCTCCTGCAGCTGATATCCTACATGCTTGCTACCTAACTTTTGTTTGTTTGTTTGTTTGTTTGTTTCAGTTTTAAGGATCCAATGCCAGTTCTCATGCTTGTAAGTCCATTAGGCACTTTACCATCTGACCTAACTCCCTGATACATGAAGTTCACTTCCTAGGGTCATTCTTGGTTTGTAACGAAATATATTATGACAGCTCTTACATCACAGGCCTCCCAAAGAGAAGAAAACTCCCTGCCAGAATATTTCCAAGAATATTTCCAGGAAACAAAACAGATCATGTGTCTTCTCGGTTGAAGGGGCGTGTGCAAGTGAAGAGTTATTTTTACCTTCTTCCATCTTTAGCCATGGTTTGAACATCACCAGAATGAATTTCCCAACTGTGGAGAACCTCTCTGTGAAGAGCTCCTAAGCAGCAGCAAAGGGGAGCAACATGTGTAACACTTCCATATGTAGTGTGGCTTCGTTAGTTTTCTCAAGTAGGCTGGAAAACTTTTACTCTCCACTGGCTATAGTAATTTGTTCATACTTCTTTTTTTCCCTGAAATGTAAGGATCCTCATTGTTTTTGCTATCTATGTCTATGTCTACATCTACGTTTACGTCTATGTCTACATCTATGTCTGTCTATGTTTGTCTGTCTATGCCTATATCTATCTAGCTATATCTGTCTCTATGTCTATCTCTATCTGTCTTATCTATCTATCTATCTATCTATCTATCTATCTATCTATCTATCTATCTATCTATCTATCTATCTACCTACCTACCTAGCCACTACTGACAAGCCCAAATCTAGCTCATTATTGAGTCACACTCTTAACTTATGCTGAAATTACAGGAAATTTAAACTTCTGAGTCTTCTTCAAATGAACTGAGTTCAAACTAGAGCTGTTGTGCCTTGCAGCCACATTTTTCTAAACCCCAATTCAATTTTAAGGTCTCAATCCATCATACCAAACATCCACTAACCATTCCATTGGCTGCCCTCCCATATTTGTAGCAACCATGAAAATAAAAGCTCTGTGAGGCTCGCAATAACTTTTAAGAGCGTAAAAGAGGGTTAAGGACAGAAGGTGAAGGGACCACACTGTTTTAGGATACTACCATGTTGGACACTGAAATGAGTTAAAATGTGAACATAGGGATGGCCTTAGAGAAATTTTCTGTTTTTCCACATTGGAGCTCAGTAATGACTTTGTTCACCCTTTGGTGCTGCAGACTTACAAACACAGCAAGTCTGTAGGAGTCTGAGTCATCAGTTAGTTTCTGTTTAAAATCTAACACGGGAATCCAATTCGATTTAAGACATCTAAAATAGTGGTTCAAAGACCTTGGATATGAGGAATATATTAAAATGTGTGTATGTGCATACGTGTGTGCATGTGTGCTTATACATGAGGGTGTGTCTGTGTGGGCGTGTCTGCGTGGGTGTGAATGTGTGTTTGTGAAGGCATGAGGGACTTCACTTAAGAACTGCCTGTCATTCCCCTAATTGAAGATATTGCTTGCTCCCTCCTCCTCCCTATCACTACACAAAACCTGAACAAACATAGATACAGATTCAAGGTTCTTCCTAAGACCCAACAGCTTTCATAAGTATCTATATAAAACTACCTATTTATTATTAACGCAAAGGGGACTTCATGCCAAAATTAAAGCTGGACTTCCATCCTCCATCTTACTAATTCTTGGGTTGCATCTTCTATCAAAAAGAAAATGAATTTTGTCACGACTAGATACATTGATTTTCATCTTCACACCACATCACAACTCTCTAGAGATATAATGAGTTTGGTTTTATTCCATGATATAGGCTGGTGAATGCCAAACTATATTTCTAACCTCATCTTTTGCCACACTATAGAATACAATATGTAATAGATACTTTGAAGGTCCAGTCTATAAACATCACAGTGAACTTATGCAGGTCCCATTCTCTCACCCCAAACCATTCCATCTGTCACTCTCAACACATCATCTGATAGAGACTGACACAAGAGATTCTGTTTTGATCAAGGTTTCCTCCTCTCACTGATGTTCACCATAGAGTTATCTGTTTCTCTTATATCCCACATGAAATCTACTGGGGAAACCTGAGTGACCTGGGTTCAGGTACATCAAATTCCATCCTTCATATAATTATATTGACAAATTTCAATTGGAAGACATGTCATGCCCTACCCAGCCATTTGTTTCTGGGGGTTCAGTCCACCAACTGAATTCTGTTTTCCATTAGTTTTCATTTTAAACATTTAAAGTGGTATATACAAGATTTCACCCAATTTCCCTACCCAATGGCACAATGTCATTTTGATAATACTCTCTTAATACTTTCTTTTCACACTATGATTATTGAGATAGGGCCAACATGCCCTGTTACTTTGCTGCAAATTCTCTTATACATACACAGCGTAATTGCTTACTTCTATAAGCATCTGCTCATATGTTCTTTCTCTGTAAGGGTTACCATCCCCATCTCTCTGTTTAGAAATCCAATATCCCTCCCTCTTATACTTCCAGTTCATATTACTTCCCTCTACTGCTCCTTTCTCTGCAGCAAGCACATGCTTCACTCTTTACAATTCTCTTGTTTTAACTACTGTTTATTACACAACTCATCTTATTGCCTTATACCTTGCAAAAGGATTGAGGTCTTTCTCATTCTGTGAAATATTCCAATTTTTAGAACAATTTCTTGCACAAGACTCTCTACAATCATCTGCTGAACAAATGGAAGAATTGTCCGGAATGTCACCATACATCACGGCTCCTATATCCTCGAAGTGTCAGAAAACTGGTTCAAGTCCCAGCTGTGCTCTTGACATTCTCAGGTAGAAGCATCTTTTTCTCCTATTAGATTTTTCATGTACTGACTGAGCAGAAGTTGCAGAATTTGCAGAAAAAATGCAGTTGTCTAGCACCATAATTCTTTGCAGCATAGCTCACATCTCCCAGTCTCGATTTTTTTTTTTTTTGACTGACATAGAGAATGATGAGACAAGAGAAGCTTGGCATTTGAAGCCATAAAGGCTGGCAGTGAAGGCCAGCTTTGAAAATTACTAGTACTAGGGACCTTGAGATGGTCCCTGGACCAGTTTGAATATGCTTCTCACCTCAATATAGTATAGATAATCCCTACCTTATGGTATGTGAAAGCAATAGACATTGTTCATCTAAGACATTTAAGGAGTGCCTGAATACACACATACTGTGTGTTCAGATAGAATATATTAATATATGTTCAACGGCATTGATATACTTCTCAAACATGTAAATTCTCAAGTCTCATTTCACATGGCACAGTGAGTACTGCTGCTCTCTGGAGGCCAGACGACTTGAGTTGTGGGCACACTGAGTGTATCTGGGGGAGGTGGGAGATTGGAGGTGGGGGACACTGGGAGTAGCAGAAGGAGGAGAAATGTGGTGGGGTTGTATTGTATGAGAGAAGAATAAAAAAAATGAACCTAAAAGAAATATGGACAGAAATACCATCCATGAAAGAAGGAGTGGGATTTAGATAACAGTGGATAAAGACAGATATGGGTGGAAAAGTAAGAAAATACACTAAAAAAGAGAAATGATAAAAGAACAAAGATATCAAATGAAATACGGTTTGGGTATGTTTTGACATGTTTCTACTTATTCAGATATCCTATTTATTCTGATAACCACACGAATATGACTTTGTGGACTTCATGAGAAGTTATTCACTGGTTTCTGTCTAAGACTCACGGTCAGCCTAAGACTCACTCCCTCTTTCCAGGGACATTCTTGCACAAAGTGTCCTAATGGCATACCAAAGACACAGCTCAGATCCCACAAGTATTCCATGCAGCTATTTATAAAGACACACTATTTAGCTGTATGTGCAGATGCTGCTAATCTACCCAGACGTGCAGATGATGCTCCTTGACAGTATTACAGGGAAGGCTCTTAAGCTAGGCTGGGAAACTCTACTGTCTCCAATGTGCATGCTTTTGGCAGTGAGGTTTCTAACAATGAAACTTCCCAGCATACACAGGCAATCAGCAAGACACATGTTGCATTTAGCAACCTGTATTGCTCTGCTTATCAAGGCCTGTTCTTTCTATTAGCTCAGTAACTCATCTTGTCAGCAGAGATAAAGAGAGAGGATCACACTGTACTTTGAGGCAGTTCTGACTTAATATAGCAGGAAAACCCACCACTCAACCAGACAGATGAACACAGCCTTCAAGAGATGTGTACTACACAAAAAGGCATATATACTTCCTGAGTATACCTCATGTATATCCTTTTAGCAAGATTTTAGGTGAATGATAGGTGGAGAAGAATATGAGAAAAGCTCATATGAAAACAAATATGAACCATTACGATGCTATTGATTATTATTATCATTGTTTACCTCTGCAACAAGACTTTGAAATGACAGTAGAGTGGATTGAAAACAATGATGTCTTCATTGCAAAGGGACTGGGTGCACTATGATAAGAGGTTCCCAGTTTTAAGTTTGCATTTGTACGTTTGCATTTGTTTCCCTACTTCTTGATTCTGTTGGATAAGCTGAAGCCATGTGGCTTACTGTGATGGAAGAACAAGTCATAGATAATGGTGGTTCAGGTATAAGGTGAGTTCTTGAATGAACTTTCATGTTTTCTACATTCCTTACTCTTTTGAAATCTTAGTGAGAACATTCATAGTTGAGCCTGACCCAATAGGTCCAGGGAATGTGGCAGAAGGGTCTTATAAGGTATATTACTAGAAACTTAGAATTAGAAACAAGGTATTAGAGACTCCAGAAAAATCATCGTGAATCTTTCCAACAATTTATAAAGCACCAACTGCATCTGACTTACAGAGGAAGAAACTTAGAGAAGTCATACGGCACATATAAAGTCATTGCTTTAGGGATGCACTGAGGATGGGTGCAACAAAATTACACATCATACAGACTTAGTACCACTCTGGCTTGATATACGTGATAGAAAAACATGGGTCAGTAATGTGGACTATGTTATTGTTACTCCTGGCGCTACATGGCTTCCTTGATTACATACTTATGATACATGTAAACAAAGAAGGCTCTACCATTCTCTTGGTATGCTTGGGGCAGATATAAGCTAATCTGCTTCCCCATTCTGGCACTTCCCTTAGCAATGCAGGACACGTATCCTATGCAATGTAATAGGGCAGGGATAATTTTCTATTTTAGTGGTACTACCAGTTAAAGGACAATGAACACATCTATTCTATCCATAATGTAAAATTGAAGATAAATTGAAATAACAAAATAGCTAAACATTTATTTTGCATGATTTTAGATAAAGAAAGTATAAGTACCCCAAAAGTGCTGCTATACTAAGGTAGAGAGTGGGTTATAGATAACCAAGCCCCCAAATCTGGAAGCATAATGTCTGTGTGATGTTTACAATTCTGGTCTTAAACTTAAACTTAATCAAGGAATACTTCAGCTCCCAGCTCCATATATTCTTGCTGTCAACCACTCAGCCAAATAATTCATTATTTCAATGGAGAATTCCAGCCTCCAGAACATTCATAAAATACACTTCTGTCATTTAAAACACCCAGTCACTGACTCTTTGTTATGACATCTAAAGCTAAATCACACAGGACCAAACTAGTCCAATGATTAGTCAATTCAAATTCAATACCCTAAGAATCTTAGACTGATGGAGCTTTAAATATCTCACTACCAGTGTATAATCAACAGGAAGATAAACTAAACACAAGACAAATTATATAGTAATTGAGGAAACCCATTTTCTTGTATATTTTCACTTGACTTTTAAGTGTTTGCTTTTATATCACTGAAGAAAAATATAATTGATTACTTGCTTCATTAGTGTAGTACATTTATTTTATGAACTATTTTTCCATAATCTATATCCAGATACACATCTTTATGGCCACATTCTCCTCTGAAAAAATTATGTATCTTTATTTGATTAATTACCTAAGTAACTTTTTGTCTACATAACCATACTGTCAAAACTTACTGCTATAGAAGAAAGCACGTGAAAGACTTCTAAGAAGGGATTAAAGTGCAAAGCAATTTTTTTTTTTTGTCTTGGCAACCATTTTTTTTTTTAAAGAAATTACACATGGTCTTAAGTCAAGTAAAATACTTTATCCAGTGTTAGTTACAATTTCAGGAGCTTTTACAGTTATGATCATGCACTAAAGGCATGGTCCCCATGACAAGCAGTATGCAGAGGGAGAAACTGGGGAAAGTGACTGGATCAGAGGGTTCTGCTTCTACCAATGGAATAAGCAACTGATGGATTCAAAATATCAATAGACCATTGGAAGATGGCAAAACTGTGGAAGGTGGCGGCAGGTTGGAAATATCAAGTCATTGTGGATATGTCTTTGAAGGGAGATCTCCTGGTTTCTCCCTGTTACCACATACTATTTCCTGGCCTTTATGAGATAAGAAGTCTCGTGGGGCATGCCCCTCTGCCATGATGTTTCTGTCCTGCTTAAGATCTAGACACAATGGTGTAGGCCAACAGGCCAAGTCATGCAAAACATGAATCAAACACATCTTTCTTCTTTTCAACAGTTTCTCTTCTTCACAGTAATGGAAAGTCAGGTAATGTAAGTGTCAATATATTCATGGTTTCTCTTATTGATCTCTTTAATTTGCTTGGCTTCAAGAGTCATCTATTGGTATTTTGGTAAGAATAGTCAGAAATTAGGAATTAGTAAATTGATACTTTTTTCCTTCATCTATCCATCCATCACCAATTTTAGTTGTATTGATTGTTTTTATAACACTAAGCAGTATATTTATATTCATATGAATCTCAAGTGTGGACTCCTTTAATATTTTTTCTACTTGCTTTACTCTTTCAAAGTCCCACAGTATTACCATTATACTGTTAGTCAAGGCTAACAACATAATTTATTCAATCTGATGGTCTATCTATTCTGCTATGTTATGACTATAGATCGATTTGAAGTTTAAAAAATCAATAAGTGGCAATTACTTTATTATGACTATACAAATTCTGTTCAAATGCTCAGTCAATTACCATTACCTTATATTATTTTTTCCTGTACCACACTCTTAGTAGTCCAATGTCATATCTTTTTAGAATCTCAAAAAAGTTTTCCAATAGGAAAATAACATATATTTCTCACATTCCAGCTGTGGTGGTTTTAATAAGTGTGGCCATCATAGATTCATGTGTTTGAATGCTTGGCCCATAGGGAGTGGCATTATTAGGAGGCATGGCCTTGTTGCAGTAGGCGTGATCTTGTGGGAAGTACTGTGTTACAGTCAGGGGGCTTTGAGGGCCATGCTCAAGCTATTCCCAGAATCTCAGTCTCTCCCTACTGCATGTGAATCAATGTACCTCCTTCTCCAGCGTTATGTCTGCTTTCAAGCCACTTTGTTTCCTCTATGCCAATAATGGACTAAACCTCTCTCTGAAACTATAAGCCAGCTCCAATTATATGTTTTACTGCATAAGAGCTGACATGCCATTATGCTTCTTGACAATAATAAAACCCAAACTAAGACATTGCCTATTGTTGAAATTTATGCCACAGTTTATTTTATGTTATATTTTGCAGAAACACTCTGATTAAGTTTGGGGTCTTTTCACTATTCAATTTCCTCCTTCTTTCTTGCCTCCCTCTTCATTGCTGGCCACTCAAAACTTCAGTCGTTTTGACTCTGTCCTCTCAAGTTCTAGGATTTTAGGAAACATTTTGCTCTTCAAAACAATAGCAACACCCAAATATTTCTAAAGATTGTAATAGTATCTCCATTTATCAACTCTTCTCTTCCCACTTTTAAAAGATCTGTTCTATGAAATCCTGGCGACAGTTTAGCCTAGTTTCAGTGGATGGATGGATGGATGGATGGATGGATGGATGGATGGATGCTTCTTTCTCCCTTTCTTAGTTTTCATCTTCTGCTTTCTGGGACATAAGTAGAAGGTACTTTGTAAGAGCTTGTGCATGTCTTAAAAAGGTTTTATTCTGCTCTCACACTTTGTTTAATTTAATGACTAGACATGTAATTCTAAGTTTAAAAACAACGTCCCTTACCACACTGACCACATTACTCTCTGTCTTTTTACTACCACGAAGCCCTGGGAGAAGTCTAGGCCAGTTTTACACCCCTTCCTTTCACTGCCTCTTGTTTATTTATATTTCTAGCAGGATGGACGGTTTTACTGTTATTCCGTATTTTTAAACTATTTTTTTATTGTGGAAATATTTTTAGTACAATATATTTTGCTCATGCATTTCTCCTCTCCCAGTTCCCCCTCCCAACCTCATTACCCACCAAACTTAATGTTTGACAGGCTCTCTCTCTCTCTCTCTCTCTCTCTCTCTCTCTCTCTCTCTCTCTCTCTCTCTCTCTGTGTGTGTGTGTGTGTCACCCCACAAAACAACACAAAAGTAAGAAACCTATCCTCTACAAAAACAGAAATCAAAATAAACATTTTGAGATTTCATGAGAACGTGCTTAGATATGGGACTTCTTCCAGACTAGCAGGTATTCAGAAATCTCATTCAACTTAGAGATTAATATCTCTTGATACTAGCACTATTATTTTATTGTATGTATTTAAAATACGGTTCATACTTTCTATTTTCGAAACACACACTCAGCTTGCTATCTTTACTGTCAATGTCTATTATTAAATACAGAACCTTCCAGTTGTTTCAAAATGTTTTTAATTGCCATGAAAGCCATGAACTGTAGTACTTCAGCACACAAACCACACTTTTCAGTAGTATTGGAGTGCACATTCTTTGTGGGTTGTTATCATCATTCATCTCTAGAACTCACTCCATCTTCAACTTGTATGCCCCTTAAACAGAAACACTCAGATCCTTCTCCCCAGCCTCTGTAATGAAAATCCTGCTATTTCTGTAAGTTTGAGTATTGAACATACCTCACATACATATTTGGTCAGAGTATTTTTGTGAGTGTCTTATTTTAACAATTAAAATAGTGAACATATCTGAATGCCTCTTATTTTTTTGAGATCATATTCATTTTATTTATGTTTATGGTGTTTTGTCTGCATGCATGATTGGATACTATGGACATGCATTGTCACAGAGTAACAGAAAAGATCATAGCATACTCTAGAACTGGAGTTGGAGATGTGAACCACTGTGTGCATGATGGGAACTGCACCTCATCTTCTGGAATAGCATTCAATATTCTTAACTGCTGAGCCATCTCCCCAGCTCCTAACCTTCCTCTTTGATGCTGAAAAAAATCATCAAATGCCCTTACACTTTTGTTTATCTATCTGTGGACAGTTTCTCAGGATTACCTTCCTCATGCTATGGAAGACGAGCTGAAGTTAGGAATCCAGGAAGACTTTATCCCTCTGGTTGGGATTTGAGCTAAGTTATAGTATATTGTATGGATCCAGTCAATATTGTGCAAGAAAGTGCTACATTCCTGTGCATATATGGGTAGGTAGGTCAATCAGCACTTTTTTTTATGATAGGAATGGAATACAGGTGACTTTTATTCTTTTACTTTGTGAATGATACTTCGGTGGACATAGATATACAAATAATTTTGAGATTCTGCTTTCAATTCACTTAGGTAAATGGCCCAGATATTGAACATTTACATTTTACAAAAATAACCTTCCTCACATATCATACACCATCTCTTCTTACACTAGGGATCAACAGCTATGTCTCATGGACCAAACACAACCTCTTACTTATTGTAAGTTAATGAACTGTCTTTATATTTTAAGTAGTTGTGAAAATAAAAAAAAAAAAACAGAGGAGAGAAATTTTATGGAATACAAAAATTCTGAGCATCTCAAACTTCATTATCATCAGCACTGTGTTGTACTGGAACACGCACATGCTCATTTGCCTTCATGCTACAAAATTTTGGGGTGAGTAATGGTGAGAGGTACTGTGTGGCTTACAGAGATGAAACATTTCCTCTCTGTCCCTTTACAGAAAAGCTTTACTGACTATTTTTTTGTACTGCCTTTGGCAGGTTTCACAAACTGATAACTTCCTGCTTGTCATGGTTACTTCCTGATACTGTCCCACTACTTTACTCAGGTCACAGGTCAAAATGTTTTGAGAGAAGTGTTTGAGGTAACAATCCATCTTCCCACTTCTTCAGTGGTACTCAAACTCTAGTTGGGTTCCCTTCCTCATCCTTCTACTGAAATACTTGTCATGACCCTTCATGGATGAAATTTGCTAATTCCAGTGTTATACTTTCGGTCAGGTCATTTAGTTGTCCCATGTGGTACAATAGTGTACACATTTTGTTTTGAAACACAGTCTTTGCTTGGCTTCTGTTCAACCTCTCAGATATCTTTCCTCTATATTTGTGGCTACTACTGCCTTTGCTTGCTGTCTCTTCTGTGATCTGTATACTTTAGGTTTTTTTTTTTTCATCAAATTTCTACTTGCTGCCTTTAATCTCTGCAGGATAATTTCAAGCCCTGACATTCAATATTGTCAAAACACTAATACTGAATTTTACACGAGTGTGCACGTGCACACACACTCACACACACAGAGAGAAAGAGAGAGGCAGAGAGGGAGACAGAGAGAAACAGTGAAGCAGAGAGACCGAGTGACTAAAAAATATAGACAAAGTTGTTATTATTCCTCCAAACTGCTGACTCATCTATAAGTTGCCTGCTTGATATCTCACTTAGAAGCCCATGAGGACCTTCAAACTTCAGATGCTCAAAACAGGCTCAGATATGCCCATCTATCAATGTTTCTAGATTTTGAGACATACTGGCCATCCTTTTTAAATGATATATTTCTCTCTAGCTCTTTCACAAAATATTTATCAACTCATATACATATACACATGCAAGACCATGGCAATTGTGTAAAAGATATCAGCCGGGTCCGTACACTAACTTCTACCTTAGTTCAAATCATACACTTCTTAGATAGAAAAAGCAAATTTGTCATTTGCAAATTTCCATGTTTGTTATAATCCATCTTCTACCATGTGAGGAAGGAAAAACTGATAAAGTATGTAAATACCACTAGGACCTACATTGGATGGCCTTGTAATTACAATAAACCCCAGACTCTACCGTCCACTTTGCAGGGACCTCTCCCACCATGTCTACTTCTTTTCTTTGGCTTGGTCTTGAGGTCTCCAAACCAAGACATACTAGCTCGCTTCCCATTGCTCCAACACACTGAAGTCATCCTGACTTTACAACAGCTCATTGAAGCCAGCTCTTTTCTCAGGGATAGTTTGGGTTTTCCATTCAGAACTCAATTTAAATGTCACTTCAGAATGGTTCTTGGCCACATAACAAGATATGTTTAATGCACTGTATTTTCATTAGAGCCCTTCTATATAATGATTTCCTATACCAATCTCCCACAATCCTCCCTGAGGCTATGGTGTAGACATACAATCCACATTCCAGAGAAGGGTACAGTGTACCATATGGAACTCTCTCCACTACTCAGATTCATCCTTAATGGTACACTAATTCTAGAAGTGAGAATATAGCACAAGTCTTTGCAATCCTTTGAGATTTTTTTCTGCCCCAATTTGGTAAAAGAGTGCTATTTAGATGCACTTATGAGACAAAAGCCACGAAGCACCCTGCAATGACTTGCTGTGCCCTTGTAAATCTGAATCTGAAAATAGTGATGATTTTCCTTTTTTTTTGCCTCTGCCATTGCTTCCTACAAGCTGAGCAATTGTTAAGGTTTGCTATTGTATAAAGTGTTTCATATCGAACAGTGTATAAGCAACAAGGGACCTTTCCTTAACTATACACAGTCTATGCTCATGTATAAAAGGAAAACTGCAAGAAGTCTGTGCAAGGAAGGCTGCCTGAGCCTGGGAGCCATTCTGATTCTGCAGAAGTGTGATCGCACATACCCAGAGTTTCATCTCGGCTTTCTCACTTTCCCATGTACTCACATGCAATTATAAGAAGGGACTCTCATTTCTCCACCTCTCTGCTTCTCCATGAAGGAAACTGGGGGCACAGTATCTCATCAATATGTTTGCTATCAGTATTTATTTAGTTACGACATCAACAGAAAATGGACTCTATTTCACATGTTAACCTTAACTGTTACTGCTATTTCATGATGCATGGCTGCCATCCTTGCTGTTGAGATTACATGGGACATATGGAAATCAAAGGGGAAAAAATGTGCATCTCAGAAATTCTTATTGTCATCTATGAAGTGAGTCTTATTAGTTATTTACCATTAACACAATTTGCCCAGACTCCCAGAAATACAAAAGGTTGATGGCTGTCATTTTATAGTATAAAATTAGTATAAAAGATATGCAACATTGGACCATATCCCTGCCCCTTCTGAGACCCAGGTATGTGGCTGACTATTATTGTTAGGAAAATTGATCATCCTCTCTGTGTGGCTGCAAAGATCCAGTTACACACAGATCCTTGCTCCCAGTCAACATGTACACGCTATCCAAGGGGAAACACAGTCGACTGCTCAGCCTCTGCTTCCAATCCAATTTGTCCTTTGGGCCTTCAGGATTGACTGCCTTCTCTAGGGAGGATCATTTAGGGGCAGAAATAGAAACCTGGAATCACAGGGGGAACGCTCATTCTGCTCATAAATACTTTTCTGGTCGTGAAATCTGGGATCCCATCGAAATGCTTAAAAAAAAAACCCATAAGAATAAAAGCTCTCCCAGTTGAAGGCAGCACCTGAGTTCATGCAAATGAACAATGACACGATGAGAGAGATCACAAACCAGTGTTTCTACTTGAGTAAATAACAATTCTCTACAAACCATGATCTAAGATTCCCTCCTGCCCCTTTCTGTCCTTTCTATTTCCTCTGCTCCTTTCTCTAAACTAAGCTATTCCTTACTTTCTCTATTCCATTTCCATTGTGCCCTTGATAGAACTAGATTGTTAAATTAAAACCCACAACCCTGTGTCTTTACATGCGTGGTATTTTCTATTTCTATTCTGGGGCCTCACTCTGGTCCTTTAGCTATTAAGCATTCTAAGCAAATGCAAAAAGAGGCTGAAGGCTCAAAGGCATCTCCTGCATTTCTTCTTCACCTCTCTGATTTGAAAGCCCATTACCTTAATAATAAAATATCTGGGTTAAACATTTGATCTAGTGAGCAGAAAGAGTCCAGCACAGCCCTGATCTTTAAAGAAAACTACTCGCAAAGAATTCCAACCTGATTTTCCACGCGCTCTCCAGTCCTCAATCACATTATTTTTTCTGTGCCTTTCATACATCAGCAGAGCCCTTCAGAGTCATTTGGGATTATTGATTATGAAGGAGCAAAAATCTTTCACATCGCAAGCAGGGTGACGGCAGACTCTCTCTTAGGTTGCCTTTCAATCAGTATTTGTGCTCATCAAATGGATTTCATTCCACCCTTCTTCTCCGACTCAAACTGTTTTTTAAGGTACTTTTATTCGTTGAAAAGTGACCATATATAAGAAGTTTAAAATCTGTAGATTTAATGTGCCCAACACTTCATTTCATGCACCGCCTGCTCCATTGTTCAAAGTAAACAGTAGTTTGAAAGTCTCCATGTGTTTATTCTGCTCAGGACTTCAGCTTTTTACAATATTAGCATATCACTTTAAAAAATCTGCTATGCCAGAAAGGAGTCAAACAATACTTTATAATCTGTCACATTAACTTTATGGTTCCTATTTGCAAAGCATTCTTGTTGATAAGGTTAACATATTCAGTGGCACTTTTCCGTGTTTTCTTATTCCTCCCGTTAAACAAGATGACTTCCAAAGAATGGACATGGTACGAAGGGCAGAAGCGAACACATGGGAAGTGCTTCTGCATATCACAACTCAAATTATTAAATAGCCACTTAAAACTAACAAACCATTATTGACCCTGGATGATTTTGGGTCAGATTCATGCCAAGATGTTCAGATCTGCCAAATAAGTGGCCCCAAGTAACTCTAAGAAGTTCAAAAGGAAACTTAAACATGAATCACATGGAGAACACTGTGATTAATACCAAGTCCAATGCAGAGGGTTCTAGGTATTTTTGGCCCCTATATACTAACCCAAGTATTCATTTAGGCATAAAATACATAATCAGGTGTCTACAATGCACAAGACCCTGTGAGATACACTGGGAGAGCAGGAGTGATAAACATCACAGGCAGCACTTGAACCCACAAGCCAACACAGACAAAAGCCACAAAGCCAATAAATCTGGCCGAGGTAAGAGTTGCAACAAAGGTGAGAAGCATGGGGAGGAGGGGTCTCCCTCAGACAAAGTGATCATACTTGTCTACGGAAACCAGCCACTGAGATAAAATCTTTGTAGACATGTAATGTATGATTAACATTTCCAAACTTCAGCATGGAAGAAAGCAACAACCCAAGATAGTGCAACAATATCGATTTGAAAAACCTCAACTTTTCGATAAAAATAGTTTTTGTTTAGTTTTTAGAAATAACCACATGATTTCTACTATGTTTTGAATCCAAATAAGGTATTTTCCAATAAAGTATGATCCACCCCAATAGTCTTTCCTTTCTATGAACTAAGGGGGGAAAAAAACAACACTGAAAGATAGGAATTTGATATGTATCCCAGGCTTGCCTCAAAATTATAATCCCCCTGCCTCAGCCTCATGAGTGCTAAGATCACAAGTATGTATAGTTATACCTGCTTGTAATGAATTACTGAAATGCACACTTCCCTAGCATACCACAGTTACTCTATCCTATAACCACATATGGCATTTTACTGTTTGATTGGCTAGGTATATAAACTCCAAATACAAATAATCACTCATCATCAAACGGAGAAAAAATCCATTACTCATTCAAATTCATCCATTCATTAAATACTTATTTGGGGAAACTGAGATTGCAAGGCAGATTTGAAGTCAACAGAATCAAAATGTGAGAGCGCGAGATTTAGGAAAGTGGGTATTTAATAGACATGCAAAGAAGGAGTCGAGCAGAAGGCGAATTAGGCATTCGTAGGAACATATTGAACCTGCACCCTTGGGAGTGAGTGCAGACATGGCATCAGGTAGAGAGAATAGAGGCTGTTTTTGGACAGAAGTACACGAGAACAGCAATGTAACAGAAGGAAGCCACAGAATTGATGGGGAGGTGAACAGGACAGCGGAAGAATTAAGAAAATACACAGATGGTGAAACTATCAACTATAACGTTTGCTTCCCACCTACGGAGGGATGTGTCCTAGAATATATTCCTACAGTCTCTAAAATTGTGATAAACTGGGTGCTGGTAATGTAAGGATAAGACAGGGCAATTTTGATGTCCCATTGTTAGGCCTGACACCATTGGTACCCAGCTTCCCTCCCACTTCATCACACATCATTTCCTCAGAAGTGTTATCACGCGTGTGCCTTCCCCACTGGGCTTCTGTGTTCTTGCACAAAATATTTTAGTGTCTCTTCCACTTCCTTCAACCAGAAAGGTCTACTCTCCAGTGCTTCTCAAGACAAAGTATGAAGTATCACCACTGTTAGAGGTGTTCCTCAATTCCTGTCCTGCATTCCTCCTAGAGTTGTACAGTAAAAACCCATTTCTCAGTGGGGCTTAATTACCTGCATAGATATCTGCTTCACCATAGGCATTTCGAGAAGAATATTGGCGTTTCAAGTCATCATTTCTACAATTCAGAGATACACTATATCACCTGTCACACAGTAGTTGCTCATTACATAAAGGCTTACTTTTATAAAATATGCTATGGAAATATAAATATACTTTGGACCGAAAATACTCTTCTACAGAGAGAGTATGTGTTGTGTGTGTGCATGGGCATTTGTGTGTGTGTGTGTGTGTGTGTGTGTGTGTGTGTGTGTGTGTGTTGTGATGTGTGTATTCTAGCTTTATAAGTCAAATAATATAGATATATAAACAACCTAACATCCTATTTGTACTAGCCTCTCATATCCACTTATTTGGTATAATTTGTAACTATCTTTGAGGTAAAGCTTTATGTACATTTTCATTAGTATATACCACACATATATACATTTGTAAAAAAGTTATAATTATTTTTATCTTACTTATTTGGTACACGTGAGACAGAATCCCATTAAACACCCAGGGTGGCCTAGATGAAATAGTCAACTCTGACTTGATTTTCACTCATGACTCTCCTGCCCATTTCTTTCAAGTGCTGGGATTACAAGGTGCATCAGTGGCCCAGACAGCAAGCTACAGCTTTCTCCCAGCTGGTCCACCGAACAGTAATGTCACACGCATGAATTTTCTACTTGTTTCTCTTAATTTGTCTTAGTGATATTTGTTATCTTCAAAAGCACAGATTATCATATTATTTTTGAGCATAGCATAATATTCACTCCTATGTACAGATATGCAAAATAAAGAATAACGAAAAGACTGATGATGTGGAGCGAGAAAATATGGCTACTGTAAGATTAATTTTTCAATTTTCAAGTGCAAATGTGTTTTACTAAACGTTCACAATGTATAATTATATTTCAAGGTCTTAGTCAATGTCTGATTTGACTTCAGGCCCACCCCATGTAATGGAACTCATACTAGATATTGTTTCAGTGACCAGGAACCAGAGTGTAGATAACCTAAAGCTCTAGGGTAAAACCAAATACTACTGGTCAAAAAAATTGTAATGATAAAATGGCTCCCAATGATATTTTGCTACATTCATAGACTGGTGCCTTATTCAGCCAACATCAGAGAGGCTCCTTCTGCAGTAGATGAGAACAAACACAGAGATCCACAGGCAGACATTCCACCGAGAGAAATACCTTGAAACACAGTCTAAATGGGATATCTCCAACTCTCTCTCTTCAGAGCTCAGGGAATCCCCCAGAAGAGGATTCAGAAGCAGTGAAGGTCACAGAGGGGACAAAGGGCACCTGGAGAAGAAGCCTCTCTGAAGCAACTGAGCAAAGCTCACATGAACTCACAGACACTGAAGCAGCAATCACGGGGCCTGCATGAGTTTGTATCACGTTCTCTGAATATATACTATAGCTTTAAAAAAAATTATTTTATTAGATATTTTTTTCATGTTCATTTCAAATGCTATCCCGAAAGTCCCCTATACCCTCCCCTCCACGCCCTGCTCCCCTTCCCACCCACTCCCACTTCTTGGCCCTGGAGTTCCCCTGTGCTGGGTCATATAAAGTTTGCAAGACCAAGAGGCCTCTCTTCTCAATGATGGCCGACTAGGCCATCTTCTGCTACATATGCAGCTAGAGCCTCGAGCTCAGGGGGTACTGATAAGTTCGTATTGTTGTTCCACCTATAGGGTTGCAGACATCTTCACCTCCTTGGGTAATTTCTCTAGCTCCTCCATTGTTGGCCTTGTGTTCCATCCTATAGATGACTGTGAATGTGTGAAAGAGCCCGTCTCTGATTCTTGTGACTTCTCTTGGGGCTTGTTTCGCTCTGCTGGCTTGTCTTATCCAAACTCAATAAGATGGTTTTCATTTTATCTTGTCTCATTTTGTTTGGCTGCTATCTTTTAGAAGCCTGCTCTTCTCTATGAGAGACAGAAATGGACTGTATCTGGATCGGAGAGGAGGTGGTGAGGCACTGGGAAGAGTAGAGGGAGGGAAAATTCTATTCAAATTATATTGCATGAGACAGAAGCTTTGTTTACTATTACATCATAAAGTTCACAGAAATGTTAAAAATTCAAGGTCTCCATCCTGTAGACAAATGACATACATATTTAAAAGTATATATATATATATATATATATATATATATATATATATATAGGTACATTGCTAGGTTCATTGAAATTCATAAAAATTCCAAGGGTATCCTTACATAAATAGAAAAAATACTTCTAAAATTCACACCGAAGCACAAAATACTCTGAATAGCCAATTAAACATCACAAAAGGCAATGCTGGAGGAATCAATAGCAGATTTCAAATTATACTACAGAGCCACAGTGACAGAAACATTATGCTACTGGTATAAGGAGACACGCAGCCCAAGAGAATAGAATAGAAGCGCCAGAATTAAACCCACACGGCCACAGCAAGTTAAGTTTTGACAAAACTGTCAGAAGTATAAATTGAATCAAAAGAAAGCCAGTTTCTAATCAAATGGTGCTTGGAAAACAGGACAGTTACATATACAAGAATGCCACTCGGACCCTGTTCCTCACCCTGAACAGAAATAAATTCAGAATGAATCAAAAACCGTGAAGGAGAGACCTGAGTCTTTGAAATTTCTAAGGCAAACATTTCAATATGCAGGCATAGACATAAGCTTTCTGAGAAGTGCTCCTATACCAGAGGAATCAATTTCAAGAATTTACAAATGACATTGTATGAAACTGAAAAGTTTGTACCACAAAGGAAAATAAGTTAGCAATCACAATAACGAGACATCTACAGAATGGGGAAATTTTGCTTTGCTTTTTTTTTTTTTTTTTTTTTTTTTTTTTTTTTTTTTTTTTTTTCTTTTTCGAGGCAGGGTTTCTCTGTATAGCCCTGGCTGTCCTGGAACTCACTTTGTAGACCAGGCTGGCCTCAAACTCAGAAATCCGCCAGTCTCTGCCTCCTGAGTGCTGGGATTAAAGGCGTGCACTACCATGCCCGGCAAACTTTGCTTTTCATCTACCCGGTGGGGTTATTTACCTATAATTTATATGGACTTATTTTTATTTTCATTATTTTGTGAAGATTTATACAAGTCATTAAGCTGGAATCAATCATCAAGTTATGGATATGAGGAAATATTTGAGATTTCTATTTTTATATACACATATGTATATGTTATGTGTATTGTATGTGTGTATGCATATTCCATGTCCAGGTGAGCTTACCTATGTGACACGTGGGATCCAAGGTGAATGCTGGGCATCTTTCTAAATCACTCTGCACCTTATTGTTTTTTTGTTTTTATTTTTTTCATACCATATATTTTGATAATGTTTCCCTCCAGCTCCTCCCCCACACAACATTCTATTGGGTCTCCATTACTCTGCCCAACAAAAATAAATCTGAAAATGAAAATCAAAACAAAGAATTTACAGAGATTATGGAAGCATTCGTATGACTTGCACAACGTTAAACCAGACAAAAAGCTTAGCACTGAAAAGTTGATGCTTTGCATTTTTGAGACATGGATTCTCTCAGCCTCAGACTTTCAAGAGTTTACACTGGCAGCTAGACGGTGAACACCCAGGATAAGCTTATCTTCTTTCCCCAGCACTGAGGTTGAGTCTACTGCTATACCCAGTTTTTTTTTGTGGGTACTGGGGATCTGAACTTAGGGCCTTATGCTTGAGTAACATTACCTACTGAACCATGCCCTACCCAATACTTTTTTTTTTTTATTTTGATTAAGTCTTTTTTTCCCGTGAACTTAACATGTAAGTTTTCGTGTGCAATTAAAGTCTTGCTATAATATTTATGCTGAAAATGTTGGGGTCGGGTGTTCCCACAGACTCAGACTTTTAATGGTTGGGATTATAGTTTTGAGCCTCTTTGGTGGAGATCAAACAGGTCAGTGTGCTACCTTCCGGCCTCTATAGAGATCACTATGGAAGTTAGGCAGGCCCTTGGCTATGGAACCGTGTGATCCAGCTCTAGCACTCTATGGTATCGACTCAAAGGTATCTAACTTAGCATATTGCAGTCCATGTACATTTTAGGATATTCACAGCCTCCGAGGAGCCATCACAGATGTCTATCAATAAGTAAATAAACATATATGTATATATAGGACTTACACCCAGTGGGGCTTTAACTGGCCACAAAGGATGAAATGTTATCATTTGCAGAAAAGTGGATGGCATTAGAGATCATCATATTAAATGAAATAAAGCAAGCTGAAACAGACAGCTCTCTTATGTGTGCTCACTGGGCAGGCCGCCGTATATATGTGATGTGAGAGTTGTAAGTGGGGTATTTAGCAGAGAGAGGGGCTAAAGAGAAGGGAGCAAGTGTCGAGGAAGAAGGAGAACATCATTGTGTGTTCTCTATCAGATCTAGACCTTAAAACTTTAAAATATACTGTGTACATGTATGCATGCATTCATACCTTGACACACGCCCGTGTAGTTTATGAAAGCAGAAAGGGAATATTTTGGAGAATAAAGGAGACCAGAGGGCTGGGGGACAAGGGGGCAGTTATGGTGAGGTGAAGAGGAGGCAGGTAAAATGATGTAAGCCATAAAATAGCTACTGTGTTATACACTTGGTAGAATAGTTACTAGAGGAGAGTATATTGTTAGGGCACTTTTTCAACGGGGAAAACTCAGAATCACCCTCATTGTTCACAGGAGTCGAAGAAGTTATATCATAGTTGCATGGTGTTGTTAGTTTCAGGCACATGGTAGGAAATCAGTCTTTCCTCCAATCTCGCGGCTACTCCTCCAAAGGCTGCTTGATTTTAAATCTCTTTCTTTAATAATCCTTCCAAATAGCTGCAATACAGGGCTACGCGCACATCTGATAACGCGCTTCCTTCAAGATCATGACTTATTTCCAGACTTCTAATAACCCTGTCGGGCTTCTCTTCCTACACAAAGTGAAGGATATAGTTATTTTGGTAAGCTTGTTCAAGTTTCTTCTTCATTTTGACATCAGACTTGAGAACAAGACAACAGCTTTTGATTTCTTATTAATAACAGGTGCAGGTTGGGTGCCCACTCTATTTAGGAAGTTATGAAGAGAACAGTAATAAAACCCAAGGCCGCATTACTCAGTTTCATAGACAGGACCAGATACTTAAACTTTAGTCAGTTTGGATCACTGGAGGGGAAGGAAGCAATGTGTATCTGCTTGTTTCTTTATTCACCAGTTGTTTTCGTACCTATTCCCTGACTACCTTGCTACATCAAAAGTTGAATCAAACATCTTCTATGAAAGCAAGCTAGGAAAAAAATCAAATGAACAAACAAATAGAAGGACATTCACAAACTTGACAAAATGGCTTGAAAATAGGACCACGGAAAAATGGGAGCAGATAAAATAAATATCACTGGGAAAGACAAACAACTGGCTATGTTCAAATGTTAGAATAAAAGGTTGACACCTGCAAGAAATAAACAGAAAGTCAGACAAACTACTGAGTACAAATGGAGTCTTAAAATGGCTTAGGAAATTGAAAGCCCTTTTCAGATGGAGAAGTCGGTGCTTTCCATGTGTCAGGATATGGCTAGAATCGTGAACTAAGGCTGATTCACAAGGGTGGTGCTGACTGAGCTCCAGGGCATGGAAGTTTGCAGGCAAGTAGAAGATAGCACAGGCACTAAGCATATGGGGAAACACAGTGACTCAGGGGGGCATTGCTGGGTCAGGAATTCTGGAATGAAGCTAGGAACTTATTGGGGGACCATAGTTGTGGCACAGTGACAGCCAGCATCTCATGGGAAGGTAAGCAGGTGGTGAGTGGGCAGGGGAAAGCAAGACTCCCCACCTGCCATTGGCTCACAGAAAGAAAATGACTCTGAGAATGCAGGACAAGCATCAAGGCAGATCAACCACACCAGGTAGGAATTGGATGCAAAGAGAAAAATCCCATGGAAGAGAAGAGAAATGTGGTACCATAAAGAAGTGTGTGTGCCACACTATACAGTGGGGTTGTGCCACTTCTATAAAAAGACCAAGTCCAGTGAAGCCTAAGTGGCAAGACTCGACTTCTTCCCGAAGAGTCCTTTAAATTCCCTCTGATTAATGATTAGTGTCCCATACTTTTAGCCTTTGGTAGGAGCTTTAAATGTGGTCAAATGGCTTCAGCTGGGGGATCAGAGGGCTTGTAGGGCTGGGGGCCAAGCAGGTCATCATATTCAATTACTGGCTTTGGCTGCAGGAGGAGGGAAAATTGTGGTTTTGGCAGGACCGCTAGAATTATAGGGCCTTAATTAGATTACGGGATCAACCTCTGCCTAGCAATGAATGTCCTTGGGGAGGTCGTTTAATCTCTCTGTGAGATGATGTCTGAGTTTTCAGGACTAAAAAATGAAATAGTCTTTTAGAGGCCCCTTACAGGAGAAATCTGTAAGAGCAACAGTATTGCTAACAGGATTAGGATTTTAGCTGATCCTTTTAGTTATATACCTTCTTTCAACCCCTGGCTGTGTAGGGTTGGGGGGTAGGAGTGGGAGAAAAAAGTTAAATAAATAAAGGAGAGCTCAGAGCAATTCCCTCAAATAACTCTTGCAAAGAAATATACTTGCTTTATATTTATGATAGTTGATGGAGCTAACTTTGTTGAACTGAAATTGGTTATGTTATAAAACAGCATAATATGACGGAGTCGTTTTCCTTTAGAAAAAAATCTGTAAATGAGAAACTGCAGAGGCAGAGTGAATGTATTTCCATTGCCTGGGGAAGGCTGGGCCCCAACCACCAAAAATCACCCTACTGAGAAAAGGGGTCAGGAGTAAAGTATGGCAAGCTGACTGTACGGAGAGAATAAGATTAAGTCAGGGGCTATTTATGCTTGGGAAATGGTATGAATTTGGATCCCCACCAATAGAATGCCATTTAGCTGAGAATAAAAGCCATTTCCCCAAAGTCTGCCAAGACAAGGCATAGCAAAAGGCTAAAAGTACAGTGAAGGATACACAGATCAATCTGACCCAGTATTACTGAACTTCTGCATTTTGTTGAATATAGTTCTTTTAAAAGGACCAACAGTGGACTATATTCTAAACATTTGGGAGCAAGAGTCAGTATACTTTTATTTAAAATTGGAGCTAAAAGAAGCCACTCATAAATGGAGGGCATTTCCCACTCAAAGATTTTTTTTTTCCACTAGGAAAAACTGTTTGAAAATATCTTTCATCTGCTGGGATGATCTGGGGTGTCATTAAAAAATTACAAATGGAAATAATAGGGGCTATGAGTTTTGAAAAGCATCTTTATGTTTACAGAGTTAAAGCAGAGACAATAGTTGTCAGTGTGCCTGATGCTACTACGCTGTACTACACAATGGAGGGAGAGTTTCCCAAGTCAGAAAGCTAAGTGATCTCCATACCCATGACAATGCTGTCTGAGTATTAGAAAGACCTAGAGGCATGATTTTGTTTGTCTGCTTTTTGTTTTCTTAGAGTAAAGCCTAAGAGCCTAAGAGCTTCTCCCAATCAAATCAGAATCTGTATGGGACAGATTCAGTATCAGTGATTTCCTTGCATAGCTGGGCTAGAGCCCTCTTGCTTTAGCATATCTCATCAGATGTGCCATTAGATCCACAACATGTCAAGGCTTTCTAACTTGGGAACTCAGTTTCCTGAGCTCTAATACCATGAACCACAAAACCACCGCGGGGTGGTTTGAATATGCTTGGGCCAGGAAGAAGCACTATTAGGATATGTGGCCTTGTTGGAGTAGGCGTGGTCTTGTTAGAGGAAGTGTGTCACTGTGGGGGAGGGCTATGAGATGCTCTTGCCTTCGGGACAAGATGTAGAAATTTCAGCTTTTCTAGTGCCTGGACATTGCTTCCCGCTATGATGATAATGGACCAAACTTCAGGTCCTTTAAGTCAGCCCCAATTAAGTGTTGTCTTTTATAAGAGTTGCCTTGATTATGGTGCCTCTTCGCAGCAATAGAAACACTAAGACACACCATTTAATGGTGATTTGATTTTCTATAGGGGTTTAAGAAATGTGATCCACTCATTCAAGACCACCTATCTACTTGCTACTTACCCATTTTACTTTGAATCAATACATGGGACAGTTTATTTCTAAGATGTCTCCTTGTGTTCAAAACATTCCCACAGAATTTCTAGGTAATGTTTCCAAAAGCAAGAAGGGAAACATGGGTTCAGAAATATACAAGGTGGAGAGAAAACACTGGGTTCTTAATGCCTTTATTAGATATTGTCCTCAGGAGAAGCCAATTAACTGCCTTATTTTCTTCACAAATGGAGTCATCAACTTCTATTTCTTTATAATAATTACATATAAGTATGTAAGTTGCACTATCTTTGATACAATAGTCTTCTGCCCATGCAGGGATCAATCATCATAGCTTGTCTGGCATACAAGTCTCCAGAACCTGGAACTGTAGTCTTGAAACTAAGACAGTTCTGGGAAAACATACCTTATAAGGTACTGGGGGCTCAAGGAGTTCAATGTCAGATGGATCTAGGATGAACTCGCCACCTGCTCACAACTCTGCTTTCTAAGATTGGTCTGCTCTCCCTCAGAAGCTTCACTGATCCTAACAGTAACTAAAGGGAAACAAAGAAGATTAAAGAAGGAGTTAACGATGTCCCGGATCTCACATTTCATTTCCTGAGTGTATAGAATGAGAAATAAGCAAACACTATACAACTGTTCTTATAATGAACCATTTGCTCAGTGATTTTAGAGATGAACTCTCAGAAGATTATAATAGTCACAGTTCCAGTAAAAGCAATGCTTAAGAGTACATCCTCATCTAACATCCAGTACAGGAGCTCAGAGACCAACAGGAGTCCTCAGGGCAGAGAGTTTGGCTGTTCTCATTCACATGATCAGAAGTCAACACAACTCTGAAACTTTGTGGCTATAGTTAACATGTGATAGCACTCAGCCATATGCACAAGCCTAACTGATTTATACATATTAAAATCCATCTCTCCTGGCTAGCTTTCATATCACTGGGAAGTACTATACATGATATTAGAACATAAAAGAATCATTTGTCCTAGCAATCTGTGAACCCTACTATCCACAATAAAAATTGGTCTGGTGAGGTAACACATGACCACTGATACAATAGTGGCATGGACATCATGGAAGTAACCAACTACATTCTGATTGGATTTTACATCCTTATTCACAACATAGACACTATACCTGGCACCATTATTGGACCTATGGGTAGACAGGTCTTAGATTCCAGGAAAGAACCTACAACTATCATTTTGGTAATTGGATATAGTAATAAATTGGCGTTGACTCCTAATGATTTCGCATTCTGTCCATAGACGAACGCATCTCTCAACCCTCTCCAGACAAGCTTATATTTATAATGGATAACACAGAGAGACTCAATGCTGCTCAATGTGCAAAGAAAAAGAAACTGTGAAATATTCAGTCCTAAATGAGATGTCTATATTATACTCCTTCCTCCCAAGTCTGAGGGATCATTATAGAAGAGGGAACAGAAAGAATGTAAGAGCCTGATGTGATAGCCAATTACAAGGGTTTCCTAAAAATAATTTGCTTTAATATAGTTGGTCTACAAAACAGCTGACATCTATCTTATCAGGCCCATAACTGATCATTCTTTACAAAGCATTAGAAATAAACACAACATAAGGGAAGAAGCCCAATTAATGTTATTAATCTAATGCTCAACAGGATAAATTACAAATGATAGGTTCTGGCTAGCAGTAACAGACAAAGGGAAAAATCGGTTGTGTTAAGAAAGAAAATTATACTGCAAATTAGATTTGCTGCCCACAAATTTTGACAAAACTTAAAGGAAATTAATCAACTACTTTCTACTTGCTCTGCTGATCACAGAAAGCCTGACTCCACTTGACATAAGCAAATAAAGATGGTAACACTTGACATGTAATTCGTGGCTTACTTAATTGGATTGCTTCACAAACTCCTTTCAGTAATCAATGATTCCAAGTAGAATTCTCAAAAGAGGACATCGGGCTTTTGGTAGCAGAAAATGACAGGGTTGTACTTCCTCGAATATTCTATTCAGGGGCAGTGGTCTAAGCCTCGAATTGTCTGGCCTCTTGCCTATAAATCCTTGCCATTATGACTTTCTCTGGGTCCCCCTGAGACCTCATAACCCACTTTAGCAAAGTGGAATTCCTAGAATCACACTGCACTATTTGGCCCACAGGAGATCATCTTAGAGTGTCTCTGTTTCTCTGTCTAGTGTAAATGTCTGTATCGACTTCATGGGGTCAATGAAGAGTTTGTAGTATAATACACATACAGTGCTCAGACTAGTGTCTACCCATTGAAATGTCCACTTATTCAAAGTGACAACTTATAAATGTCTAGTGTATTATTTCATTATTGGCTTTGTTATCTTATATTTCACATGCTACCTTCCTTCTTGTAGATAACGTTTAATTAGAACAATAGTTAGGTCCTTCTGGAGTACACAATCTGATGCAAAATAGCCTCAGGATAAAACATAATATCAGCAACATAAAAGATCAAAGGATATCAGGTTTAGAACAGCTTTAGGTACATAGGTTCCTGTTTACTCTGGGATTTCATGAAAGCTAAACATTCAAGTTTGAACATGGCAAAGATCTTTTTGAATCTCACTTTATAAAGAATGAAGTAAAAATGCCAAGTAGGTTATTGATGACAGGGTCAATCTATTTCTGATTCAAAGTGCTACTTAAACTATACACTATAAACTAAGACACTTTTCCAATTCTAGACTCTGAAGATCTTGAAATCAGGTGAGATTTAGCTTTCTGAGCAATACTAGAATATATGGATAGGGGCAATGTGTCACACATGCTCAGATCACATTATCTATTCAGTGAAAGAACATGACTGGCTAAGAGCCACTACTTCTTGTTCCTTCAAAGATTTCATTATTATAATGCACAATTCTTGCTTGTCAACAGGACAAATGAAGACATCAGTTAAACAATATCCCAAAGTAGAACACCCTGGAAAAGTAAGTGTGTGTATATGTGTATACATGTGCATGTGTGTATGTGTGTGTGTGTGTGTGTGTGTGTGTATGTGTGTGTGTACATATGTGTTGTGTACACAAGCGCACACAAATCACGCCTACATTTCCAACAGCATTAAACAGTTGCGAATGATGGACAAACAGAAGACAAAAAGTTTCTCATCATGCTCTTTGGCTTATTCACCAGGAGGTAATGTGAACTAGCAAGGAAGGATGGGTTTTTGCCAACTGCCTCTGTAAAACAATCAGTCTTCTCATGCTCAGAAAAAAAAAAAAAACCCCACACCACTCCTGGCAGCCAATGTAAAATAGTGCCAAAACGTCTTTCATCTCTTCAGATCCTATTTCCATGAGCTCAGAAATGCCTTCAGAAAATATCTCCCTCTAAAGAGAGATCCAAACAGCTATGTGGTCCTCCCCAGAGCCCCGTGCATAGGGAACAATCTTCTATTTCTAACATGAAGGTGTGTGATCCTAACCTGGTCATCTAAGCCTTCTGGTCCTTTCCCCCCTCAACTCAGAAGTATCCAGCAGGGTGCTGGGCCTACAGTATGCCAGGCAAGTTGGACATAAAGGCAGGTTCCCTGTGGCAGCAGAACAGATTTTTTGCTCTCTTTCCTACCTTTTCATGAACAGAATTCCCTGACAGAAAACTATGCAGGACTTTGGGAATTTATCCATGGGTATAGAGTTTGTCACTGTGTAGACAAGTAAAATACAGAAAGTAGTGGCCAAGCAGAAGTGGCAATGCAAAAGGAATTACTTTCTGCATGGATAATGATGTATGAAGTTCAGTAACTATTACAACATTTTTAAATTAAACATTTTATTCACTATCCATATATAAATATAACTGTGTTCGAACACAATCTGCTCGCTCGTTTTCTCCCCTTCATTTCCTCTCTTACCCTGCCCTACTTTCTCCTTCCAAAGTCAGGTGTACTCTCTTGCTATATGTTTATTTGTCTGTCATTCTCTTTGTCTGTCTGCCTGACTCTGTCTGCCTGTCTCTGTCTGCTTGTCTCTGTCTCTTTGTCTCTGTCTCTCTCTGTGTTAATTATTTAGCTTTTATATTCACTGAGGTTATTTATTGCTGCTTGTATGTGTATGTGTATGCATATGTGTATGGGACCACCTAATGATGCATGGATAATCCTCAGGGTCACGATCTCTGAAGAAAAGTGACTCATCCTTTCCCAGTAGCAATGAACTGCAATAGCTCCTAGGACAGTGGTAGGAATTCCCGAGCCTCTCCCCACTCATGCTAGCCCGCTTGGTCTTGTAGTCTTGGTCTTATCTTTTTAATCTTATGCATATCGTTCTAGCCATTGTGAGTTCATCTATGTGCCTGCCTATTCCAACTTTTAAGTTGTAGTGGAGAACAACATCATCATCATATATTGCTTTTCTAGTTTCTCGCTATAACTGAATGTCCTCTCTGCCTTGGTCCATGCTATTGGTTCTCCCTGAAATGTCACAGCCTAGCCCACTTCTCCTTTCTTCTCTCATACCGTATATCCCAACTGCAGTCTCTCCTAAAATCTCTCTAGTGTTCCTTTCCCTCTAGATTCACTGCTTCTCCGTTTCTCTCTAGAAAAGAGCAGGACTCCCAGTGATCTCAACTGGACACAGCATAACAAAGGATAATAAGAATTGGCATAAGCCCTCATATCAAGGCTAGATAAGTCAACCCAGTAGAGGGAAAAAGGTCCCAAGATCAGGCAAAAGAGTTGAGACACCTCCATTCACACTCAGGAGTTCTCCAAAAACCCCAAGCCCCAAAACTACTGTTTGTATGCAGCAGGTCTAGTATAGGCATTGAAGGCTTTAGGGTTGCCTCTTCAGGCTCTCCCTGCTTAGTTGATCTTGTGTTCTGCGTTCTACTGGTGTCCCTGAGCCCTCTGAATCCTGTAATCCTTTCTCTCCATCTTCTTCATGGCTCCCTGATCTCTGCCTAATGTTTGGCTGTGGATCTCTTGAATCTCCCCCCAGCAGCTGCTGGAGGAGGCTTTGTGTTCTGATGAGGATTTGGTTCTAGCCCATTTGTACCCTAAAGTTTGACAAGTTAGACCGTATTCTTCTGCTTTGCCAAATACTGAAGGACTCTCACGTCTTCCTCTGACCTGCTTCAACTTCCTAGGCTATCTAGATACTCCCGACAACTGGTTGATTGTTTTATACTTTGCTGTACAGGCACCTTACTTACAGAGAGAATAAAACCCTGCAGTGTAGGAGTTTTGAACCCTGTGAGATGACTGTTATTATTGACATCTTCAAATGGAGTCCACAGAAACAAGTTTGTCTACTCTGATACATCATTGATTCAGCACTTTTTGTGGACCCTGAGGCAAACTAACTACAATTTCTGTATACCTGCCTAACCTCTTGCCACCAAGAGATCGTGCTAGTCCACAATTAAACACGTTTCCACAGACAGACAGGTACTATAATTTCTTTTTTTTTTTTTTTTT
>NC_034606.1:19810670-19828125 GCF_900095145.1 Mus pahari
AAGAAGTGGGAGTGAGTGGGAAGGGGAGCAGGGTGGGGGGGGAGAGGGTATAGGGGACTTTCGGGATAGCATTTGAAATGTAAATGAAGAAAATATCTAATAAAAATTGAAAAAAATAAAACAAATTATGTTTAGGCACTATTAAAGTTGAAAATAGAATTATATTAAATAAGTCATGGCATATATGATACCTGGTTTTGAAAACGTGCATTTGAGAAGCTATGGGATATAACATTTAAATGAAAGGCTTCGGGCAAATTAGCTGATCAATTATACATTGTGTCTTTCAAACAAAATTACTAATTTAATAATCAGGGTGTTTTTCTTATACCAGTGATGTTCTACTTTTGCCTTTGGATATGCTGGTCACAGCAATTTTTTTTCATGTTTTAAAAATTATAGAGAATAGATAATTACTAGTGAATGCTGACCTTTTCCCTATTATGAGTAATTATGCTATTAAAAGCATCATTTGGGCCCTAATTTGATATACAAATTATTCAATTACCTAGTCTGCAGTTTAAGGACTTTTAGCAACCACTACTTTTTGGTGAGAAGGGATGGGGTATCCTGAGCCTAGAATAATTTTATCATATTCTCTGCTGCAGAAATTTCTTAACTCTGTCAAAACCGAATTAAAGTAGTGTCTAAACCAATAACTATTAAAATGCTCTGGAACACCAAGTTAAATACCAATATGCCATTACTGAAAACACTTCTAAGAGGAATGGACCAGAGAACCTATAAAAAAAAAAAAATCCCTTTGAAAAGGTAGACCTGAAGCATCTCATTAAAAATAAAAGTAGCACTAACCGGGAACCACTCTTCCTTAGAATAGTTGAATTAAAGTCTCCATGAAACTTTCTTGGGGGCTTAAGTTTTGTTTTTGCCATGTCTGTTTTGGCTGTAGGAACACTGATGGATGTGGTGACGGTGTGGGTGGTGATGGTAATGATGACGATAATTGTCTAGAAGGAACCGATAGTGGTGGCAGTAGGGGTAAGGAAGGCTGTGTGGGTGATGCTGGCGCTGGTGGCAGTACTGAGGATACGGGCAGCGGTAGGGGTTAATAGGATAGTGTAGATCCAATTCCTTAATATCTTCTCTAGAACAGAAGAGCAGAATACTTAGAGGACTTCCATTGCGTATAGGCAGTGGGGTGTGGATAAAAACACAAAACAAAACAAAACAAAACAAAACACCAGAAAACCAAGCCGACTTTGACACCTAGTTTCTTCGTCTACCTGCCGTAGTGTCTGGAAAATCAGCGCCTCTGCTTCCTCATCCAACTTCCTGCTACCAACATCAACTTTCATACTCGTACGAGTTGGCGATGAGTCTCAAAAGCTTGTCACACGGAAGAGTTTCAGTAAGTGGGAAAAGGGGGAGGAAGAATAGCTGTATTTATTCTCTGTCCTTTAAGTTACAACGCAGGAACAGAAAAGGGCTGGCTATCATGAAGTGACAGGGGACGGTGGGGAAGCCTGGTAGTTGCTGACTCAGAACGGGAAGAATGGTGCCTTACCTGAGAAAACTCCATTTTTCCAAGTTTACTCATAACTATTGGAGATTTTTAATACGGCGGCACGCGTTGGGGGCGGGGGTTGCTTAAAGGGTGCCAAAATGACCTATGCCCAAAGCAGCGTTGGTTACTTGTCCTTTGAGCTAGTCCTAGTATATCTCTGCACCCAGGAAGGCGGCCCTCTTTCTTCACTGCACCATGGCTTCCAAGGAGGGTCAGTGGCTGGGAAGCATTACTAGCAGGAGACACAAACCAGTTAAGAAAAGGGGGATCTTGTTTCCTGCTTGCCTTCAGTTTCTCTCTTCTCTGGCTTCTGCCTTTTGTCACATGTTTCTTTCTCTGGGTTTCAACTAGGAATCCTTCTGTGCATAGTGTCCCCCCCCTGGGGGGGGGAGATTCTTCTGAAGCTACCTCCAGGGACCCTGTATACACTATGCCCCGTTGGATTTCTCAGCTCTGTGCATACTTCTAAACCATCTCTGAATGTTTATTTTATTTTTTAATTGGATAGTTTATGTATTCACATTTCAAATGTTATCCCCTTTCCTGGTTTCCTGCCAGGAATTCTCCTATCGCATTTCCTCTTCCCTTGCTTCTATGAGGGTGCTCCCCCTCCCACTCACCCACTCCCAACTTACCGCCCTGGCATTCACCTATATTGGGAAATCAAGCCTTCACAGGTCTATGGGCTTCTCCTTATATGGATGGAAGAAAGCTCTGACTACTCTTTGTTGTCTTAAAATCATTTCAGGGACTCTGGCAGCTTTCAGTCCACCAAATCATGGCTTTGAGGAAGACAAAACTCCCAAGTCCTCGAGAGTTACTAGGGTTTTCTTAAGTCTTTGTTTCACTGATTTTATGCCTCCTTGGCTCTGTGGTTCATCTGCATCAGAACGCCCCAGGAAGTTCCAGATGATCTAGAAGGGCCACAAAGGCATGTGAGGCCCCATTGTGAGCTTCCTCTCCAGCTTGATCCCATACTCTACCCTCTAAGTCACCTTTATAGACTGGCCCTCCACTTCCGTGTACAGCCTGGAAAGCAGTGCTATGGGAAGCTGCTGCTATGGGGTACCCGTAGAACCCTTTCAAGCATCTTCTCTACTCTTACAGCCCTGCATGTATTTACACAACGCTTAAGAATCTGGACTGGCTTGGCTATATCTCCCTCCAAGGTTATTAGCCACTTGATGGAACAGCTGTACTTTTTTCATTTGCAATATGACAACAACCTCATGATCATTATGATTATCAATGTTTGTGTCATAATCGTTCATCTTTGTCCTCTTTCATCTAATATGGAATGAAATAGTGCTGACTATATTATATACCATTTTACAGATGTTGGTGTGGAGGCATATATATATATATATATATATATATATATATATATATATATATATATATATATATATATATATATATATATATATAAAATTATTAGTTCAAATATATATATTCAAAAAAAGCTGCAAGTTACAGGATGAAGACTAGAATCCAGCTATCCTTAGCTCCAGAGTCTATACTCAACGCTTGAATATTTCTCAAAGGCACTTAAATAGCACTTGATGGATTATTTCAAAAACACTAATGAGGCTTGCTGTATAAAAAATTGGATACTGAGAAAGTAACAGGGTTAAATCAGGCTGTAGAAAATTGTTTGGGAAAAAAAAATCCCATTTTGGGTTACAGATCCATTAGAGACCCACATAAATTTCCCCACTTCTTATGAGAAGCAGATGGGATTAGCAGATTAACCAATCAGTCAGCATTCTTAAGTAAGGCAGTGCTAAGGTCTGAATGACAAAACATGGGCAGGGGGCAATGTAATGTTTGTAAACTTCCCATAAATCCTGCTTCTTTACAGAACTCATGCTTCTAAGCAAAAGCACACAATATCTGCCCCTCAATATCCCAACTGGTATCTAAGAGCTCTGACTCACTTCACTATTAAATCCTTCTGCATAGCATCATGAGAATTTGGGCTTGCTAGAAATGGTCCAGACTGGAATGGATACCCCCTGGGGGTTGTGGCACTGTCTCAGCTATTTGCTATAGCGTCATCCTCTCATATCATCAATTCTCACATCTTGGATCATGAGAATATGAGATTATTATCTTGATATGAAAATCAGGAACAATGGCAATTTCCAGGTTGCTCTAGGCACTCTTTTTTAAAAAAAGAAGTTATATATTTCTTGTGATAGTTTCCATATTTTCATGTATGAAATGTCTATCTTACAATGGTAAGTAAGAACCCATGTATTATCTAGTCAAGAAAAATGAGATCTTCAATTCTGTTAACTCCTAACTGTTTCAGAGCTCCCAGATGCTAGTTCCAAACTGTTACACATTATTGTGCATAACAAGAACACACAAGAAATGAGTGTGCTAATGCAGAAACCATTATAAGCAACAAAGGAGACTAACGATGACTAACATTGCTTTCATCTCAACAAATTTGAACAGGTAGCTATAGTGTCCAGATAACACTAGGCATGCTCTTATAATTACTCAAAACATGATAAAATCAATACATGTTCTCAGTCACATACTGACATCTCCAAACATCAAAGACTTCTGCCACATATCTTTAGTTCTCACTAATTGTCACATGCTCCTTTAGCTCTAGTGGCTTTATGCCAGTTCAGAAGCAATGCTCAATACCTCTCCCCAACTGCTGGCAGTTTTATAAATACAAGTCTCAACCCAGGCTTGCCACTTCCTGTACCCGCACCTGTCAGCAAATGTCTCTAGTAATTTGTATGACTTGTAGTTCCAAGGTAGATCCTGTGGCTTGGTTTGTGATCAGATCCATATGGATGTGTCACAAGGGGTAGCAGCTCCTGCTCATTTTCTGAGACACAGCTACACAGAGTTAGCATATGATAAAAGATCCTTTGGTACAACACAAACAGAGATCTCAAATTCAAAGTACTTGCTTTTCCCATTGAACTATCTCAAACTTGTGATGTTTCCCTTTTCTGCTGTTTTTGCCATTATATGGCTGTATCAAATGATCCTTTGATATGTAGACCCAGTGGAAATCCGTAAGTCCCAAAGAACATCAGACACAAGATAAACACTGGGCTTATTCCAAAGTCAATTTTATGATATTGGGTCTGAGAAGGTGTGTTAGCCAGCTTTCTATCATGAAATATTTCTATAATGAAACATCCAGGATAATTAACTTAGAAATGGAAAAGATTTACTTAATTTATGGTTCGGTCCAAGACTACATAGTTCACCACTTTTGGGCTTTTATTGGGAGTACTACTGAATGGCCGTGGTGAAGGAAACAGTCAAAACACCCCCTGACATTGTAAGCTGGGATGCAGGGAGGAGGGAAAGACAGGAAGTATCCAGACACAACAGTCTCTTCAAAGGACACATCCCATCCCCAGAGACTCAAGGACCTCCCACAGACTCTATCCCCTGAAAATCTACAACTTCTCCTAGTAGGACTACTCTGCTGGTAAAGGAGAGACATAGAAACATCTCAGATTATAACAAGGAAGCGCTCATGTTACTTACAAGACTAGACCAGCTCACACCATTTCACTTGAACTGTCTAAGCATCTGCCTACTGAAGAGAACCCATAGTTGGAAAAATAGGAACTTGAGAAGTAGTTACAGAAGTTATATACACGGGCTCCTCCTCTAAAACATCATCGCCCCAGATTGTTCAAACTGGAAGTTGGTATAATACTACACAGTAGGCCACAAGGCAATAAGGTTTTGTCTTTGAATGCTTTTCTAAGTTCCTGGAATGAAGGTAATTGTAAACAAAAAAGTCAGATTGTAATTACACGACTGTAGAATAGACTAAAACTAAACCAATATTTTAGATATAGTCTCATGCTGATGCTAATTCTTTAAGATCCAAAGAGCCTAAGAAAAGTTACTATATGAGCAGTAACACAGCCTGCCTAGCCTTGTACTTCAAAAGAAATGTGCCTTCATTCTTATTCTGGGCATCATCCAACTACTTACATAGAAATCCCTTTATATCATATTAATTGAATAAACTATTTTTTAAAGGCAGTAAGCTCAGCTACCAGCAGAAAATTAATTCCCTTGAGCTTCAGATAATTACCACAACGTCTTGGCCAAAATATTTTTCTCCAAGTGCTCCCATTGAAAGAAAGCTGTTGCTCTGTTTTCGTAAAGGAACAGAAGAGGGGACTAGATCATTTTCCAAAACGCACTGCAGGGCCATTGACTATCTTGGGTCCAAAGGGAAAATGCAAGCAATCCGGGAAAGGTCAATGGGGCTCTAAGACGAGAATCAAAGTACAGAAGGCCAGGTAGAAACCCAAGGAAAAGGATGATGTGGATGAAGATTGTATTTGAAACAGATATAAAACTCTTTGCAGATGGTAAGGTTTTGTCATGAGAACTCATAAGACCACTGTTATTCCCATCTCATAGTTGTGGCCACTAAGGTGCAGCAAACTAAACTTACCTGATACCGTAACTTGAAGATGGAAATACTGACCTGGCAATTTGGGTCAAGAATCCCTACCACGAAACACTCCTTTGGGTGGCTGATCCAATTCAGTTATAGCTAAGTCTCTTCCTCACAACTGGCTACCTGGAGGTGGGGGGTTCTGCCCCCACAGCTTTTGTTGCATTCATCGACTTTATGTGATCCTGAGTGACTCTCCCCAGCAACGGGCAGGAGCTCCTGGAGATCAGTAGGGAAGAGCTGACACTCCATTATTTGACATTAGAAGCTGCCCAGGCCATAAACATATGTCATCATTACTCAAAGCTAGTGTCAGCACATTCTATTCCATACATGGCATAGCAGTTCCAAGACAAATAGATTTGGTAGACTGTTTTACTTCTGTCACTTGAAGAACGGTTAACAGTCAATATGTCTTTAATTGCTTCACTTAAAACCCTGCACCTTGATGATACTCTGCAAATTATTTCCCTGCTCTCGTGATCAGATTTCCTACCAACGTCCCTTAACTACACTGTCCTCATGTCCATTCTTTCAGGTGCCAGGCACGCTGTGCCTTGGAACCTTTGCCCTGGTTGCTGTTTATACCTGGAACGCTCTTCCGTAGTATCACTATAGCTCACCCTTCTTCAAGTATTTGCATGAACACTGCTTTCTCAGTGAAGGACTCTTGTCCAGCACTTCCTACTCTTCTCGCCATACTCATCATCTTGAAATCATCCCAACTATGAAATCACTCCTAGAGAGCCTGCTCTGCAAAAGCTGCTGGTTTCGGTCACTTGCATGTGCATTGCTGCATATCCAGGTGCTACTGATGTCTCAACTTCACAGTAGTCACATTATCTTCCAGCAAGAGCATACAAAGAAATAAGTGTAGCTCTAACTTCAGATTTATCAGATTCTGGGCATATTTGGATTTAATAAACAAGGTTTTTGGAAAAATAGAAGCAACCATAATAACAAAAGAAAAACCTTAGAAAATGAGAAAAAAATTAGATATTTACTTTCAGAAACCCTTAACTCTTAGCTGTTTGATGGTTTCTCTAGATAAGGAAAAACAAGTAACTCTGCATTATTGGAAAAGAACACCGGCCTTGATCACCAGCATTTGTGGAAGGATCATATATCTCACACTTGTTTAAGAAGGAGACAGCATCACTCCGCCTCACACAGTAAGGGAACAAGAAGTTAACACAGACCAACAAGCCCTGGGGGCCACACTAACAGCATCCTTAGATCACCCATTTCGTTACTCCTGGACACCTTCTAATGCATAACAGATGTCACATTAGGAGCTGGGACTTTGAGAACCAAGGAGGAGGAGTCAAGTAAATTAACTATTAAATTGCTCAGTGTGTTAGACAGGTTAATAGAAGTCGCCTACAACGCTAACCACTATGTTGTGATCCTCACAAAGCAACAGCCACAGAAGCAAACAGAACTACACAATACAAAGGAGAAACTTTAACCTTTCAGATATCTCCATGGCTTCTCACTTCAATTCTGTTGTCTACCTTCATGTGGGACCTGAAGAGCTTTGCAGGATCAATTTAGCCCACGGCTTAAAGGTCACTTCTGGAACTGGCTTCAGTGGTACTTTGGTGGCTTTGATCCTGTTCCTTAAATATAGTCCTCTCTACACTTCCATCATTTTGCTCCAACAGATTGTGTCAGAATGCCTTCTTCCAGCCTCCCTTTACATATGCTTAGTACCACCTGCCTTAACTATACATCTTAATGACGCTCTCATCATCATTCACTCGTAACCTTCCTATAATAGCTCACACATTAATAATTACAGGCTAATCTTCTGGTTTAGAGCATTTGATAACTTCTACAAAACACAGTCTCTTTAGTAGACTGCCCATCTGTATACATAGCACCTAGCACCACTTCTTGCATATGGTTGGAGTTAAGAGATATGGGTATTTGCTTAAATAGATTGCTAGGTGTTCGGATTGTAGACCAGTGACAGAAAAGAGGGGGATAGGCAATCAGGTAGAAGGAAGAAAAAGCTTAGGGATAAAGAAACACTTAGCAAGAACCAAGTAATTTTCCATAGAGATAGAAAAACAAAACCCTCACAGGCTTTGCAGAGGAAAGGTATTTTGATTTATTTTCCCCAATGATTTGAAGTCAAAGACTTGCACAGTCCTGAAGTGGTACTGAGCACAGGTGATTTAAGGGCTGTTCATGACCCCTACCCTCAGTGATTTTAATAAACATGTGTGTGTGTGTGCGTGCGCGTGTGCGTGTGCGTGTGTGTGTGTGTGTGTGCGCGTGCGCGTGCGCGTGTGCGTGTGCGTGTGCGTGTGTGTGTGGTGGCTTACATGAGTAGGGGCAATGGCAGGGGTATGATAAGAGCATCTATTAAACACAATAAAAGCCCACAGCATTGGGTGATCAGTCACACAGGTAGCTGGCAAGGGAAGAAGCAGATAGTGCCACAGGGGGAGTAGTACCTCCAGTTGGCCTAAGAAGACATCAGGAGAGGTGCTTGCTTCAAGTCTAACTTCACATATATCAACTCATTTAACTTGCCCTGGAGCCCAATGAGTTCATTAAAAACTATCTCCATTTTAGAGATTAGGGAAGATCAGATAGACTGAAGCGAAGCAGGGATTTACATACAGGCATTTTTTTTCCTAATGAAAGGTACCCAATATCATTTGTTAAATGACTATATCTTTTTATTTGTATTCCTTCCCCCCAATGATGAGTGGAGTATGTTTTGAATTCAGTAGGTACAGGAGTATATAATTGCACACAAGAAATAAGCCTTTAATGTAGGTAGTTGGACATGCAGTCGCCTAAACTCCAAAAGCATGCAACAACTTGTTTTTCTTTCTTCTTTTTTAATCCTATCACCAGAACAATAGGTGCTTTTCAGAGAAAATATATATTTAATTTGCTCTGACTCGTTTACCCTAAAACCTACGATGGAAATTTTTACTAAATGCCTTCCAGATCAAAGGGAAGGAAAATATTACAGATATATTTTACTGCCCTCTTTAAAGCTGTACAAGGATCAGTGATTCTGAATGCCCAGGGAACTCACTTTACTCCCCTCTAACAAGGACATTTTGACACTTACATCCCCAGAAGAGGCAGAAGAAGGAACTACCTGCTATGCACTGAGTGGGATTTTGACTTGGCATTTTGAGTATTATTCCCAGGGAAGCCACAAGGGAGAAAAAAAAATAACTACATTTTTATAATTCAGTAAAATTGGCAATTAGAGGGCAGTGCAGCAAAGTATTTTTTAAAGTATCTCATCTTTGCCATCCATCTCAATCTAAAGAAATTTCAGGTGCAAATATAATCATGCTAGCTTTATGCAGAATATGATGAGGCTCATGAATAAATTGTTGGAGACACATGGAAGATGTAGAAGAGCATTAAGCCAAAATTATTTAATAAAGTAATAATCACATCGGAAAGCATACCTCCTCTTTGTAACAATGAAGACAATAACAGGGAGTGTTTGAGGTTAAAACTCAAACCATCAGAAACATCTTAGTAATTCACTGCACTTGACGTTTTAAGGAGACTCTCTTTTGCATTAACATGCACTTTTTTTTATGAAGAAACCTACCATTTAGATTTGTAAATCGAAAGGCTGACATTATACACACCTAGTCTTAAATCACTTTCTGCATTTATTGCCCTGCTTGTGTCACTGGAGATGGTCATTTGCAATTTGCTTTAACAAATAAGAATTCCTGTCAATTACTTAACACTTGTCACAGTGAGACCAAGGTTGCCACCTAGTGAATTTCATTATAACATGTTATTTACTGGTCAGTGGCCAACTTTTGATTTTCTGTCTTTAAGATGAAATATGGTTATTGCAAGTCATATCTAGATGATCAATATTTATGCTTCCTAAAACCTTGATACATTTATATTATAAAAGTATCTACATTCTTGAGGAGACACACAACTAAAAAAGGAAACGTCCTGCAAGCATGTTTAAGGACCTCCTAAGGGTCAGATGCTGACCCACTACTTCTAGTTAATTTTAAACCTAATATCATGAAGTAAATTTAGCCTATCTTATAGATGAGAAAATAGACATAGAATAATGGAAGAGGAAGGGAAAGGTATAGGCATGGAGGGGAGATCCTGTGTGAGAAGAGAACATTTGATCACATCAATAAGGTCACCATGCAGATATCTGAAGAAAGAGCACAGTGTATTAGCTAAGAGAGATTCCTAGAATGGTCTACTCTGAGTTAGTTATACAGGTCTTATGGATATAATTTAATGGCTTAAATGTCACCCTCTTACCAATTACAGTGGTAAAGGTAAATTCTAAAGATATTCAGTGTATGCCTATAGCTAGTAATACTGCAATATGTATTTGAAATGCTTCTTAGAGTCCATCTTATGCTAAATGGTTTTGGCCTCAAAATAATAACAGCAACATAATTTATTATTATAAATTGAACAGGAGGAAACATTTGGAGGTGTGTTTTCTTCATGAAAATAGATTTCATGGTATATACTTACTTCTGTGTTCATCAAGTTGTATACATTATAGATTTTTGACTGTCAATGATATTCCAAAAAAAAAAAAAGAAGACACCCCCCCAAAATCCCTGTCTTCTCATCAAATAGAACACAGTAGCAGAAATTCCCTCATAAATCCTTGCTTGACCTTGTCTCACTGAAGCTGCCAGCACACTGCTGACTACTCTCCCATACCCCAGTGTCAAAGAGGCAGACATCAGCCAAATTAAATTTTTGAAGAAGTCATTACAAGCTCTGAAATATCACTTCTTTATCTCTATCATCTGTCTTTGATTCCTTCATTTAACTAATGTCTACGGAATGTTTGATTGTATCTTTGGGGATATGGAGGTAAACAAATAAAAAAAAATAAAACAACAATGACCTTGGATGCTATCCACCCTTTACTCACATGGCTCTACCTGGTGATGCTTGGGTGAAAAGTGGTCCTCATTTGAAATCTCTCCTGGCCCTTCTCCAACTGTACTATCATGTTCTGCAGGTGCAAGCCCCATCTCACTCTTAGGCTCCTCTTCTTTTGCACTGCATGGTTTTCATGTTCCATTTGTTAGGAAAGCACATGATCAGATTAAAGAGATTTTAGAGAAATCATACATTTATTAGGATTACCAAGACATGTGTGAAATTTCAGTGTGTAAACCAGATGATCTGGTTTACCAGACTCTGGCACTCCTAGGACATAGTCTTACTATTCCTGGGATAGGTAATACATTAATACAAAAGGGACCTATCATGACTGCCCTCAAAACATCCAACAAGCAGCTGAAAGAGTCAGATGCAGATATTTGTACCCAACCAATGGACAGAAGCCGCTAATCCCTGTTGTTGAATTAGGGAAGGCTGAAAGAAGCTGAGGAGAAGGGCGATCCTGTAGGAGGACCAGCAGTCTTAATTAATCTGGACACCCGAGATCTCTCAAACACTGGACCACCAAACAGACAGCATACACCAGCTGATATGAGGCCCCCAACACACATACAGTAGAGCACTTCAGGGTATGTGTTCATCCAGAGATGATGCACCTAACCCTCAAGACACTGGAGACCGCAGGGAGTTTAGAAGTCAGATGGGGTGGGGGTGGGGGCATCCACATAGAGACAGGGTAGGGTGGGGAGGAGCTGTGGGATGTGGAACAATCGGAGGGTGGATGGGGAAGCAGGGAATGGAATACGGAGTGTAAAAAATGAATTTAAAATAAAATTAAATTAAAAACAAAATCTTGTATCAAGGCCACAACTCTTATTAAGTACAAAAGTGGGAAAGGTAGTTGGCAGGATAAGAAACTAAGCAGGTTGATTAGATGGATAAAAAGGCAGAAAAGGAAAAGGAGTCAGAACAAAGCTCAACCTACCTAATTCTACATCTTCCCTAAACTGAAAGTGCAGATTTCATCTTTCTTTCTCACCTTATCCCCTTTCTAAATGTTTTCAGGCAGATGGTCTCTGCTCAGTAGAATTAGTAGATTGTATGCATGTGTGCATAGACATTTGATATTTTCACTTCATAAATTCAATATGTGCCACAAGCTAACCAATCTTTATGGAATTTTATGGATGGTTTTAGCCACTGGCAAATATAAAATTTTTGGATATTTTAGTTGTAAATAATTACCCAATACCATTCAACTGCCATAAATATATGGCAACTACATGCTGGATTGATTAATTTTTGTACTTAATTTCCACAAATATGAAATATGAAATATTCATCTCAGAATAACTACAGGAAATCGTATTGCATCCATATGGGTCCCGAAAGGAAGCAGGTGACACCAAGGGCTAAATGGTGAGATTTTAATGAAATAGGCTCTAAGAGAAAATAATGTCCTCAGAGATGTCCTTCGTCTAGTCTTTTGAACTTATAAATACTTACTTTACATTGCAAAAGGAATTTTGCTCTTATGAGCAAGGCTAGAGACCTTGTGATAAACAAATTTACACCCATTGTTTTGGCAGGCCTAACCTTAAAGGTGTGGTTGAGAGATCTTGAAGTAGTGACATGAGGTTTGCCATACATTTCCTCCTCGACTATCCTCCAAAGGCTCACATATTGAAAGTTTGGTCAGAGCATATGGTACAATAGGTTGCTGACAGAACCTTTACAAAGCTGGTCGTCAGGATGATATTATAAATAGATGCTGGGACTTAACCCCTGACCTCGCTTTATCTTGGTTTTCTGAGTGCCATGAGGTCATACGCCTTCTCTGCTATAAGCTGTCATAATGTAGTGCTTTATCACAGGCCCAAAGGCAGTTGGTCAAATAATGATCCTTGATTGAAACCTCTGAAATTTATGAGTCACAATAAATCTTTGTAACCTGGGTTTAATCTCCAATATTGTAAGAAAGCAAAGACATAATGTAAACTTTCTTTTTCTAAATTTATTTATTCAGTATGTATTTGTTTGTTTGTTTTGTATATGTATAGTCATGGCCTATATATCCTGCATGTGGAGGGTGGAGGACAACTTGTTAGAGTTGGTTCTGCCCTTCTATCATGTCAGAGCCAGCATCAGACTCAAATCTCTAGGCTTGCCAAAGAGAGCCTTCATCCATGGAATCATCTTGCCAGGCTACTTTGTTTTTTTCTTTTTACTTTTAAAATTGGTTATTTCAATGACTTTGTGTCAGTAATGGAACACTAACACAAGAACACGTAGACTGCTTTGGATGTCTGTGAAGATAGAGAAAGGGACTTCGAGTTAAAAAGTCTGGACAATCTCTACAAGATATAAATGATGAGGAAAGAGACTTGCCCTCATGTATTCCAGGAGGGAATGTAGCCCTGCTGACATATGATTATAGCCAGTGTCACACTTCTTGCATAAAGAATACAGCACAGCATAATGTATTACATTATGGGTAACATAACACATTGCTTTGAGCCATAGAGTTTATGGTTGATTGCAATTTTGACAATAAAAAATAGATACAGAAAGTAGCATTGACCTAACCAGAGAAAGATGTAGTAGATCCAATAAGGGGGAATGGAGATTCTTTGGATCTATACCCATAGGAAGCAGATGTCATTCTTTGGCTTCAAGAACAAGGGGAGTAAGAGAAAGTCTAAGTAGATGACACTGCTCAACAGCGTGTCTTCATAGCAGAATGCTGCCACTCTCAAATCTCAGCTCAATAGTGGTGGAGTAGGAGAATCAATACTCTACACACTTTCTTCTCACTCTTAGGTATCTACTAATATTTCCCAAATATAAGAGGATCCTATGTAATCTAGTCTTAGCAGCACGAGAACAGGGCAAAAAAATGGGTCCAGAGTAGTTTTAGGGGAGCTATAGAACATTTATGAAAGTACATCAAAATTAACACGGGCTGAGCCAAATGTATCTCAAGGACTCTTCCTTTCATTGTAGAATTCTATTCACACTGGTTTAAGGCATCTAGGCTTTGGCTACCTTGGGCTGAAAGTGACCAGTGTAGCTCTTTAACAAAGAAATAAAGAAGGAGAGTGGCTACAATCCATATCTGCATGACTTCTTGGCTTCCAGAGGTGTATAGAGGTTGTAGCTTAATAATGATTATTGGCTGTGATAGGCCTCTCAAAAACTATTATTTCAGTCTACTTTTCCAAATTCCTTCTTGAGGTAACCACTTCCATTTCTCCATTAGAAAAGATAAAAATGAAACCTAGGGATGAAAACTGACCTGCTCAGAATCCAACGATAAAACAGAATTCGGTCTCACTACTTTCTACTCGAAATCTACATTGCTGTGCACTGTTAAGTGGCCCAGTATGGTCCCAGATCATAGCCTCATTCTTTGTCAAATTAATCAACTACACAGTATTTTCTGTTCTTTTAGTCCGATTAATTTCACCAATAGGCTATATGTACTCTAATGTGTTACTACCCAGAAACACCAACAAATGTACTGTGAAGTAAACCATCCAGCTGGTGAGTTAAAATGGAAAGATCTGAAGTGGGCATTGTCAAGGCAAATCTGTGTTATGAAAGGTATCCATTTAGCACAGAAAAAAATATCAAACTGACTATTAAATGTGGACTTGCTCTAGCAAAAGGAACTTTCAAATGGCAACAATTTTTGTTTCTAAACTCATACCAAATTCCCTCTAAACTCTCTGAGATAAATGGCCCTCTTTCCCCTGTAAAGATATCAGGGGAAACCACCTTGATGACTTTCCTTCAATAATACATTCTGGTGTTTAAAAACTTGGATGTATGTTGTGGATTTGTTCTAAAGCTTGTATTATGTTAATCGAATTCCCAAAATTACACTGTCTGCATGTAAGACACTTAGCGTCCCTGCCCCCAGATGGTTCTGATTGGTAAATAAAGTTGCTGACAGCTAATGGCTGGGCAAGACTTTAGCTTTCTAGGGCAAGGGGATGAAGATGGGACTAAACTGTCATGCAGCAAAAGCAGAAAGATCAGGCCTGAGAAGTGAAGAACAGAGAGACCGTCAACATGTAAGAGTTGGGGATCATGGCCCAGAAAGGCTGCAGGTTGGCCAGGATGGAATATTGATTATTAATAATTCAATAATTAACAATTCAGGAATACCAGAGGAGAGAGTGTACTAATCATGTGGAGATTTAAAGTGTCCCTGCCTTTGAGCTGCTTAGGGCATGTTAAAATATAAGGTTGTGTGTGTATCTTACATTTGGGAATCTAGAACATTGGGGTGGGTAGCAAGGAACTTGCGCTGCCCCCAGGGCCATGGCGAGTAGCACTAATTGCCTAATTCAACAAATGAGTATTTCTTTATATTGACTAGAAATTATAATCTTGTTTAGATGATGTATTTATAAGGCCTGATATATTTATAAGGCCTTTAAAAACAATTTGAAACTTTTTTTTTTTTAAGCTCCTAATAACCTTCTAAGTGCATTGGTTTTAGTGGCTATGTATCTAAGGTTAGTTTCCATCTTGTCTAATTCATTGAAAGGATGTAACATGATTTAATTGAAAAATGAAAGTATACATATTGTTGGTTATTGCTAGGATATTAATGCCCATATAGAAAACATGGTGGGAGATGAAAGGGGAAAGAGGGACTTGAATCACCAGAAACATTCCAGACAACTCAGATTAAAGATCTCTTGTTCACTATGTCTCTGCACTCCCTCCATTTCTCTTTCCCTCTGGCAGTTAGGAAAAAACCTTTACTAAGTTAAATGTGTTAAGAGCTTATTATTTGGGTATTTTTAACAAAAAGTCTCTGATACTGTTGATGTAGCAAATCATTATCATATGTTAACATTTTGTAGCTACTCAGATATGGGAGTCATGCACGGCTCCTCTTTAAGATGCTAATCAACTCCGCTCAGGACAAACTAGAAGGGAAGGGAACCCACTTATCGAAATTTTGTTCTGATATTCTTGCCAATTAGCTTATAAGTGAGGATCATGCCTATCACGTTCCTATACCTTAAGGCAGCTGTTAACATAAATTGAAAGTACAAGTCAGGGAATGTTATTTGTATTGATGGCAGAATGCTTCTCTTCTATCATAGCCATCCTTAAATTATAAAGAAACGGAAGGAAAAAAATATCACAAAGAAAGAAAATAGATCTTTGTATTTAAGAGTAATAATGAATCGAAGATGGTTTGGAAAAAATGCAAACCTAGTAACAAAATTCAAAATTGCCTTTCTACACTTTGTATTCTCTCACTTCTCACAACTCAGGACTTTAAAATCTGCATATAATACGTTCCACGGTACATAAAGAGTCTGACTTTAGGATGTGACAATCATCTTTAAAGATGAAAATTACATATGACTTCCTGAAGGCAGAAAAGAGGAAAAAGTGGGAACATCTCAGCTCCATTCTTGAGATCATCCCCCCCAGAATCCACCAAAGAACACACCCATTTACATCCCATTGTTCGGAATTGTGTCAATGGTTATGTAAGACTCCAACTAAGACGAAAACAGGAAGCCTTTACTCTTAGGGGTATGGTGATGCCTTGCTAATGATTTTGAATACAGACAAATGATCATAACATTGGCGACAACCCTGTCAGGCACTGCTATCCCGGTTATGTAATTTTAAAATGTAAAATGAAATCTGATCTTGTCTTGGCCATGGGTAAATATCAAAACACTTAATAGGTTCGACACAACTTTCACAGGCTTGATCCTGCCTGCAATCTGCCACCCTCTGTCATGATTAATCATGATCATCAGCTGGATTATACCTAGAAATTCCCAGAAGATTAGTAGCGTTTACCTCTAGGTGTGTCTGTGAGGTGGTTTCCAGAGAGTCTTACCACGAGGAAGCTCTAAGCTCATTAATGGTTTAAAGTCCTGATGGATTCGATCCAAATGAACCATTAGGAGGCAGTAGAGCAGTTGAAAGGGGAGACTGGCTAGTGGGAAAGGGTCTACAGAAACATGGCTGTGGGGGATGGTAGCTTGACCTGGTCACTGTGATGTGAGTATCTCTGCCATGCCACTGCCTCATGATGGACTGACACTATTATAACCCCGAGTCATATTTTCTTTAAGCTGTATTGTCATTTTATTTGCTCACCTATGGAACAGTAACTACCACCCTCTCTGTGTCCTTCTTTACGCTCTTGTCCTATGACACTGTCTGAGTTCCTTGAGTAAGGGCATATCTTCACACTTTTTAGATTATCATGGAACATTCTCCCTATTTGCCCCTTCAATTTAATCTGAATCATTCTTCTCCGTCATCAGAGAATCTTCTCAAATGCCATTTAGCTTGCGTACCGGAGTTCCCTTTGGTGTGCCTACAGGCCTTGTGCACCTGAGACACCCCCCACCCCCAGCATAAAGCTTATACACAAGGGATTTCTTTTTTTTTTTTTTTCTTTTTCACAACGGATTTCTTTTTTTTTTTTATTAGTATGGTTAGATATAGCTTTTTTTTTTAATTTTTTTTATTATTATTTTCTTTATTTACATTTCAAATGCTATCCCGAAAGTTTCCCA
>NC_034606.1:19828136-19848233 GCF_900095145.1 Mus pahari
GGAATTTCTTTTCTGGTCCAGCCTATTTGGAGTTCTGTAGGCTTCTTTTATGTTCACGGGCATCTCGTTCTTTAGGCTCGGGAAGTTTTCTTCTATAAATTTGTTGAAGATGTTTGCTGGCCCACAAGGGATTTCTTAAAGTCATTGCCTGCAAGGTCTTTGTCCGTGACATTGCATAAAAAAAAAAAAAAAATCAATGCAGGTAGAGAATTCTATGGTGCCCATCAGTACATTCATAGTTAAGCAAAAGTATTTTTCTTTTGGGTAAGTTTTATTAGAGTAAAATATATATACAATTTCATGGAATTTGATGAGTTTTGAGGAATATTTTTGTTCATGAACCCAATAGTCTAATTCAATCCATGTAAGTACATCACCTGTGATTGGCTCTGAGTCCTTAGTCTTGCTGTACTTCCTCTCTTTGCTTCGCGCTGGGATTTGGAGTTGCGCATTCTCAGCATCATGTGCATATTTCTATGCCACGTCTGTGACATACTTCCATGTCTCCATGACAGGCTCTAGCCTTCCGGAACTGCAAACCATAAACTCTTGTATAAATTGCCTTTGTCATGGAATTTTATTACAGCCACAGAAATGCAAAACATATTTTCTTTGATTCGGAAACTATCATGAACAGTGAGTCCAGTTTATTTAGGATGAGGTTAGATCTGTATCCTTTTCTACTTCTACAAATGCTAAATATAAATATAAATATAAATATAAATATAGGATACAAATTATGGATATATATACATATAAACATATATATATACATACATATATACATAGTACATACATACACATATATATGATTTTTCTTACATTTTTTTTTTTAGTGCTAAAGATTGATGGCCTCACACATGAGGTGAGTCCTCATTCCAGTCATATGCTTTGGTGTCAAGTTTCACCGTGCTTGCATGGTACATGTTGACTCAATCATGTTGCTAAGTGCTTGCAGTGTACTTAGAAACACAAAGGGCTAGAACTTCTGAGTCACAAGGCAAATGTATATTTTACTTTTTCCCTCTTTTCTTTTATGGCCACAAGGACCTGACATGGCGCCTCACATTAACTCTCTAGGTGCTCAGTGAGTGTATAAAAATTTGCCAACTGTTTTCCAGGAGTAACTATGTTATTATTTTTTCATATCCACATAGAATATACAACAACTCTGTTCCAGATTCTTACCAATAATTGATATTCTCAATGTTTTTAATTATTTGATGTCTCCAGTATTTTCCATCATTTCAATGATAGATCTCACCTTACCTTGCTTTTAGTTTACATTTTCCATTTCAAATGGTAAACACAATTTGATGAGTGTAGAGGCTACTATAGTATTTTATTCTTTTAGTGGTAGGCTAAACTAAGGACCTGAACATTCATATATATATATATATATATATATATATATATATATATATATATATATATATTATTTATTCAAGTCATTGAGCATTTACAGTGCTGGGTGGCTTGTCTATTCTGTTGATTTTTATGACAGTTTGATATAGTCTGAATACAAATAGTCTGCCAGACAAATACATTGCATATTCTCAGTCTATGCAAACGATGTTTAATGGTAAGCATTTAATAGGTATATTTAAATTAAGTTAGAAAGGATGAAGTTGTTTAACTGGGCAGCAGTGGTTGAATTGTTCAGCCAAACAAACCTTGGTTCATTCCATTTCTAACTGATTCTTTGGCTTCCTGCTGTTTTGATATCTACCCCTAGGTCATCAACACCTCTATTCTTTTAATGATTTCACTTGTGTTATTAGCGCATATCTTTAGATTTTTGAGCAAAGAAACATATTTTCTTATTTTGAGAAAAATATATAACTTGATGAAGCAAAAAGCGAACTTGAGGCATATTATGAGCTAACTCATTCTCTGAGTTCATATGTATTCAACCATTCTATGGATTCTTGAGAGCTTGGTATGTTCAAACTATAATTTATAAACCACAAATAAAATCCAGCATTCTAAATTTTTCAGGAAAGTCAATAATACATAATTATATTACAAAAGCAATTTATTAAGCCAAAACATTTATAAAAACTATTTTTCTAAATGCATCAAAAACCACAAGAGGAATTCATCTAAACTCTTTTTACCAGAAACTCAGTTATATAGTTTCAGAAGACATGCAATGTTTCTACTCAGTTATTTATGCAATGCCTTGACTTCTCTTTCCCTTGCTTGCAGTTAAATTTGTGACTTAGAGAAAAAAAAGACCCATTTCTGAATGCAGTTTCTTATTAATCCCACTCCATATCTATTTCTCTGCCTGTACAATGGATTTAATAATAACAATCTCCTTTGGGGGATCTAGGAAAAATTAAATGAGATAATATGTGCAAAATATCACAGAATATGCCATATAGAGATGTTAAATGTTAGCTACTATTAATATGGAGTTGTGAGATTTTTATTACTAACTAATAGAATTTGTGTGTTAAGGGGCTCACACTAGATGATCGCTTCTCAGAGATTTTCTTCTTACTAGCCTTATGAATAGAGAAGAATGCTAACAATCACAAACATTTGTGAACACTGTGCCATTTTGATAACATATTTAATAAAGGGTATAGAAGTTGTCAAACATGGAGGATGGCCGAGATCAATATAAGAAAGCAGATAGAAAGTACTAATGAGATCCTAAATATCAGGGATTTCAATAGAACTTACTTAAGAGTTAATAATGAAAAAAATGATGAAACCATCTATAGACTATGAAACAATTAAAAAAAATGGAAACAGAGATAGGATGGCTCAGTTGGTAAATTCTTTGCCATGCAAACATGGGAACCTGCATTTCAATCATTTTTATGGATGAAAAGCAATCACAGCATTCACATTTGCAACCCCTCAGCCCTGGGGCAAGCTTGAATTCCTGAAGCTAATTGGTCAGCTGATCTGCAAGGTTTTGCTATGTAAGCTTAGTGAGAGAACGTGTCTCAAAAATTAAGATGGAGAACAACATGAGTCATATGATAATGACCTTTGTCCTCCACATACACTACATAACATACATATGTACATACATATACATATATAACACATATAACACACACATATGCATAGAACATAGAATACAAGTACACACTAGAAACAAAAGAATCACAGTGTGAGTTAAAAGGAATAGGAGGCAGTACCTGATAAAGTGAAATAAGGCAGAGACTATGCTATAGAAGGAACTATCACCGTATATACATACGTCTTTCTCAGGGCCAACAGGCTTATGAGTAAAGCTCAGACAAAGCATATTTGCTTTAAAGAAAGGTATTTGAAATCCATTTAGTCTTTTCAATGACCCCAGAGTCTCCACTTAAAGACCCTGTATAAAGCACAATATGCTATTTCCTTGAAGACAGGCTCATTAGTATGGTACATAAAAGAAAAAGGAGAATGACATAGTGTTCACAATGAAATATAAAATGAAATAAAACAGTGTACACTAATACATTTAAGATCTGCTCAATAGGAATGTTATGCCTGTAGCATTTATTACTTTACAATGCTCCTAAAGGTCCGTGAATGGCTCCAGGCATGCCAGCAAATCAAACTGGGAGATCTACTGCACCGAATTTATAATAATGTCACTGTATCTTCTCTTCCTTTCTCCTCTGAAACCCACGCTTGCAGTTTTATAATAATACACACATATATTACCCAAGCTTTGTACCTTAGAAAAGGTTAGTGTTTATGTCTAAAACTCCTTGGCATAAGACAGAAAAGCATAGGAAATATGAATAACATTAGAAATAGCAATGATATTGCTAAAATATGTCATAATAGAAAGGAACATACCTACAGAGTTCAGAGTTATAGATTTTATTCATTCAGTAAGTATAGATGTTGTTATAGATGTTAAGAGAAACTGTAAACATAAATAGGTGAAAGATAAACACAATCCCATTTCTCAAAGAGAAGTGCATCATGGGGTATGGAAAATGCTTATCACAGATGCTCAGTGGCCTGCTAAGTTCATTCTCTATTCTCTCACTCTCTGGTGCTTAGCCAGGTAAGAATGTGTACCTGCCAGTATGTTAAATTATACTGCTGTATGAATGCCCAGATATTAGTATGATTTAATATTAAAGTGATTTGATTTGAAAGAAATGCCTCATGTTCTTAGACATCCTTGGCTGTTGATAGTGCTGTGTGATTGTGTTGCACAACTTTGGCGATGTAGAGCTTAGATCATAGATATAGGCTATGATCCTAAGATCCTCTATCGATAGAGATAGAGGATACTGTCCGGCCCTGTTTCTGGTCTTACCTGTCTTTCATGGTCAACAAACATGTGAATAAACCAGAAGCTGAGCAGCCAACAAAAGAGCTCAAACATCAGGCACCACTGCCAACGTGGACTGTGCTTCCTGAAACCAGAAGCCCCAGTAATCCTTTCCCTCTTTAAATCATGTTTGTCACAGCAAAGAGAAGAGTAACTCATGTAGACCCGTAGTTAACTCACGGTCTCAGAGAGGCAGAGGCACATCATGATACAGGCTTCAGTGATTAACACGGACAAAGGAAAGACTTGTTAGGTTAGCCTCCATCTGAAAGACAGAGCATTCGGTCACACATCATCTTCACTTACAGCTAATTAGCTAGAATCACCCAGCCAATTTGAGATCAGAAAGTTCAGGCTCTAGGAGGCCAGAAGAAAAGGAGGAGAAATGTTGGTTCCCTACAATCAATAATTACCAGTGGTCTACTATAACATACAAGTAGAAATTGATTGATTTCAAGCTCCAAGGTTAGCCACATGCCCACTAAGTAACTTAATCTCTCAAACCAAAATTACATTACACAAGTATGCTTCACTGCTATTTTCAATAGTGGTCCTGCAGCTTCTGTAGTGTGCTTATAAGTGAACATCCATAAACACCTTAGAAATGCAGTGCTCGATATAACTTGCATGTGTTCTGAGGAGACATTGACTGGAGGAACTAGAGAAAAACTGTTGAAAATTGGAACCTGCTAAATGATCCCTGTGGATAAAGGAACAATTTGTGAATCTTGGCCAAAGCCTTCTGCGCTATCAAGATGAAATCTAAGAACTTCAAATATCCCTTCCTTCAGTAATGAAAAACTTAAAAGGCTTTGACCTCCTCCACCTCAGAGTCTCAAGAAAAATCAAGAAGGTGGTCAGGTGCAGCCAGTAGCCACAGAAAACTGCCCTTACCACAGTTTCCTGGGTGCCTTTCTTGTCTTCTCTTTGCTATATATGTCAGAGTAGATGTTGATTAGCCCCGAGAAACATAGCATGTCTTCCAGCACCATGCTTGTCATTGGACTTCTCCACCTCCTCTGTCTCTGTCTCTGTCTCTGTCTCTCTGTCTCTCTGTCTCTCTCTGTCTCTGTCTCTGTCTCTCTGTCTCTGTCTCTGTCTCTGTCTCTGTCTCTGTCTCTGTCTCTCTCTCTCTCTCTCTCTCTCTCTCTCTCTGTCTGTCTCTCTCATTTCTTTCTACAGAAATATTTCTTGCATTGGATTAAGGTAGTATTCTGAACACAGGAATGTGCTTACTGGGAGCCCATTCCTGACTCCTTTTGCCTCTATGGTCAGTATAGCATTGGAGCCTTACTGGATTCCTACATAACTTAGTCCACACTACAATCAGATGCAGGGTGGAATGAGGGCCGTTTTTGTTTTTTTTTCTTTCATTTTCAATGACCCTCCTTAAAAAGCTTCTGGCTGACTAGAACTGTGTATGTAGCAGCCAATCTTACATGAACTCTTTTTACAACCTGAAGCTTCCCTTTGCCTACTCTCTCTAAACTGCAGTTTCTAAAGCTGTTAGTCTCATGTCCAATTCTTCCAAAATCTTGATTCTTACAAAACTAGCCTGGGAAACATTCCAAAACATAGAAAGGCCTAAGTAAATCTTAAATATCCTCATCACACACACACACACACACACACACACACACACACACAAAACAAATATAGAAGTATATATGTTAATCAGCTTAATTCAGTCAGGCTACAACATATACTTAATTTAAAATGCAGTGTACGCTACAAATATAGCACCGTTTTTATTTCTGAGTAAATCATAATTAAACATTTAAAAACTATAAATTTCTGGTCTTCAGATGACTTATTAAAATCATTTCCTGGATGTGGCCTGAGACTCTCTCCAGTTCTGTGAGTGGTACCTAGAAAGAATGTTTACTTAAGATGTTTACTTAAGTGTTCATACGTCAGAACGGCTTGCTTCCACAATTTTTTGCCAATATGCTGGGACCAGTGTTATGCCTCTCAAATGTTAACCTGGGTACAGATAACCTCTTTAAAAATCCCTGTTGAGATTCAGCAGGTGAGAGCTGTACTATACCATATGTTGGTAAGTAGTCACATGCTATTTATAATAACTAAGAATACAATTGTGAACGTGGGGTAGATAAGACACCCATGCATGTTTGTATCAAAGTGTCCTCTAGGGACCCTTGTCTGGGGGACAGGATCACCCCTATCACTGCAATAAGGAGAAAGATCAGCAAAACTATCCACGAGTAGAAATAATGTGTCCTTGAGAACAACTAGCCAGAAAATTACTTTCTAACAGAGATTACTATTATTTATTATATGATATAAAAGTGCCTACATTGAGGACTGGAGAGATAGCTCATTGGTTATATCTAGTCCATACCTGTAGCCACTGTTCTGAGGAAAGTTGGAGACAGGAGAGATTGATTCCTCAGGCATTTTGCCTAAGAGATTAGTGAAGAACACTTGAGCCCCACATTTGAGGAGAGACTAATTCTCAAAGAAATAAGCAGGGGGAAGAATTACTAAGGAAGGTATTTGAAACTTTGTTCTGGTCTCCATGAACACGAAAGGCACCCGTCTGAATGTATAGGTGCACATGCACTTATACACAATGACACACACACACACACACAAATAAATGAATAAATGCTTTCCCCACCCCCCCCAGTGTCTACAGTGACAAAAGAAAAATCTTAAGATCATCATGAAGAGACTTTGAACTGGGAACTCCAGCTTGACTGTCTCTTCCGTATGAAGTTTCTGCTGGAAGTTGTAAGTTGATGTTACCTTTGATGGCTTTCTCAACAAGACAATTCCAATCATCTATGGATGTTGTAAGCAGCCGGTTTGATGATGTTTCTCTCCCTGTCTGCCTCTTGCTATTTGTCCTTTTTCTTCTTATCTGCTACATGCCTAACAGAATCATTCATTTGAAACTGAAAAAAAGTGAGGAGTGCAGATCAATCTCTGGACCGGAGAGATGAGGAGTAAGTACCAGGCTGATGCATTTCTAACAAGCTTCAAGGCTGTTGGCATGCAGATCACTCTAAACTAGCTCATTAGTTTATTTATTAGGGGACTACTTTAAAACCTCATCTTATAAGAATTTTATTATAGCAGCCAAAAAGAATCTTTCATTATCCTGAATATATAAATAAATATAAGTTCACATTTATAACATCCCTTATTATAAATAAAGCCAGTCAATTCATGAGACCAGTGAGACTGTTTGATGAATACGTAATTGTGGCTAATGCGAGACAAATGCACATTAGCATTAGTGTTTTCTTTTTTCATATTGTTTTGCTGATGAATGCCCTGACTTGTGGAGATGAAAACAAGCATTTACAACTACCAAGCGGCCTGTCTCCCAATCTCAGGTTAGGTATCAGGGAAGCAAACATGAGAGGAAGGGCATTTATTTCTCATGAGTGTTGCAAAAGCAGGAAAAGTTAAAGCACTAATGGTCTCCTGTGTATTCCAATCTCAAAGATACGGAAGAGGACATTTTCATTCAGATCCAGGGTGAATAAGACAGGCACAATTACATTCAAAGCAAATACCTACTGAACATCTCAGCCACCTCTGTGATTCTGAAAGATGGCTGTAAAACCATCCTAGTAAACAGATTCTGTAGGCTTTCCCAACATAACTGAGTTACAGTCAATAGATGCAATGACTTTGGAAATGGAAAGAAGAGGTGAGAGTAGCCAGGGTCTGTAAAATTATAAAAAGAAGAATAACTTTAGTCTTTTCTCTGCAATAAGACAAACACACAGGTTGGTATGCAGAGAGTGTCAGAATAAAGATTTTCCTGTGTCCCTTCAATCTGCATATTAAAGTTTGAGTTCAAACAATGCATTTTCCAGAATAAGGCACCACGGTGTCAAGCACTATAAATAACCACACAGTGCAGAGAAGTAGAGAGTCTGTATCTATGTACGAGGCAGAGATATTAAAAGCGTCAAGGTAATGATTTTTTTATGTCCAATGGTTGATTGTGCCTCAATATTAAAGAGGCTGGTGGCTTTTAATGATGAAAAAATTATGCAAACATTAAAAAACAATTTCATATAATTATTTGGAGTTTGCTTTCGTTTTACAAACAACAATTTAAAACAAATCCATTAACGCTGTCTGTGTGGAGTCAGAGGAAATGTATCATGCATTGCAGTTTGGTTTCATACCAGAAAATAAGCTCTCCTCCCAATACTGCATCATAAAGGAAAATTAAGAGCCCTTGGTGATTACTCCTGTGACTGGGAGCGAGCCTTTAATGAGGCAAGTTCTTTGATCGAAAGTGTTAGGATGGTTAGTTTATTTAACAAACTTTATGAAATGCTGATATGTACTCAGGTCTCAGGAACCAGCATTACATATATCATTTACTCGTAGTTTTTTCCATTTCTCCCCAATGAAATAGCATTTCAGTGTGTACTTCAGGGCATAACGTTCACCAGTCCTCCTGACACAGCCTCCAGAGTGTTGAAGTTATAGGTGTGTGCCACGGAGCACAGCAGCCCAGCCACGAACACACCCACAACATACTCTTACTTGACTATAGAAAACTACCAAAAAAAAAAAAAAAAGCTTCATTATCATGAAGCAAAGCTCGCAGAGATATAACACCATGATTGCAAGATGATGTCTTCTCTTAGTTTCTGAGGAACTCAGGAGAAAATGCTTTGAGGCTAGACATTAATCAGAAACCGCGCGCCACCTAGAGGCAGGAGGGAGAACGCCAAGACTACCTCTACCTGCATCTTTTCCTTTACTCAATTTCTTGTCAATCCTCCGTATGTCCTCTTTTCTGCCCAAGGTAACATGCAACTAACATGAGCACCTGATCATAACTAAAATAAAAATGAATCCCGACTCGTAGTGGCTGTCTAATATGATTTCTAAGAGTATGTCTAAAACAGATAAAACAACACTGAGTTACAGTTCAGGGCTAGTAGGATGTTGGAAATGAAAAGAATTTGAGTTGCCTATATCAGATGTGATTAGAGGGCAGACCGTATCAAACAGTCTTAAAGCCATATTGTGAAAGAGACTCTAAATGAAGTTACCCCCCAAATAGCCTATAGTATGTAATTTCCTTGGCCAACTTCCATCCATGCTACAATTTACATCAACCATTCCTTATCTTTAGTATTTTTATTAGTTCTTAAAGAGTTCCATACACTTGAGTTCCACTCATATTCACCCCTCCCTCACCTCTTCGCAGATCCACTTCCCTTCTCTACCCACCCAACTGTATATCCTTAGTTTCTCTTTTTATAGCCTTCAAGACCAGCTTGTGCTACTTACTAGGGGCTACATTCTGAGAGAAAACTGTCTCCCTTTACCAGTAGCTAACAAGTGCCAAGAGTTCCATAGCAAAGGGTAGAAATTCACACCCATCTTGTCTCTCCATGTTGGGATTTGGCCTGGCTTTATGCATCTTCCTTTAGTCACTGGGAATGCTTATGTGCAGCTTCCCCATGTGCCAGAAAGGTATTTCCTGGTAGTCACCCAACACCTTTAGCTCTTAGACTCATTTTGTCCCCTCTCCCACACTGATCTCTGGCCTCGGGAGAGAGGATGTGGTGCATACGTTTCCTTTAAGACTGCACATTCCACAATCTCTTCTCTGCACCTCACCCAGCTGTGAGTTTTTAATGTTAGTCACCGTTTACTGTAAATAGAAGCTTCTCAGATGGGGGTTGAGTGGTGAATTGATCTATGGGTGCGCTGAAAAGTCATTAGGAGTTGGTTTAATACTATATTCATTTAGCAGGCTGTTCCCTCATCACAGATTGGCATGACAGACTTGACAGACTTGACATGGTAACAGTGGCAGGTATGGATACACACACACACACACAGACATATATATACATATATATATATATGTATATATATATACATATATATATATATATATATATACATATATACACATATACATATGTGTGTGTGTGTGTGTGTGTGTGTGTGTGTGTGTGTGTGTGTGTGTATTCCAATCCAAAAGTAGTGGTTGGTTATTTCCATGACATTTATGCCACTAGGATAAGTGGCCCAGTTACTTTTTCTAAATTTTCTTTTTAGTGAAAATAAAGTTGTTCATACAGTAGGTTTTGATCATGTTTTTCATTCTTTCATTTCCTTCCCAAACATCTCTACCTCCCCACCCTTCCAAATCCATGACTTATTTCTCTTGCTCTTAAGAAAACAAAGAGGAGAATAGAAAAGACAAAAAAAATGATAAAACAAGATGAACAAACTATGGAAAAGAAATAATGGAAACTAAGAAAAAGCACTAGAAACTCATACATACACAGATACAGAGAGACAGAGAGACAGACAGAGAGACAGAGAGACAGACAGACAGACACACACACACACACTCCACTCTAGAAAATGCTTCTTCATCTCTACTGGCTTGTTTTCATAGTGCTGTAAAAGATCATGTACAATACCAAGGAAAATAGTATTCTTTTCTGATTGTGTTAGCACATGGCACAGCTCAAATGAACTATTTGCCTATATTCTAATTCCATAGGTGAATGGGAAGAAGACATCAAGCCATATATTTCTCTTTAGCAACAGCCACTGTAGTTACAGCCGAGTGACATACTCTGAGGCCACTTACCCTAGACCAGACATTATTAGAGAGACGATCAGATGACAGCAGTATGGCAGTGGATAGATGGATAGATCAGATCCATCTAACCCTCAAAATGAACCTTCAAGTTCTCTCCACAAACCAAGAGGACACAACAGTTAACCTTTTTCAACCTGGAGAGACCAACTGGTAGATGGACCTTTAATTCTGTATTTCTTCAGAAAGGCTTAGAGTAACCTGGAAAAATCTGAGTGTAGCATAGGTAGAGTGCATTCGGTGGTGGACATCACAATGATCTGTACTCTAATATTCAGAACCTTTGCAGATGTAATGATCTTCAGAGGAATCCAGTGATCTTGGATTAGTGAGATGGAGGGTAAATCCAATGATACGGGTGCAAGAATGTTCAAGATAGAAGAGAAGATTTCAGCATGAAGACAGGGCAGAAAGATGACTACATTTGAAACTGGAAACGGCAAAGTCACGTGATTCCCGAGAGCCCCTGCTAGAGGTATAGTTGTGGTAACACATTGGTTTTAGGTTTCTGATGCCACACGTGGCAAGAGTGAGAACAGGGCAAGAGGACACTAAGATGGAATATAAAGTTGAATTTTGGCGAAAAGCAGCAGAGACTGAACAAGTCTCGGGGTCTCATTGTTCTGTCCTTACTTCAACCTCATACATGCTTTATGCGATGCCACCTTCTTCTACAGTAATCATTCTTTTCTTTCCAGACAAACTCTTAATTTTCTCTACAGCACAGTAAAAACTTCTCTTTGAAACCAAACATGTGATTGAGTTATAGGTTGACACTGCAAGGTTTCAGCCCCAAGGAAAACGGCTTTCTAAAGGGCACACCATCTTTGTCCCTTGGATCACACCTCTTTGCACTCGGCATTCAAATATGACTCGTCAGGGTGAAGTCACACAAATAGAAAAATGGGTGCTAAGAAAAGCAGGGGAGAAAGGCAGAAGGAGCCTGTGGCATTGAAGATGTTCTACATACGGGATCCAGTCATGCACTACTTATTCTGGGCTTCAGTGGCACGTGAGAAAAGTCATCCATGCATTTAAACCACTGTTTAATTAGGTTTTTTATAACTCATAGCCAGATATAATCCTAGTACATTCACCAGCTTAGAAACAGACCATTCTTTGTGAACTCAATTACTAGAGCTTTGTATATCAAAATTTGCAGGGGAACAATAACTAAAAAGGATGAATTAATCTCACTCTCTCTTTCTCTCTTTTTTTTTAACCAGCGCCTGGAAAAGTCTTCCATGGAACCTAGAATAGGATTTAGATATTCCTTCGTGGACTGGCCATAAGATTCATTAACATGCCAATACCATTATCCCTTGAAAAGCAAGTTTTAATTTAAGCAATACTTCCTGATTACTGTTTTAGTAATGAAAGACTTCATATCCCATAGCTACCATCATCCCAATGGGATAGGTTAACAGAATACAGAGCCATGGTCCATGATACCAGAAGGATGGACATTGTCAAAAGAACTCTCAGGATCCAGATTGAAGGTTAGCCTTGTTTTTTTTTTTTAGAACTTTCCAAGATTCCTAATGCATTATATACTCTTGGTGAAATCTGCCCACTAAACCAAGCCTTTGATTTATGTTTTTAAACTTGTTGATTATCTATTAAAGTTAATAACTTCTTCTTCTTCTGAACCAGAGTATTTAAAAACTCTGAAACTACTTAGAAGGGGTCTCTGGAACTGGATGTTGGATAAAGAGCACTGAAGAGAGGTCCCTATGCTCTTGGCTAGAATTTCCGTTTTGCCTCATTTGAAAACTTGCTCTGTGACATTTTGCCCATTCTCATAGGAAAGTCAGATCCTGCTGCAATACCAACCATGTTTACAAGAACCCAAAAAGAGTGCACCATTTATCAGCCTGGGTTTTTGAACCATAAATGGGTAAAAATAACCCATTTGGTTATGCCCTGAAATATGATGTGTCATACGGACTTGATATCTTTACTAGCACAAGCTGACAGGCCTTAGGGTCAGTGACATTCCTCTGAGAGTTTCTGAGATTAACACTACTAACAAAAACACCAGCCTTGCCTAGTTTAGAAATGGATAGCTCTTAATGTAGACAACTCAAAAGTGACTTCTAATGCTCATGACTGTATTTGTATGTGGAACATATGACCAGCTGCATGATATGGAGCTGATTAGAGACATCAGCTGAGGATGTTGGCACACATCCTGTGCTTATAGGGAGCTGCCCTGGGAAGGATTCTCAGATGTCAATGGTATGGTGGTTATAAATCAATTAGCCTTCAATCCCTCCAAATCATTAAAGTGAAAATCCACTTTACATGGAGTAGCAAATACAGACACTCCAGATCTTACATAAGCAGTATAGGTACAACCAACTTCATTTGTCTTGGCCATTGTTGCATGACTGTATTTCATGCATTCTCCATCGTAGCCACACTAACCCCCTTATTAGTGCTGTGGACTTCTACCATTCTAGCTTTGCTTGTGCAATTATTCCCTAGAAAGGCATCTGACATGTTCAAACATTACTTAGCATTATTCAAAGCTCAAATGAAGTAGCACACTTTCTCAGCCTCCTGGGAGTTTGTCTCTGCATTTTCTGAATGAGACCTTATATTATAACACACCCACACGAATGAATATATTCATTTACCCACGGTTGACAACTAGACTGTAAACTCCCTGAAAATATAGGTCATGCAGACAATATCTACCACAAAACACTTGACCAAGGCTTGTGTACGAAGCTCAATGATAAGTGTGGCATGATCATCATGTCACCTACATATTCCAATTCTGTCTGAATTAAAATAACCGAGTCCTAGAAAGCCCATCCAATTTATACAATATCCTATAGATAATTTAGACTTGTAATTTAAGCTACAACACCAATAGTAAAAGCCACCATTCTTACAACTTACAATACATGCAGACTTTTTGATGCTATTTTGATTTACTACCAGTATCGGAGTTATCTTAAAGCAGGAAGCCCATCCATCATCTCAGATACCTGCCTTAACCTCACCTGCCCAGCTTACTTCTTATTGTATTCATTTGTATTATTGAGGCATAGGATTTATTATTCTCATGACTATAAAATATAGAAAGAATTTGCTGTACACAGCAAGTGCTCAGAGAATACACATTATCTTTTCTTTTCAACCAAGTTCCCAAGAGCAATCAGAAAGTTAGACAGAAAATGTCAGAGGTTGTGGTATAAAAAAAGGATGAATCAAATAATTGTCTCCAAACTCATTTTACTCTTCAACTTTGAACATTAATCCAGGGACAGGCAACATTAAAACTGGAACTTTAATGTTACAAAATGATTGAAAGGCTGATATCATACTGAAATGATGGATTAAATTTCATATGAAATCTGCTTTGTAATAACATTTTATATTCTTAATAATACTCTGCTCTAAATATTGACAGTGAATTGACACTTGAGTGATAAAAGAATGATAAAAAACATGCAAAGAATATTAGACTTTTCCCCATAAGGTTAAATACTGTTTTGATAAAAGAAAAACATCACTTTCTGGGAGTGATTTTGGATTGCTCTTCAATGAGGAGGTGAAAAGATCATAAGTCTAGTGAAATACGTGTTAGTACGCTTATATCCCTTAAGTGCTAAATAATTACATGAGAATTTCAAAAACCTTGTGTGGAGGGATTTGGCCAACCATCAAAATTTTAATAATACCGAATCATCAGGAACTTAGAGCAAAACAGAAATGGAATCAGTCCCAGTGAGCCACAGAGGTCAGACCATGGATGGTGGAGAGGGATGGGGTGGACTGACTGGCTGACCTGTTGGCACCAGGAGGGTAGAGCTGTCTAAGGCTTTTAGGAACTTCATCTCAGAAACCAGGAATTTCTCCTCTTTATAAAGCTAGCCCTGACATGAGGACAGAAGGGAACATATCTCCAACTACCATCCCTACAGTTGTTCTCCCACTTAATATGCAAGTATATGATTCTGTAAAACCATGGATATAATAGTCATATCAAACTAGAAAAATAAATAATAAAACAACACTACTTCCCACCCTCCTTCTGTATCCAGTTCATATTGTGTCGTTTCATTCTTTTGAGCTATAATTTGACATTACCAACATCTCCATGCTGCTTCAACACATTGAAAATGTGAGTTCTTTTGAGTCTTGTCTTCAACATTATGTACTATGTATCTAACACTGACTACCATGAGTCTTAGAATATACATGTTGGCTGGAGGGCTTGGCATGGGAGCACACAACTTTAATCCCAGTACTTATCCAATAGAGTGAGGTTGGTCTCTGTTAGGGGTCTGCCTGGTCTACGTAGTGAGCTCCAGAACAGCCAGGACTATGTAAAAAGTCATGCCTTAAAAAATAAATAGAAATAAATATTGATGGGAGAAGGATATCTAATCATTAATCCATGGTTGCACTCTGAAGCATTGCATTATATACATCTAATGTATAATAAGTTACTTCAATAATAATAAAAATCTCCAGTGATACTAAATATTGAAGCCTTGTTGTTTGTGTAATCTACAGTAGTCACACATGTTTGCATATGAGACATAGATACATATACATTTTAGTTTTCCACAGTTTGGTTTTAAAGTGGAAAAGGAAAAGATGTTCTCCTAAAAATGTATTGGATAATTATTTTATACTCAGTAGAAAAATTTGAAATTAGAAATATTTAATACATGAAAGAATCCCCTGAGAGGCTTGGGAATCACTACTATATATCCCTGCAACCTGACCTTAATTTCTGCCTGAGGATGTGTTCTACTTTGCTTTCTCCTACTGTGATAAATACCATGACCAAAAGCAACTTTGGGAGGAAAAGATATTTCTTATCTTACAGGTGATATAGCGCATTATCAAGGGATGCTGGAGTCGGAGTCCAAGGCAGGAACCTGAAGACAGGAACTGAAGCAGAGACCATGTAAGAACACTTCTCACTGGCTTGCTTCTAGGCTCACATTCAGCTACCATTGTTATACAACCTGACCCACCTGCCTATGGACGGTGACACCCACAGTGGGCTGGATGATCCTAGACCAATTAGCAGCCAGGAAAAAAAATGTTCCATACACAATGGTAGAGGCAATTCTTGAGTTGAGGCTCTTTTTCTAGGTGTGTCAATTTCACAAAGCAAGACTAAAGATCACAGTAAGCATTGGTAGGTTGTAAGGATTCCTTTTTACTTTAGTGCTTCACACATTCCTAGGGAAACACTCTACCACTGAGTTATATTCCCAGCGCTCCCAAGAACTTTTATTGACAACATCTCCTCTAATTCTGTGACAAATTATACACTTAGAAACAAAGGGTTCTCCTTATGTTTCCCAGTAACATAATCATTTTGAAGCAGGAAAGGCAATGATACACATTTAAAGGAGAATTCTTTTGTAACACCCCATTATTGTCAGTTAAGGAGAACGATAATTTAATTTACATCACTTGATCTTGACCTCTGCGCAGAGGTATTTGCAACACTGAGTCAGAAGTAACCACTAGTAATTCAAGTAAAACTAACATTCTTTCACATGCTTATCCCATACAGCTTTTGAGAAGGCACTATACATCAGAACGTGTCATCTACTGGCCATACTGTGTGGTATTCTAGCCCAGATCTACAATGTACCCAACATCTGGAACTTGTGTCATCATCATTTCCTAAAAGGTTAGAACAGAAGAGAACATTTCTTTACTTTGTATTACAGAGTTCCTCCCACAAGAGCTGAGGCAATAACTAAGATTGATTGCTAATACCTGTCAATATCTAACATATAGAAAGCACTTCATCAAATAAAGGAAAAACAGACACCATCACTACAGATTTCAATGCTATGAAAACTTGAAGTTTCCTGTGAAATTCAAGTAAAAGTTCATTACGGTTGTGTCATTTAAAAAAATAAACTGAATGTGACAGTCTGGGATATTATATTTTCCTTCACAAAAGATCTACTGGGATTCAAATACTACTCACTTATCATTGACAACCCATCTAGAATGGCAGAAGGAAATTGAGCTGTTAACAAAAGAGATGTTTTAATACAAAACATACACCAAATTACCAAAGAATACATGAATAAATACACCCCCCGAAGCTGTAAAATATAATTTGATTTGGTTATTCCCCTGTAAAGCATTCAGAAGGATAGGCCCAGAGTGCAGAAAAAGACCAGTTCTTATTCAGAGAAACTGACAGCAATGAAAATTGAAATGTGCATATAGCAAAGAAAAGGAGGAAAAACTATAGGTAATTTGACAATTCTGCATTTTCTTTATTTAACTGTGTTATTTCAGGCCATATGAGGTTGTCTAGCAGATCAACTGACAAATTTAGAAATCTCTTAATATTTAAAATTAGGCATATGAATGAATAAATGTTTTGGAGATTAGAAACTCTGGGTAGATTTAATAATATAAATTTCAGAATCATGCTTGCTTACTCTCCACTGTGCCAATTATCATGGTGGGGCCCACCGAGGCCTAAAGTTCTGTTTGGAGAGCCAAGGTATTTCTTAAAATGCAAAAATTAAAACTTCTTTGCAAAGCTCTTAAGTGGAAAAAATCCAAATATATCCTATCATTATGCAACATAAAATCTACCATGGAATACTGCTGGGCTTCCCAGGCAAATTTTTACTTAACATTAAACAATATATCAATGTTTATTTATTTATGGATGGCAATGCCAGAAATATGTTTCCCTCCTATTTTGGTTTCTGCTGCTGTGATACACACCACAAGTAAAGCAAGTTAGGGAAGAAAAGATTGACTTCAGAAAACAGCCAGTGAAACAAGGTGGGCACTCAGGGCAGGAGGCTGGAGACAGAAACTGAAAAGACATCTCAAAGGAATGCTGCTGGCTGGCTGGCTGGCTTCCAGACTCACATTCAGGTACCTTTCTTAAACAGCCCAGGCTAAACTGCCGAGATTTGACTCCCATCCTACCCCAGCAATCAGGAAAACGCCCCACAGATACATGAATAGGCAAAATTGATAGAGACAACTTCTTCAATCTCCTCTTCTCAAATGTGTCCAGTTGACAGCCAAGATTAGCTGTCCATAACTTTTCTGTGTGCCTGAGATCTCATGTTAATATCACACACACAGACACAAACACATGCACGCACACACACACACACACACACACACACAAACACACAGTCCAAATTTAAGATTTCAGTCTTTAAATTTTCTAGTCCAAATTCTGTTTTAAACATCCAATGTCTTTTAACTGTAGGCTACTGGAAAATACTAATAAAAAAAATACCCTCCGTTCTTAGTTCAAAGAATAATAGCCAGGATAGCGTTACAATTACAGCAGAGTAAACTAACAATCTAACTGTCTAAAAATCTAAGGGTCTGACTTGTAAGACTTATTTATGGTGCTCTGGGATGAGAAGGACTTGAGAAGTCCCACTTCTTCCATTTTGCCATCTGCAACATATATATCTTGTCTTGTAGACTCAAGTTGTCCTCACTTCATATCTGCCATTGCCCTGGGTAGTGAAGATACCAATATCTCCAGTATGCCGGGTCTCCACAGCACTGTGGGGAGCCCCTTCACCGATGAACTATCCCCATTCACAAAGTGTGCCATACTTTAGCTTCTCTCCAAGAGCCTCTTAATCCTGGAGTCTCCACTGCAACCATTGCCAGTGTTTTCTCAGGACCTTGCTGCAGTGGGATTCCAGTCTTACTGCAGTGTTTTCTCAGGACCTTGCTGCAGTGGGATTCCAGTCTTACTGCAGTGTTTTCTCAGGACCTTGCTGCAGTGGGATTCCAATCTTACTGCTAGGCCACTTTCTGTGATCCCTTTGTGCCTTATGACTAGTACTATGTAGGAGATGCAGACATTTCCCAGTTCTACGTTGCGCATGAGATGGAGCCTGGGCCTTTCTGAACCTGCTTCGATGGGTTGTTCCCAATGAGATACTACCCAGAAGTGTTCACCTCAGAGCCGCTTTTATTAATCACAGCTAATTTCGAATCCCAGATGAGCTGGTTAGCATCCATTGTCGAGGTAATGCAATAGTGTTGCTTCTATAGTCTCTTAATCTATATTGTCTTACAAGTGACCTTTGGTCCAGTACTGAGGTCCTTGTTCCCTTCCCACTAGTATGTAGGCCTCCATTATCTGAATTTGCCTAAGCATTCGTATCTTCCAAGGTTCAATATTAGAGCTCACTAAGTTCCAAATATTCAATGGATTTTCAGCCTAAACTTTCAAAGATTTCCACAATCCTTACCAAAAACTTCCTTCTCAAAGCAACAATCACACTTTCAGTTTCAATTTTGATCCTGGTTCCTTTTCCTTTTCCTTTTCCTTTTCCTTTTCCTTTTCCTTTTCCTTTTCCTTTTCCTTTTCCTTTCCCTTTCCCTTTCCCTTTCCCTTTCTTTCTTTCTTTCTTTCTTTCTTTCTTTCTTTCTTTCTTTCTTTCTTTCTTTCTTTCTTTCTTTCTTTCTTTCCTTCCTTCCTCCTCCTTTCTTTCTTCCTTCCTTCCTTTTTCTTTTTTTCTTCCTCTTCCTCCTCCCTTCTTCTTCTTCTTCTTCTTCTTCTTCTTCTTCTTCTTCTTCTTCTTCTTCTTCTTCTTCTTCTTCTTCTTCTTTTAATAAACTTCATTACTAAACACAACATGGGAAGGAAAGCAATTATTTGGCGTATACTTTCAGGTCATAATACTTGATTGAAGGAGGTCAAGGAAAACAAGAAAAAAAATGAAGAAATGCTTCCCCCTCTCTCTTTCTTTCTCCCTGTCTTCTGTCTGTCTGTCTGTCTGTCTGTCTGTCTGTCTGTCTGTCTGATGCACAGATAGTTTTCTAATACTGCACAGAACTAGAGCCACTTGCCCAGAGTGGCACCTCCTACAGAAGGCTAAGCCTTCTACATCAATTAACAATCAATAAAAGTCTCAAACAGAGATACCATAGGCTAATTTGATGAAGATAAAGTCATCAAGTATTATTTTGTGTTCCAAGTGATTCTAGTTTGTGACAAGTTGACAAAAGTTAGCTAGTACAATATTTTAAAAAATATTAAATATTTATTTTATACTATAATCAATATTTCCTTTCAACTATGTACTTCTTGCACTCTTAATTTTACAATGGGATATCTTTACAAACACACACACACACACACACACACACACACACACACACACACACACAC
>NC_034606.1:19848512-19854598 GCF_900095145.1 Mus pahari
AGGTACAGTACACACACCCAGACACACACAGACACAGAGAGAGAGAGAGAGAGAGAGAGAGAGAGAGAGAGAGAGAGAGAGAGAGAGAGAGAGAGAGAATGAGATTAAATGAGATTCACAATGCCAATCCCTTGGCTTGGAAAACAGTGTACAAATTGACCTTCACATCCATGGTTGAGCATTATTTCTTCTCTGTAGCTTTTCCTAGTCATCTCATCTGTTGTCTTTGGTTCTCTACTACAAAGCTCTTGCTTATTACCAGCAATTTCTGTGAAATGACTGATTCGCCATTGAGACCTGTACTGTAAATTGTTTGATGTTGCTAACTTAACAGGGTCTCACTTATGTATATCTTACTTTTCTGAAATTCGCTTTGTAGACCAGGCTGTCCTTAAACTCACAGAGATGACCCTACCTCTGCCTCCAGAGTGCTGAGATGAAAGGAATGCAAGAGCGTGCCTGGACAGTTTTAAATATTACTAAGCACTGTCTTTTTCCCCTTATACTTTATGTCCTTTATGTGTGTCTTTTTAACTCAACTGAGATGATTCTGAGATTAAAGAACAACATTTATTTCCGACAGCCTTGTGAACTGTCTTGGCAAAAATAAATAAATACCAAATACTCAATTTATATTAATCATGAATTTATCATTTGATTTTTTCTTTTAAAAATCACAAGCCCATAAAATTAAGCAATATACTCACTCAAATACAGGTAATTCATGCACAGAGAATTTGAAGATAATATTTTAGAAATACAATACTAAAACAACTCAGTAAAGATGAATGGAGTCAAAAGTCTTAAATGAAAGGCATTTTCAGACATTGATAAATATTAAAATTAAACTTTATAAAAGCTGTAGTTATGAAAAAGACTAGTATGGCTCATGAATATGTATTAAAGCTAAAAAAAATAAAACTATACTACTAAAGAGGATGCTTTTCCAAAACGCCTCTCCAAAGAAATAAATACACGCACATGCACATGTTTGTTAAAAACAACACCAAATGTCACTTTCTAATATATGTATATATGTGAGATATAAATTCTTAATATCTATATCTATTTCTAATATATATGGCTAGAGAAAGAAACAGTTTGGTTTGGTCGCTGTAGGGATAGAAAGTACAAACAAATAAAAGAAAGAAAATCAGGCTTCAAAGACAAATAGTTCAGGTAGATTTGGTAGGGGGAATATTTTGTGTAAGGATGGGAATTCATGGTGACAATGTCCACTGGAGTAGGTCACAAACTTGACAGCCTGCTGACCCAAAATAGAACATGTACATGAGGTGGAGGGCTTTAGGGAGGGTCTACAAACATCGATATCAAATGAAAAAATCCTGTCTAATTTAGGGAGAAACAGATTATCGTATCACAGCTAATATAGAAGGAGCTTATCAGGGCTACTTCATTCCAGCCTATCATTCCTATATGGAATTAAGGTGTAATGATTTCCAAAACTGCCTAGAATTCAAATTTCAGTTGAACTTCTATTATCAAATGATGGCAACTAACTTAAATAAAACATTTACATTGAGCTTGCAAACTTCTGCCCACTTAGATGAACTGAGAAATCCCAAAGATAAGCTGAAGGTACTGTAGGAATTTGGGAGACTTATACTTTGCCTTGTATTAATAAATTGCCTTTGCCTGTGAGTTCAGTTTATCCCCAGCACAGTTTAGAGAGAAAACTCATAGGAGGGTGTAAAGAAGGCAGAAGAAATTAACTTGTTCACATCCTTACATATCATTCAGAAGGACTTAGTGAGCAGCATCTAAGAGTGTGTCTTTCCCATTCATTAGGCTCTCCATTGCTATAGGAGAAGGCTAACAAGCTGTCAAAAATAGTTCATTCTCCTTCTATCTATAATGTATTTAAAGTAGTCCATAATTTGTTTAAGTTGTAAACCATCTGTGAGTCCTTACGCCCTTTTGCACATGAAAGATGGATTTAGTCAATGCAAGACAATTAAGTAGAGGCAATTATGGCTTATAATAAGATGCCAGTCTTGAACTAGACAGTAGTATGGGCAGCCAGTGGTGGATAAGAAAACTTAAGATGAGTTTATTTGAAAATAATTTGATGTTGGAAAAACAATATTATTAAATTAGCCAGCACCACTGTACAGGGGAGGTCACCTGAACTTACAGCAGAGCGCATAGCAGCAAAATGTTATGGGGCATAATTAGAAAGCTCCAGAGTCTGACATATCCCACTGGTTTTAGTAAAAAGTGTGGGTGAGCATACAGATGGAGTGATGTTTATCTAGGGCCCCCTGTTGAACACTTTCCCCATGTTCTTTAATCCCAGCCCTTGCTCATGCCCCACATCCTGGCAGAGGAAACCACTTTCCCTTCACCTGAGCCTGTAGTTATTCATAATGCACACAGATATATTTGACCAGCAGAGTGCTTTGAATAGCTTTACTTAAAATTCAAGTAGTCTGGTACCACAATCGTGACCATTTCCTCTGGCCATCATTCAAGTCCCAATAACCTCTAAGTTAGTTAAAAAAAAAATCCCATTCTGAGCTGGCCAATGGTGGTATATGCCTTTCATTCCAGCACACCTTATATTTGAGACAGGATCTCTCCCTAAAGCTGGAGCCCAGCCATGGGCCAGACCGACTGGGTAGTAAGCCCCTGGGATCCTCCTGTCCCCATCTTCCCAGCCTTGGGATCACTGGTGCGTCAAGGGAAGAGAATGCTTGTGTAGTAACTTGACTGACTGAGCCGTCCCTTTCATCCCAGTCAGTGGGTATCTAGGTTGTTGTTTTTTTTTTTTTGTTTTGTTTTTAAATAAATTCTATATGCCAAGGCAAGTAGAAGATGTATGGCTTTTTGTTGTTTGTTTTGTTTTCAGGCTGATTCTCATTTCCCTAATATGGATCAATACCCAACAAACTATTTTAATTCATACTGGTTACTGGTTCAAAGTAGGTCCTTGGCATACAAGGAGAAAAAAAATTAGCTGAAGAGAAGAAAAGAGTCAAATTCTCTAGAGTAAATCTATATATATATTCTAAGAGTTTGGATATAACTTCCACTGAATATGGTTACATCTGTCCCTGGAGTCTGGTAGGTGGCTAGACTCAAAGCACCTACACATGCTTAACTAAGATGGAAAGGGTAATTGTATCATCCCACATGGCTATCCAGAAGAGTAAATTTATGATTATTGTCTAACAATAATTCCTGGTACATAGTAAGTGACTTGTTAATACCTAAAATACCAAAGGGGAGAATATTAGACCCATTAGGGCAAATTCTAGTAAGAATTTTGATGATAGGGCTGGTGAGATGGCTCAGTGGGTAAGAGCACCGACTGCTCTTCCAAAGGTCCTGAGTTCAAATCCCAGCAACCACATGGTGGCTCACAACCATCCCTAACGAGGTCTGATGCCCTCTTCTGGAGTGTCTGAAGACAACTACAGTGTACTTACGTATAATTAATAAATAAATCTTTTTAAAAAAAGAATTTTGATGATAAATTATTTCCAAGCATTTACAGAATGTAACATTTTTGAGAAGTTTTATGGGAATCTATTGATACTGCCTATCAGGAGGATACAAATTGTCTTACAAAAGATCACACATGTTATCTGGTTTCCTGGAGACATAGATACTTAATGAGACTGTTCAGCATCTGTTGATAATTCCTTAGCTTTTGAATATTTAAGTTTGTAAGAAATAGCTTCCTAGAAACATCGTCCACAGTATAAATTAGAAGAGGAAGTCCCATATGTAACTGGAAATTCATGATTGCAGAAGGCTTTAAATTATGGTTTTTTTTGGATAATGTTTCTCTTCCTCTCTGCTACACAGACTTCTAGACTCATACCTGACCTAATGCCCTTCACACTGAGTAATTGGGAACTCCTAAAGAAAAGCATCATTAAGTATGTTCATGTCTTTATGTGGCTATTGAGTTGGAATGCATGTTTGTGCAATACACACCTGAATCTTCTTTCGTCTTAGCATCCTTGGTACCAAACATACATGTCTGGTCCTCTGCATTCATGTAATAAATGTTTGTGAAAAGAACGAGTTCTTAAATAGAGGAGTGTGAGAAGCAAGGGCTCAAAATTATAACTTTGAACAGCAGAGATATACTTCAGAGGCAGGAGATCCAGAAATGCAGAAAATATCATCAGCTGGAGAAAGACACAGTATCTGAGGGAAGCGATAAGCCTTATTTACGGTTATAGAGGCGCAAGTGTGTCTCCGTGGGAATGACAGACACCCAACTGCATGGTAGTACTGCTCACTTTCCCCTCAGGATCCTCAGTGAAAAGGTAAGTACCTTTTTTGAGCTTTAGTCGATCCATGATCATCCATTTAAGTTTTCTCTTAAACCTCTGAATGCCTAGTTATGCCCTGAGGATCTCAAATGAGATTCAGCGTCTGAGCTACAGATTTACCAAACCACTGCCGAATACCACACATATGCTAAGCACTTGGCATCTTGAGTGGTATCGATCATTAATAAAGAAGAAAGTAAGTGGCTAAAATCTAAGTGTGATCCTAATCCTAGAATTTACTGCAGCTTTGGTTGACATTCTTATTTACGTTCCTACACAGAACTTTAGAGCTCTCTGGAACTACTTACCAGACAGGACATTACAATATATTTACGCTTATTGTAAAGTGCACAGAATATAGTTGTATTCACTTTGCTGATATATGCAGGTGCAATGGCTGCTCTTTTCCTTTCAATGACACATGAGCTGATGATGGTGTCTCTCACTGAGAGATGCTGGTGAATAATAACTTAAGCATCCCATACAACTTCATATAGCTCTGCCTGGAGGCGATTGCTTCACAGTGCAGCCTATGGGAACACGTTATTTAAGAAAGTAGGGAACATCCACAGATTGTGTAGAGGTGTACACATGTAAAATTAGGACACACTTTTACTGGTCACAACCAAATAACATGATTTAACAGCTAGTCTGTGTTTTCTAGACCAGCTGGCTAATAAGGCACAGCAACAACGTTTGTGTTCAAGCCATTAGGGTACGTTTAAGTTCTGTGTTAAGAAAAAAATGTGGTAATTATGTTGCTGCTTCCATAAGTTATAATTGCCTCCTGTATGATTGCTGATAATTTCAGGTAATTGTCAGCACAACGAAAGAGCTTTTTGTGGCCCCACAGTAGAGAATACCCGAGGGAAGATACTACAGATTCAAGTGGAGTTGAGGAAAGGGAGAGTAAGCTCTTTGGGAGTATAATTTAAACTTTACTAACTTAATTATCTCATGACAAACATAAAACTAAAATACCCCTCTAGGTTTTAGCAACAAAGGAAGAAATGGCTATAAAAATGTCTGCCTTCAAAATCAAGCTGACTTTTCAGAAAATGTAGTCAACTTAAATTGTTTAGACCCTCCCACCTGCATAGTCTCACACCAGACTCTTGCAGGAGAGGCAATAGATTATGCTACAGAAATGTAAGGTGCTCCAAAACATGGTACACTGTTAGGATACGGATAAAGGGAATAGGACAAAGAAAACTTAAAATATAGATGGTTAGTGGCCTCAAAATGCCGATGTGTTCATTCCCAGGCATGTACGTGGATTAACGCTTTGGAAGATATAGCCCAGCTGAGAAAATCCAGGTGTTCAGTACTAAACTGTGATGGGAGAAAAACTCAGGAAAGCCAAGTGGTTGGTGAGGACTGCTCAGTGGTAGAACATGTGACAGCGGAGGGAAAACTTTCTCTTCTGAAAGACTCATCAATAAGTTGCCTAAATACAATCACACACATTTTTGCTATACCCAAATATCAAAAGGTCATAGTGGCTCAATTTACTATTTCTTATACAAACTTTTTTTCTTTTTTTCAGATTTGGGAAGGAGAAGAGCAAAGAGATAGTAAAACTCCAATCAGCCTGAGAGAAAGGTTAAAGTCATTCTTTTTTATATCCTTTCTAGGTAGTGATCCATAAAAAATAATTAGGACAAGGGTAAACCTATTATGTAGCACAGATTCACTATCAGTCTCGTCAATCTACATATACTCAGTCACTAAAGATTTGTTTCTCTCTCTCTCTCTCTCTCTCTCTCTCTCTCTCTCTCT
>NC_034606.1:19854608-19856096 GCF_900095145.1 Mus pahari
TCTCTCTCTCTCTCTCTCTCTCTCTCTCTCTCTCTCTCTGTGTGTGTGTGTGTGTGTGTGTGTGTGTGTGTGTGTGTGAATTCTTCTTTCTTCATGCCATATAGACTTATGTTTGCAAGATTTTCCCTTTTTGGTCCAGACTAGCAATCTTATACATGCTGATCTAAAAATTGTAGTGTTTCCCCCTCTCCACTTTATTTTGTGCATTGACCAATTCTTCACACATTTCTAAACATCCATCATGTAGCTGTTATCTCTACCCAGCACTCACTGTCTGTCACATTTGCCTTGATCCTCCCTTTGAGCTAAGCTCCTTTAATACCAGCTGCCATGTCCACTTCCCTCATCCCTTGGCTGAGCAGAGGTGGCTGAGCACAGGGTCTGTCCCTCTTGGATGCAAGAGGATTTTGTATTAGAGACCTGTCAGAGTTGGTCTGAAGGAGGGCACATTTGAAACCATTTCCTTTATTGAGAGATAAGTGCTCTTTGTCATTTATTCTCCCATTCTTGCTTTTACCTTTCACACTGCTTCCATATTTATCCTCTAGCTGTCTGCATATTTGACAATGCCGTGGCTGATAGTGTTATACTACCAGATATGCATGAGGTGCTTGAAGTGATTGATGCGTGACCTTCACCATGTTCTACGCTTAATACACAGATCCGGGCTTCTTCCAAGAATGTTTGGGCTGTGCCACTGATCTTAGTGGGTCATTACTTACAACAACAACAACAACAACAACAACAACAACATTAAGTGATAAGGCAAAGAATTTATTAAGCTTCTTTCTTCACAGGTAATAAATGCTATACTCCTGTATTACCTCATTTCATTTGGATTTAGTCAGACTCGGATGTTACAGCAGCTATATAAAAGCAAAAGCTATTAACTCCTTTCCATGGGCAGAGTGGTTGTCTTTGCCTAGTCTTTCAAATAAACATTGTATTACTGTCTTAGTCAGGGTTTCTATTCCTGCACAAACATCATAACCAAAAAGCAAGTTGGGGAGGAAAGGGTTTATTCAGCTTACACTTCCAAATTGCTGTTCATCACTAAGAGAAGTCAGGACTGGAACTCAAGCAGGTCAGGGAGCAGAAGATGATGCAGAGGCCATAGGGGGATGTTTTTTACTGGCTTGCTTCCACTGGCTTCCTCAGCCTGCTCTCTTATAGAACCCAAGACTACCAGCCTAGAGATGGCCCCACCCACAAGGGGACCTCCCCCATTGATCACTAATTGAGAAAATGTCTTACAGCTGGATCTCATGGAGGCATTTCCCCAACTGAAGCTCCTTACTCTGTGATAACTCCAGCTGTGTCAAGTTGACACAAAACTAGCCAGTACAATTGACCCCTTGTCAACTTGACACACAAACACATCACTAGTAAGCCTAAACCCTTAGTTCTTATTCATCCCCAAGATCTTAAATAATTTTAAAAGTCCCACAGTCTTTACATATTAAAAGTTCAATCCCTTTTAAATATCCA
>NC_034606.1:19856576-19874943 GCF_900095145.1 Mus pahari
ATGGCCTCAGCTGCTCTGCATGACCCCTTCATGCCTTCAAAACCAGTACCACCTGGGTAACTCTTACACATTACCAAGTCCAGCCACAGCACAAGGTACATTGGCTATTTCTGGAACACAGCTTCTGTGCTCTCGAAAAAACACTTTCCAGAAGATGTCACCTCAGTGATGCTGGTTTCTTCTTAATCACCGCTAATTTCTTAGCTCCAGCTAACCAATATCAATAGTTCCAGTAATACAAAGGTTTCACTTTACTAGTTCTGGTATCTTGTTAATCACAGCTGATTCGTCAGCCCCAGCTAACCAGAACCACAGAATCTTCACAATCAAAATAGAAATGACCCTGATAAGAGTTTTTAATCTTCCCTCTGAAATTTCACAAGCCAGGCCTCCATCTTCTGCACTGTTCTCAACATTATCTTCCAAGCTCCTATACAACATCCCATAGAGCTCTTAACACTGATCTTCTAGCCCAAAATTCCAAAGTCCTTCCACAGTCCTCTCCAAAACATGGTTAGGTTGTCACAGGAATGCCCCACTATGCTGGTACCAATTTTTCTTAGTCAGGGTTTCTATTCCTGCACAAACATCATAACCAAAAAGCAAGTTGGGGAGGAAAGGGTTTATTCAGATTACATTTCCACATTGCTGTTCATCATTGAAAGGACTAGAACTCAAGCAGGTCAGGGAGCAGGAGCTGATGCAGAGGCCATGGAGGGATGTNTTTTACTGGCTTGCTTCCTCTGGCTTGCTCAGCCTGCTCTTTTATAGAACCCAAGACTACCAGCCCAGAGATGACCCCACCCACAAGGGGACCTCCACCATTGATCACTAATTGAGAAAATGTCAATTTTACAGCTGGATCTCATGGAGGCACTTCCCCAACTGAAGCTCCTTTCTCTGTGATAACTAGTTGTGTTTGACACAAAACTAGCCAGTACAATTATTAAATAGGGAGGCTTATAGTGAGTCAGTATCCACATTTGCCAACAACAACAACAACAACAAAAAAGTATTATCGGCAAGGAAGTACTGGCTATGGGTCTATAGCATAAATGATAATTAACATATTCATGGTTTGTTCAGTATTCTTAAAATTATGAGACCTCAGGGGTGGAAAGTTTTCCTCCCATACCTCCTCATTTGTTAGTATCTAGTAGCAGAGATTGCTTAGTAACAATTATTTGTTATCCAGGTCAGAGTTAATTAGTTGGTCTGTGTGTATGTATGAATGTCTCTCTCCCTCCTCCCCACTTTCTCTCCCTTCCTCTCAGTGCACATATATATGGGAGGGCAGACAAAGAAAAGAGAAATGGCATGAAAGTAGGAGACTACAAGGGAGAATCCAAACCCACCAAGACAGTTGCAGTCACTTCTCAAGCTTTGGAGGGCTCTGCTAATGACTCAGTGAGCAGAAGAGAGATTCTCAGCTGCATTTTACGAGACTGGAACATATCAATGCTTGATTTATAGTAACAGCAATTCATGTGCCAAATTAAATTAAAATTGAATGCCAACATAGAATAATAGATGTTAAGTTCAATACTAAATAATCATACTTCATCAGCAAGCATGACCTTTAACGAAGTTCCCATAAAGAAAAGAAATGGGAAAGGAATATTTCACATTAAAAAGAACATTTTTTTTTTTTACAAAGTTGCTGTGAACTTTTTATCTCCTGGTGACAACACAAGATTAAAGATTTCATAACCAACTTAGCTATGAGTCTTGTCAGCACAGCCACCCCTAATTTGTTATCTAGAGAAACAAACAGATCATGAACAGACCCAGCACAACAGACTCCAACCAGACACTTCCAACACTTTTCTATTTACCTAAATTAAAAACCAACAAAAGAAGGCATGAGTTGTTTCTAAAAACATCAGCAAATAGGCACGTTAAAGCATCCCAAGCCAAGACTGTAAGAGATTATTCTGGTGTAAAGACATTTTACACATATCCACATGGTAGATTTCTGTCTGAATCTCTCTACTTCATAAGATACACAATGTTTCTGGCTGTTTTGGTCCTTGGGGGGTTATTCTGATATTTGAAATTTCTCCAGCTGAAAATGCAATTTTATAGGGCTTTATAAAGTGTACTATACACACACACACGAGAGAGAGAGAGAGAGAGAGAGAGAGAGAGAGAGAGAGAGAGAGAGAGAGAGAGAGAGAAACAAGCATATATCTGACAATAGTTGGCCCAGTTGAACTGAAGTGGTCCACAATGTGTATACTGAGGCTATAAAACAAGCTGGAGACCCTGTCATAAATTGCTGACTTGACTCATACTTTATTGAAGTCAGCCAAGAGGGGAGAAGAAAGGAGATGCTATCTCAATTTCCTGTGGAAAGTTATAATCATTTACTTTTGGACAAAGAGATCCAAGAGTAGGGATAAGTCCAGATTTGAGGCAAGCCATAACCTTGAAAGCTGGTAGCACTGTTAGAGAAGCTAAGACAGACCCAGTTTAGAATTGGCTCTCATTGTTGATTCTGACAGTGTAGAGTGCCACTTTCTGCCCACCCTGTCATTGCTGTCGGAGTTTACCTTAGAAGCAGCACGGGAGCTTACCCATGCTTAGGGAATAACACTAAACTGATTTGGTGTATTTTTTCCTCTCTGAAATTCTCAAGACACACCTGCTTTTTATGGACACATCAGCTTTGCATAAGTTAATGCTCCCTACTTAGTGCCTCCAGTTGCCCGAGTGGAAGAACTCAGAAGACACTATACTATGGTACCAGCTAGTGTCCTTTGAAGGTCAGGGCCAGTCATTCACAAGTATCCCCATCTTCTCCATCTTGCTGTGATCCCTAATCCAAGCTGACACCCACATACTTTCAGTATATACTCCAGTCCTCTGCACTTCTGAATCCTCCTGCCTCACACATCACTGACGGGACTGCCTGCATTGTCTCCAGTCTCAATCCTTTAGCCGCTTCTCATATAACTGTGGGTTCCTGTAAGTCAACCTGTCCAGCATGTATTCATTCTTCTCTCATGTCTTCAACTGTTTCCTCTTGACAGGGTCACGTCATTAGAATATTACCATCATTTTTTCAACACATTTTATTGATTATTTGAGAATTTCACATCATGCACCCCAATCTCACTTCACATTTCTTCCAAGTCTGTCATCCCCTTGTGACCCCAAAAAATGAAGAAGGAGGAGGAAGAGGAACAGTATCAGGAGAAGGAGGAGTAGAATGAAGAAAAAGAAGAGGGAGAGAGAGAGGAAGAGGGAGGAGAGGGAGTAGGAGGAGGAGGAAGAGGAGGAAGAGAAGGAGGAGGAGGAGAAGGAGCAGGAGGAGGAGGAGGAGGTGAAGGTGAAGGTGAAGGTGAAGGTGAAGGTGAAGGTGAAGGTGAAGGTGAAGGTGAAGGTGAAGGTGAAGGTGACGGCAACAATGACTCACTGGAGGATGGTCAATCCCCAGTAGTCAGACCCTTTAAGAAAACTGAGTAATTCCACACCTGCAGCCCCTTCAGAAGACCTCAGTTGTGGAGAGCTACATTTCAGTATCCTTATCACATTTTTAAGAGTTCTCTTCAAAGATGACCACCATTTTATATCTCTCATTCTTATAACCAATCCTCTCAGCCAGCTCCATTCCATTCCCCATATGCTCCATTTCATAGGGAAATACTTAAAAAGTCTTCACCGCTAGTGTTCTCCAAAAGCACGTAGCCGGTTCTTTACTGAAGCCACACTTACGTGGCTTAAAAGCAAAACAAAAAACAAAACAAACAAACACTCAATATGCTACCTACTCAATATACTACAAAGCTTTCACCATCAACAGGGGTGTACAGTGCTGAACTGTAGGGTCAGCTCTCAGGCCCTGTATTTAGCATATCAGGACCATCTGTTTCTATCATTGCACCTAGGTGTGCTTTATGGTTTTAGCATCTAGGATGACGTATAAACTTTCCCCCAGAATTCAGTAGGTATCAGTTTCCCCAGGGAAACGTACCCAGTTTAAAAATGATTTCTGTGTTGTTGCCTCCTAGCTTTGAATCTGCGACGTGGACTTCTCTGAGAATCAGGCTTATCAATCTAGTGCCCTGTTCAATATCTTGCCCTGAAAACTTCCAAAAATGAATTCCTGGTTTATAGGTTATAATTAGGATTCCTCACACAGCAATCCTAACCTTTTGGTAGTCCTTTAACTCTGATAGTATCTATGGCTTGCCAATTGCTCACACCAAAGACCTTGAGGCAGACTTAACTGCTTCTTAGCCGCGACATTCACACAAACCATCCACCACAAGATAACATTTTTCATACCTTCAAAATAGAAAATGCCGGAACACTCCTCCCTACTGCCATGGTGTCCTCATTGTTCATCTACTTTCTCTCCCCTAGATGAACACAATAGCTTCCCGAGGGTCGGTCGTGGTCTTGCTTCCCTCTTGCCCTTGAGGGTCTCCTCTCAACACAGCAGCACAGGAAGTGAAACTTCAAAAATGCTGTCAGATCGTATCACATCCTGATGCTGCTTGCTCACAGAAAAGGCAAAAAATGTGCACAGAGGCTCACTACACTTCATATAAGATCCACTCTTTCCCTAGAAAAGCCATACTGGCTGTTCAAGTAAGCTCTGTCTCAGGAGTTTTTGTAGTTTACCTATGTTCCCATAGGTTTCCCCAAGAACGGCTACTGCCTACATTTCCAGTCTAATAGCAAGTGTTTGTAATTTCTTCCTTGACTTCCCATTGTTGTCTTTTATCTGCCCCTCACCATGATTTATAATAGCTTCCCATGACAATTATCATCAGAGCACATTGTACATTTCCCCATCTGATTACTGACTAAACCTTTTTGCCAGAATGGAAGGTTACAACAGACACAAGTGTATGTTCATCCATGCTCCACACACATCAGCCTGAAGGAAACAGGGATCCTAGCACTCATCAGACCCTTCTGTGTTCTCATAATGTATGGAACCACCTCCAACCCAGTGACTCCCACAGTTTGTTATTTTATTTATTAGATTCTAATAGAATTATGGCACCTCGTTTCTCTTTCCTACCTCCAAGCCCTCCTATACACTCCTTCCTGGTCTATTTCACATTCATGGTCCATTTCTCATTAATCGTTATTTCCATGAATATATGTATATACATTCACATAGTCCTAAGTATAACTTGCTAAGTTTGTATAATGTTACATGTATGCATATTTTCATGGAGGAAGATTTGATATTGGACAACGGATATGCTTTTCCCTGGAAAAGACTGTTTTTTCCCATTCTCAGCATGCCTTAGTTGCATATAGTTTTTGTTGTTGTTATTGATGTTGTTGTTGTTCATGGTGGTGGTGGCGGCGGCAGTGGCAGTGATGTGTATATGTGTGTGTGTGTGTGTGTAGAGGTGAGGGTTTCTAGTTTTTGCCATGTCCACTTTGTCATATATATCATTGCCCTTCTTATTGGTTAGGGCTATCCAAGGGATTTGTAAACATATAGCCTACTGCTATTTTCCTTGGTTCCACAAGAGGTAAAAGGGGAATATTATCTTGCTGAAGATAATATGTGTTTCATAAACAGGGTACAGAAGCCCCTGAGCTAGAACTGACCCAAAAGTCCCCTTGATGAGTGGCTTTTACAGTACCCAAAGAAGCCATCCAAGCTTCCAAGGTGGGCAGTAACCAACACTCCTACACAGCTATGATGCCTATGAACCACATCAACAAGTACCATGACATAACAACACTAAAGCTGCAGTAGTGGCATGCATATCTTGACAGTAGCCAACAACTCTCTAATTAGACCCAAAACTCATTCAAAAGAGGAAAATCACAGCTACTACTGCAAACATACTCAACTCCCCAGGGCTAGTGAAGTTGTGGTCTTTGGAGGAGAACCTATAACCACCATTTTACTAAACCAGCACAATGCCTAACAATAATCTAAATATTTGGAATTATACTCACAGATATGTATAGTCTACACTCCTCACAAAGGAAACTTCTGTTTGCAACAAAGGGAAACTATTACAGAAAACCATAACCAATTAAAATGCAAAATTGTAGAAAGTAGTCCCAGTGGATACATATAAAAAACCCACGTCTGCCTCTAAGGTTCAGAGAACATCGCAGAAGAGGGAACAGAAATACTGTACCTTTAAAACATTTGTGGACACCAGATACATTTCTTGTAAGTGTAACATGTTTCCTTTCTCCTTTTCAATGGGTAGGTAAGCCCGAAATGTTCTTGGTGTGTCACACATGTCCCTGCTTTGTCCTACTTTCTCAGCTCTGCCATATTTCTAAACCAGTCCATGGGAATTCATCTCTTGGCAGTTAGGATTGGGGTTATTTAGTTCTTATGGTCACAAGACTGTATATACACACTTTAGCTCTGCCACATAGATGAGAGTATAGCACTGAGCCACATCTACTTTGTCACCACAATTTCCTGACATCAATAATGTTAATAATTTAGGCATTTATTAACATTTATAAACCATCTAATTGCACTTATTGCAATTACTTTATCCATTGTACTTCTCAAGACTTAATATAAAGAACAAGTCCTATTTGTCTTAAGATGGCAAAATTTTAGTATGGAGAGTAAATGGGAGCTATCAATATATAACTGGTACTTACTGGAAGCTCATTAGCATCCCGCCATTTTTACATGCATTTCCTCATTTATGCTTTTTGATAATATGATGTAGAACCTACTAAAATTTTTTGCATTTACAGTCAGAGGTTGACAGGTAAATAATTTCGCTCGGGATCATGCAGTGGCAAATGGCAGGGTTCTTTAACCTTAGCCATCTGGTTCATGATATTAATAAGCCTTAGAAGGATCATCACGTGTTTACTTCTCTAAAGGTGGTAGGTCCTGAGAGACCAGAGCCAAGAGATGACAGGGACTAACGTCTCATCCAATAGCCAACTTTATTTAGAGTACCTGGCAATTTGTATTCTGAGAGTTAAAAGAGGAGTCACAAGAGTAGAGTGGACAGTCACACGGACATAACACACATGTTAAAAACATGTTTTTCCAGAGAGGCATACGACTAACAACAGGTAAATTAAACTCACTCATATCTGTTACATCTGAAAACAGCATGAAGCATTCCAAGAACAATGTTGAAGAAAGTGAGGCCACAAGACTCCTGTTTCGTTTGCTTGGAGTTCTCTTACAAGCACTCAGAATTTTCACATGACTATTCCTGGACAGTGTTCTGACAACCACAGAGGGAAAGCCTGTCTAGGATGGGTGCAGACCAGAACCACCCGAGATGCTGATAAATTACAGTCTTTGTTATAACTTCTAGATATTCTCACTTGCATCTCTAGAATGGAGACCAGTTCACTGTGCAGGCACAGAAAGCTTGAAGCATCACATCAAATGGCGTTACTAGAAGGAATGTTGAGAAGAGATGGTTACAGAGTTACTGGCAGGGATAATGTAGAAAGAAGCTCATGTCCCCAGCATGAAGGGATCAAGGTAAAGGAGCAGCTGTGATGTGATAAGAAGTGACACTGAGGGAGGAACCTGACGCTTTTCTCAAGGTCACAGGCAGCAAGGCTAGAGGACAAAAGAACCCTAATGTAATCAATATAAACCAATCTTATTAGGCAAATAAGACAAAGGAAGAGAGATATTGGCCTGCAGGGTTCAAAACATCTCCCATATCAAGGCTTTTGAGAAAAAATACTGGTCCAGGAAGTTACATAAGATGTGCTTCAAAAGCATCCAACGATCTCTTTTTAATGCATTCTCCAAGTTTAGCCTTGCGTGGTTGTGCTATTGCTTTAGTGTAAAATTGTCCCAACAGGATCATGTGTCGAGCTCTTGCTTGTCGCCTGATGAAGATGTTTTAGGAGGTTTCAGAAGCTTTCAGGGTAAAGCTCCAGGGCAATTAGATCACTGGAATACAGAGATTAAAGGTTATGTCCTGACCTGATTTTCAACTTAGCTCTGTGCTTATGAGACTCTAAGATTCGCTCACGTTTCCACTGCTGTGGAAGAACTAGCTACAATACTTTCGTTGTCTTGATAGCTTGTGTTTCCACAAACTGGGTACCATAATAACTTCTTCCCTTAAGTCAGTTTGTCAGGTACTGGGTCAACAGTGGGAAGAGTAACTGACACACCATTGAATCAGCTGACTTCCTGGATATGCCCAAACCTAACACATCAGTACACAAGGCAACTAGAACCTCCTATAATTTTAGCAACTGGATAGCAAGCTGTTCATCACACACCTGCCTAGAAACATGGTTCCTTGGGACTCACTTAGAACACTTTCTTCTCACTTCTTTCCAAATAGTAAACCATGACTTCTTTTCTATCACCTCAATTTATCTTAGATCTTTTCCCTTTTCTGTTACTTCCATAGTCACTTCCTACTGGCCTGAGTCTTTATTGTTTTTCTGTGTCTCTGAAACAAGCTAGTAACTGGCCACTGTACCTCAAGTAACAGTACACATTATTATTTTCTTCTGAGCTGCCAAAGCATTTTTATAAACATGTAAATATGTCATGTTTCTCAAAGGTAATTCCTCCCAGTGTTGACCCATAGCACACAGATAAAGTACACACACACACACACACACACACACACACACACACACACACACAGAAACACACACACAAACACAGCAAATATGATGTGTATCTTTACTTTGATTTCTAGAACATTTTGCAAATACACAGAGAATACTATTGATTCTTGTATATTTGCATTGGATCAAGTTTTATTAATTTTAGTACTTTTGTTTTCTTAGCCTTGATTCCCCTGATCCCTAACATGAAGACTAAATATTATACCGATTCTCTTGCCATTCAGATTTGTCTTTTTTATAATCATCAATTTATATTCGAACCTTCTCTAGACTTGTTCTTTTATCTGGCTGCTTGCTGGCCATCCCTACCCTCATCAGACAGCTGCTTGTCAGTGGTTAAGCAGAGAGACCTACAAAGCTCTGACAGGAGCCACGCCTCCAGTACCAACAGGTATGCAGTGCCCAGCCCATACAGCTGCCAATTTCCCAGATGATTCCCTTCCTTCCTTCCTTCCTTCCTTCCTTCCTTCCTTCCTTCCTTCCTTCCTTCCTTCCTTCCTTCCTTCCTTCCCTTTCTTTCTTTCTTTCTTTCTNCTTCCTTCCTTCCTTCCTTCCTTCCTTCCTTCCTTCCCTTTCTTTCTTTCTTTCTTTCTTTCTTTCTTTCTTTCTTTCTTTCTTTCTTTCTTTCTTTCGTAATATACATGATATTTTTCCTTCACAAATTAATAGTTCATGTTATTTACCTGTCTTTTGAGGTACAATACAAGGTCCTTACAAATCAGTTTTTACTAGGATATGTAGTGGTCACCAGTAGAATGTTTATGAAATAATCAATTCTTATGCATTGCACTTTAGGCTTATGAGAAGAAACACTAATATATATATTATACCAAACATTATCCTAAACAATGGGCTTTAGTACCTTATCCTCACATTAATATCACTTAAAACAAATTATATGTCAGAAGAAACAAATGAATATAGCTTTATCTAAAAATCACTAATATTGTAAGCAGCAGCAAATATAATCCCTGGCCCACGATCTGATCCATTTTTTTCTACAAAGACCAATGCCGCCTTTTTATGTACTGAAAAAATGTCCATAAATATAAATGCATTTTATAAACTGAATCAGACTTTTTATTCAAATTATATTATTCTTTTCCATTTAACAATGGCCTTTGAAACACTTGCCATAGTTTAACTTAAGAATTAATATTAATATTATCACTTAAATCTGCATAAATAGTCTACTGAATGGACATACCATAATTCATTCTGCTATTCTATTACCAGTGGACATTTGTTTATTACCAATTTTCAATCTAGTGACTATATCATAGATTAACTATTTTTCTACTAAAGAAAATTGCTGCTATTTTCACTGCAACAAAATCCATTGAAATAAGCATTCTTATGTGTATTCTACTGCATAGTCAAAGGCAAAATTACTGAATTAAAGAGCAGACATACATACATTTACATACACATAAACATGGATTAATATCAGAGTGAATTGAACATAAGATTCCATCAAGAATCCTCTCATTACAGCAACTGTAAGTGCCCACATACATACATATACATTCACATAAACATATATATGGATTAAGATCAGAGTGAATTGAACATAAGATTCCATCAAGAATCCTCTCCTTAACAGCAACTGTAAGTGCCCACAGTTTTGCAATACTTGTCAGTATTTCAATGTTTTTCTTTTTATCAGATCGTGTGCAAAGGAACCTTATTTTGAGAATCAATTTATTTGATTACCAGTGGAGTTAAATGTATTGACTTATTATCACATAAAATTTCTTCTCTAACTGTCTATTCCTTTATTCTATTCATCTGTATATTGGTTTGTTTCAGAAGGTTATTATAACTATTTATTTGTCCAAAATCTCATAAATAATAAATAAATAAGTTAAATGCTTGCAATTTAGATTACATATTTTCTCTCCCATGTTGTCATTCATCTATGTTTAACTGTGTTCAAGTGACTTTGGATATGAAGGTATTATTAATTCAACAATGATTAAAAAGCCTGTCTCCTACAGAAACTTAATGCTTCATTTTAATATATTAAGCTGGTGCCCATATAAAATTTATTTTGATATCGCCCTGAGTAGGATATCTATATTCTCTTTTTCTCAACTCAAATGTCATTATCTCTGTTTTGTAAGTGACAAGGTCAAACCCCAGCAAAGTGAAGGGACTTACTCCATACTGCTGATGTGGGAAGTGGTTTAGCAAAGCTTACAGGCCTACGAACACTTTCGCACCACTATGTCCAACCTCTCAAGAGTAATGCACGATGCATCCCACATTAAATCATTATTAGACTCAGTACAAACAGCCCAGAAACGTCACTCAAATCAGCTGCACTGCTTTAACAGTGTGAGCTGCCTTGGCATTGCCAATCATATATAGAAACACCTGCCAAGATCTCTGCATTTTTCTCAGAGCTGAAATCACAAGTCCAAGAATAGAATCCCATTATTATTCAGAATCCACTAGCTGGTATCACACAAATAAGGCTGTCTCAAATTGGCATGTTCTCAAATGACAGTTCTAAGTTCCCTTGTCTGCCACAGAGCTTGAGTGGCAATAACTGTACAGGAAAAATAGGGTTGACTTCTATCGAAGACCAGAAGTTGAACATTCTAGCCCCAGGTTCAGCCACCTATATTCAGCAAACACTATACTATATATCGAGAGATCACTTTTGGTATTTACTCATCTCTTCTATGTAATGATAGCCACAGTGAAAACTTTGGGGGTGTTGTGTTATAATTATCTTTTTAAACTGGAAATGTTCTACCCATACTTGAAACATAGACCCACAGGATCCTAGAAGCTGGCTGATAGCCACCTTGTTTATGTTACAGGTGATTTCCTAAGGCTGGACCAGTCAGTCACTCACACTGGTTGAATCAGATTATCTCTCTCCAAAATAAGGATGAGGGGGTCAAGTCTCATGACAACGCTAAAACTAGACCAGATGAACTTAAGAGCTATTGTTTCATGGTCTGGGAAACAGAAACCCACTTTAAGGAAGAACATAAAGAAATGGAGACAAGGATGCACAGAAGAACAGGAAAAAGCATCCCATGTCTAAGGGATGTTATACCCTTTTGGTTGACCCAGATGCTGGATCTATTTTGGAGGTACTCAACCTATGCTACCTGAACCATTTATTTTACACATCTCTCCCATCACCTGAAGGTGACCCCAAATTCTTCCAGTGTTGTTATTCTGAACCACCATAATACAGTTCCCCAGTGTACTGTGACCAGTGATGAGGTCTGTCATTAGTAGTTTTTAATTATAATAAAACACTAAAGTTGGTGAGCGCTTTATGGTTATTTTTCCTCTGCAGATCAAGGTCATCTGTAATGATGAAAGCCTCGTTTGCATTTCCATCCATTATCTTAATGCAGAGGAACCTGATCTAGCCAGCAAGCAGGAACTGCACACAACTCTGAGTGTATGTATGCATAACTATATGATGGCTTTAAGAAAAATTTTAAAAAGTCCCATTTTTTTTTTTATCAAGGAAGTTAGGAATTTAAGAATCTTGGACACTGTCATAGAATTCCAATATACCCCAGAAACATGATAAACTATGACTGCTGTTATAGGCATTGCGTAAAGGAATCTTTCTGCTTTTAAATGTCCACCAATATAGTGGGCCCTATAAAATGTGTCTCCAGGCCTTTGCCCTTGAAAAGTTTTATATCAAGCTGAAACAGATGCAAAGATAAGCTAAAACTAAATGATGAGGTCAAACAAAGGCGAGAACAGAGCTGGGAACATTAATTTTTTTGACAGCATTTCCTTTTATTTCCTTTGATAGAAAACAACCCTCTGTAAAATCACAGAACCTCGGTGGGTCAATGACACGCCCTGGGTTGTGATCTGGGTTTAGCAAATGGGGTGTGCGGGGGAGGTGTATTTTGAGAAGTTGAATTAATATAGGGAGATAACAAGATTTCCTTTCATCTCAGCTGGCAGAAATGCATAAACCTAGACCCACCTTTCATGAGAATGAAGCTGAGCCTGGAAATCCCCTTGTAGGAGTGCCTCTAGGGACTGTATGTGTGCTTTATCAATAGATGCTTGTATGTGTGCTGCTCCAATAGATCCTTATGACCCAGGAAGTGCAATGTTATTCAGCCCACCTTGCTGATGAGCATGGACCTTTGAGTTTCAGCCTCTGGCCATACACTCTATAAAGAGAGGAAAAGGGAGTTCAATATGTCTTTATGGAGTTATAGCTCATCTTCTCCCTTGAAAGCACACATTTTTTTTTTTTTTAATAGGGCATTGTGGTCAGTCTGAAGTGTCTGTCCATGAGACCTTGGCCAAGTCTTTGGGCCATGGAAAACTTATATTCATGATTTTTAAAGGAAACTAGACTGTGACTGTTTGGGGCTTTGTTGGATATGCAATCTCCGTCAAAGCTACTCAAATCTACCATTGTAGTGGAAAGATCATTTGACAGGATGTAAATGAATATGTATGGTTAGGTGTCAAAGAAACTTTATTTACAAAACAGGCAGCAGAAAAAAGCAGCATTTGGCATTTGGGAACTAGATTGTACTTGTGCTTGTCAGTCAGTTTAAATTCCATATGGACAAACCCCATCTATTAAAAATATTAATCTGCCCATGATGAAGCACACAATCATTTTATTAAATGGCAAGTTAAATACACATACTAATTAATCAGGGTGAAAAATGAGTTAACTCCAGGGAATTCTGGGTATTCTTTGTTTTTTTGAGAGGACTGCAGAATATTTCACTGTAAACAAACCGAAGAAAGCTGAGGTCAACAGGAAGCCTTCGAGAGTGTTCTCTGAAAAGGGCTGTCCATTGTACTTCTGTGCGAGGATGGAAGAACTCCTAGACCAGGTAGAAATAGGTATTTGGGCTGTGTGGAGAATAAGTAAGTGTTAGGTAACATGAGGATAAGAAACTGAAATAGCAAGACAAGAGTGCCCTGAATATACTCTGCAACGTTTAACGATGATTGGATGCTTTCATTCTCCAAGGGGAAAAAAGTTCATATCTTCCCATTCATTGTCATGCTTTCTTTTTAAAAAGAAATTAAATCACATTATGAATGGTTTAGGGACATGTCTGAATACATACAGCGCCATAAACATAAGATACTTAGAATAGTATTCTAAACAAAGAATACGGCCTTAGAAAGTGATAGACTCTGGAATCCCCAGTCCTAAATTGGATGTTTTCCTGAAACCCCTCATTAACACTCAGAGATCTATATGGAAAAGTAGGCAAAAAAGATTGCAAGAGCCAGAGGTGATGTTCCAAGGAAATAGTGCCTTCCAGATACATTAAAACTGATATACACATGAACCCACAGAGACTGTGGCAGCATGCACATGGACTGCACAGGTTCAAGCCAGATGGGGGTCCAGTACTGAGAGGGGCAACTAAACATAGGCCTTTAACTAAACATAAACCTTTAATCAAGAAGCTATTTGCAGTTGATACCGGTCAGCGAGAGAAATATATCCATTTTCTCCAACAGAGTGTCACTGACTATGTCAACCACACTCCAGGGCCAACCCCATGCCAGGAGTAGTTTCCCAATACAAAATAGACCCATGATCATTTGTGGGAGCAAATACTAAATAGACCCAAGATCATTTGTAGGGACAGGGAGATTTGTTTCATTTTGTTTTGATATTTTTTATCTTATTGATTGCTTTTTGTTTCGTTGGTTTGTTCCTTGCGTGTGTTTGTTTTGAGAAAGCGGGATGAGGGATAGAATGAAAGAATGAGAATGTGAGGTGGACTTGGCAGGGAGGTTTGGAAGATTTGGGAAGAGTTAAAGGAGGAGAAAAATGATTTAAAAAGGAGAAAGCAATCTTAGATACAGACTTGAATGTCTGGTTTCTAAGAGACTGTGACTCGAAGGGCACGTGGAGAGGGTAAGATTCTGCTTTCATCCTACAACATTGCTACAGGGAAAAAACAAGAGACTTGTCAGGTCTTCCAGAACTAGGAAACTAGAGAATAAAGACAGATAATTTGACGGCAGTTTGCTTCTATGATATTACTTATAACTAGATACAAGTGAAAGTTAATTTCCGAGCTCATACACATTTAGGTAATGATAGGCTGTCTGCAAACACCATTTAACAAATGCATTTATTTCTGATAGGAGAATCAATTTGCCTTTGAAGGACAAAGTGCTCCTCTACATAGCATAAACAAACTCAACCCTGGACTTCCCCAGGTTGCTTACATTCTCTTTCTGCCTTTCTTCTTCTTCTTCTCCTCCTCCTCCTCCTCCTCCTCCTCCNTCCTCCTCCTCCTCCTCCTCCTTCTTCTTCTTCTTCTTCTTCTTCTTCTTCTTCTTCTTCTTCTTCTTCTTCTTCTTCTTTTTCTTTTCCTTCTTCTTCTTGTCTAACATACAAGGTTATGTCTAACCTATAGATAAAGCTGTAGGTATCTGTGTATTAAAGAAAAAAAACAAAAACAAAGAGCCTACTTTTCTTCCCCCAGATCCCTTTATAGTTTTTTTTTTCTTACATGCATTCTACTACCCTCTTATCTCTTCTTCCCCTCCCCTCTCATGAAAACGTTCTAGTTTTGTGACCTACACATGATTGGAATAAATCACAATGATACAAATATATGAAGATGCCGTGACGGGACACACTAATTTGCATGCTAACCTACAACATTAATTACAGATATTCTATTTAATGTCAAGAGACATAAACCCTTGAAAGGCCCATTCCATCCTCCAGCCCTGTAGATTTTCATCTCCATCCCTGCTGTCTCACATTCCACATTCCCCAGAGTCTAGGCATTCAGCCCTGCAATCACCTTTCCTCGTGCATGATGCCAGTCCTACTCCATTGGCCAGAACTTTCGTATGACTTATCTCCACCAATGTCCACCATCATTTGGATCTATCAAAGAGTAGATTATTTCCCTTTATAAGACTTTCCTTCATTTCATGTGATGTAATCAAACTAAATCCCACCTTCTTGTTCAACTGGATTTTAAATCCTACTACACTTCACCGAGGAAAGCCCAGAGACCCTGGTGTACAGTGATCAGCAATAAAGTGTCTTCCTTCATATCATGTTCTGTTTCTATTTCTGTCTTCATTCCTTCTGCCAGAAATCGTGAATTTCTAGGATAGTCTTCCTGTTCACTTTTCATGCCATTATCTTCTCTTCCCCATGCCAAACCACAGAGACTAAATGAACCTTCCTCAACTATCACCTTTATCTTATAATTCTCCTATTAAGAAGCCCCTTTGGCTGAAAGGACCCTGATATAGCTGTCTCTTGTGAGGCTATGCCAGTGCCTGGCAAACACAGAAGTGGATGCTCACACTCATCTATTGGATGGAACACAGGGTCCTCAATGGAGGAGCTAGAGAAAGTACCCAAGGAGCTGAAGGGGTCTGCAACCCTATAGGTGGAACAACAATATGAACTAACCAGCACCCCCAGAGCTCATGTCTCTAGCTGCATATGTAGCAGAAGATGGTCTAGTCAGCCATCATTGGGAAGAGAGGCCCCTTGGTCTTGCAAACTTTATATGCCCCAGTACAGGGGAACACCAGGGCCAAGAAGGGGGAGTGGGTGGGTAGGGGAGCAGGGTGGGGGGAGGGCATAGGGGACTTTGGGGATAGCATTTCAAATGTAAATGAAGTAAATACCTAATAAAATTGAAAAAAAAAAGGAAATTTAAGAAGTTATAAAGACAAGAAAAAAAAAAAAAAAAAAAAAAAAAAAAAAAAAAAAAAAAAAAAAAAAAAAAAAAAAAAAAAAAGGAAAAAAAAGAAACCCATTTAGGGCTCCTGCATATAGCACAGTGTTTAAGAACTTAGCTCTAGTTTCCTATGTCTTTCTCCATCCATTCCAACCTGCTTTCCTTACTGTCCCCAGACCAAAGCCCTCAATACCCCAGGCCAATCTATCAGTTTTCCAAATGTGAATACTCATCGCCACCTTTGCCAGTACATATTCAATAAATGCTATACATATTTAATAAACATTTATATATGCTAGATGGGTGGGGGAGAGAAACAGGTTATCTTTCATTTTTTGTAATGCGCTACAAAACTAAGGTATAAAAATTTAATGACATTATGGTTTAGATATATATCTGACAAGAGACTGGTTAAAATTTGCAGATGCATAATGTCAGAGAACTCAGAAACAAAAAGGAATCCTGTCCTTTGTTCACTCTTTATTAAGAAAAGGTGCTAAAGTGCAGATTGCCAGGCCAAGAGCTATAATTTGAGAATGTGGTGCAATACACAAAGGGATCTGCTTCTGTAGTAAGAGCCACACTTACCTTAACAGGCAAATGACACGGGATTACTAGAGTTTGGATATTCTAGGCACATAATTGTTAAAATGATGAAGACTCAAAGTCAAAGAGGGTAGGGAGGTTCCCTGGTATTTCCCCCATGGTTATGTCCCAAAGGCTCAAACTGAGAATAAGGTACTTGCTGCATATTACTGAGAAACAAAGGAAAAAGAACAGCACGATACAGAGATGGTTCAAACCACTCACACAGGCTACTTCCAGAATCATTTGCTTCCTCCTGTTTTCGAACAACTCAAAGAAATCTAGTCTTTCTCAACACATTCTCTGACTCTATATATTTTGCTTGTCTGCTAATTTTGATAGCAATATGGGGGGAAAAAAGAGGGAAGAAGTGTGACTCGTGGAGAACATTCAATTTGACAGATACCGTGGTGTGAGATTTCATGTACAGTGGTAAGAAGAAAGGAAGAAACGAGATAGAAAAGGTGAGGCAGCAGCTAGAATAGAATCAAAGCCAACCTGATGGAAGCAGGCACTGATGCTCAGTGGTTTTATGCTAGCTGCAACAGAACCATGTAGGATGAGTGACAGGAAGCAGATGGTCCAGCCTCAGCCATAAGAAGATAAATCATTATGCCTGGGAGGAGACACAAAACTGTATGATTATATTTGTGTGTATGGATACATGTGTCTATTCACACAAATGTACAGAATGTTAGATTTACATATGTCTTTAAATAAGTAGGGGAGGAGATCTGAATCCCATGCAGGTATAGTTATAACTCCTGAATTATGGTAACTACTATTTTCTCTAAACCTCACATTCTTTGTTTGAAGTAGAGGAAAAGAAGGATAATAGCATACTTGTGTGTTTCCTGATGCTCCAAGGAAAGGAATAAATGATAATAACAACAACAACAATAATAATAACAATAATAACAACAACATCAAATAAATAAATGAACAAAACCCAAAACAAACCTACTGCAAATTAATTAAAGGGTGGCATGTAAGTATCCGTAATGCCTTCCAATTTCATCAATATAAAAAATTTATACCTTTAAACTACTATACTACAAGTGCATACTGCACTAATCTGTAGTTCTATCTCTGGCAACTGAGTTCACTTACTGCAAGTCACACAGCTTGTAAGATTGTGCATGACCTCAAAGCTCTCATTCACCAGAATTCCTGTGAGTAGCTGGGCTTCAACACAAAGACTCTCAAAACAGCTCTTAGTGCATCAAAGGAGCTAAAAATCAACTGTCCCCAAGTATCATGAGAGAGAAGGTTAGAGTGTCACCAGAGAACACAGCAAGGAGACTGATCTGGACAGACACTAAGGTGAAATCTACCAATGATAAGAAACACTGAACTTTCAAGGGGGAGGTTTCTGTAAGTTCCATGCCTGTCCTGGAAAGGAACTCGGAAGACTCTCTCTCTCTCTCTCTCTCTCTCTCTCTCTCTCTCTCTCTCTCTCTCTCTCTCTCTCTCTCTCTCTCTCTCTCTCTCTC
>NC_034606.1:19875016-19883186 GCF_900095145.1 Mus pahari
TGCCACCCTCTCCCACTCCCCTCCCCCTCCCCCTCTCCATCCCCACCTCTCAGAAATAACACCAAATCCAACATTCCTAGCATTGACCCACAGAATCCCTGCCAGTTCCCAGGGAGTCCAGATGAGGCCCACTGGAGTGAAAGTAAACCTGAATCCTGCCTTCTGTCAAGCGAATAGATGAGCCAACCTCCTTTTAGAAGGATAGGGGATGAGGAATAAAGAATTAGCCCTGTAAGATAGTTCAGGTTTGAATGTGTTATCTCTCTTAATTACCACAAAACATTCCTATGGAGGGTTTATTTTTAAACAGAGAGTTAAAATTACAGTATTGAACCCCCTGGTATGGCCCTCTGCACCTCCTCAAATCCCATCCTTTCATCCAGGCAGATTGCTTGTAGCGCTTGGGAAATGTGATTATTCAAGGTGATGATGTCAACCCTGAAGATCTGCAGCTTGGGGAGGGACAGAAGGAACACACTACACAGACTCAGTGGGAATTAGTCCAGCTAGCTCTTGGCACCTGGGAGCACAACAGAAGGCCACATTGGTTTGCTTTGCAGGAGGCTCCCAGCAACACAAAACCAAATGCAGCCACCGTTCCTCATCCATGATCATTGAAAATCGTCTTTCTCCTTTTACTCTTTTGTAGAACCAAGACATGACACATGTGACAAAAGGCACATTGTAAAAGATTGTCTCTAGGCTGTGAAGGACTTCTGCTTGAGACTCTCTCGGGAATAAGGAACTACAGGAGGTTTCACGGCAAGCCATCCAGAATGGAAGGATTGCTCCAGTTTGCCACCTGGAACCAGAGACAGCTGAGAAACAGCATCATCTCTGGATGCTTCCTTTAAAAAAAGAAAGAAAGAATCAGCTGAACCATTGGCATCAGGTCCCCTGTGCTCCGTGCCAGGCATTCCTGTCCCAATTTATAGACCAAAGCATCAGTGAGGCTTCTCCTGGTGTCCCTAAGATAGAGTTGGTTTTAATGTATCTGTCACCTAAGCAAGTATGGTTCCAAAGACACCAGTTATAGCAGATTTGATGCAGCCTCTATTTAATCACTTATACTTTCAGTGCCCTGTGGACTGTAAACTACCAAGGACCAAACTTACCACATTCACACAAACACTCTCATGCCTAACCCAGTACTCTGCACATGGTTGTACACAGTATAGGCTGAGCACATATTAATGGCCAGTGGTCTGCTCAGCTATCTGCTTACAGACTGTGGTCTTTGTGCAATCCTTAGAGGGGAACTTGTGAGCACATTGAGGAAGGCTGACATTAACATAGGATAATGCCCACATTTGGGTCACTTCTAGTATCTTTCTCTATCAATCTAAAAATCACCCTTCTTACTGGTTTTCTTTAAAATTATCACCTATGTTATTTTTCTCCTTGTCCTAGGCAAGAATAGCCAGGATGCCATTGCTTGGTGGACTAACTACATTTCGTCAAATGTATACCCAAATATTCTTTCATTACATCAAACATTGTTCAACTGTGTGCCACCTCCTATGTTCAGCATACAGTTCTGAAGTAGTATAAGCAACTCACTTGAAAAAAATCCATAATTATAAAATATTGAAGCTGCAAAATCCACTAGAGCAGGCTTTCTGCAACATATAGGATTTCTCAGCCCATGAGGGGCCTTTATTCTTCTCTACTGATGAAATTAATGAGAGTAGAACATTAGAAAAACATGCAGAGCCTCAAGCTCCCACTTTTATACATTTTCTCTGACAACTGGGACAAACATCAGAAAGATATAGGAACTTCCAAACATCAAAAGCATTATCAGAAGTATTTTCAGAATACTTTAAGATATACACTCTTATTAAAATGTCTGGAGGAAAATCAAAATCTCAGCTGGGTTAACAGACACATCATCCTTTCTCCTTCTCAGCTTCCAAATAACTTGCATTGTGGCTGCAGTAGCTTTATGATGAAAAACAAAGCCCAATTTATCCATACACATGGGATGAGTCAATTCAGTGATTCTCAACTTGTGGGTCTCGACCCCTTTGGAACTGCCATTTCACAGACATCGTATGTTATATATCCTGCATATCAGATATTTATATGAAGATCCACAACAGTAGTAAAATTACAGTTATGAAATAGCAACAAAATAATTTTAGAGTTTGGGGTCACTACAATGAGGACCTGTATTAAAGGGCCAGAGCATGAGGAAGATTGAGAACGACTGATCTAAATGCAACACCTTGGCTAGAGTGTGATATCCAGTTATTGGTTCACACACTAGTCAAATTATTATATATATATAAAAAAAGGAATACCCAAGATTCAATTCACAGACCATATGAAGCCCAAGAAGAAGGAAGACCAAAGTGTGGATGCTTCAGTGCTTCTTAGAAGAAGGAACAAAATACTCACAGGAGGAAATATGGAGACAAAGTGTGGAGCAGAGACTGAAGGAAAGGCCATCCAGAGACTGCCCCACCTGGGGATCCACCTCATATACAGTCACCAAACCTGAACGCTATTGTGGATGCTGGGAAGTGCTTGCTGACAGGAGCCTGAATATGACTGTCTCCTGAAAGGCTCTGTCAGAGCCTGACAAATACAGAGGTGGAAGCTTGCAGCCAACCACTGGACTGAGCGTAGGGTTCCAGATGGAGGGGTTGGAGAAGGGACTGAAGGAATTGAGGGGGTTTGCAGCTTCAAGGGCGGGGGGAGCAACAGTGTCAACCGGCCAGACTCCACAGAGCTCCTTAGGACTGGACCACCAACCAAAGAGAACAAGTGGAGGGACCCATGGCTCCGGCCTCATATGTAGCAGAGGATGGACTTATTGGACATCAGTGGGAAGAGCTACCCTTGAGTCTGAGGGGGTTTGATGCCCCAGTGTAGGGGAATGCCAGGGCAGGAAGAAGAGAGTGGGTGGGTGGGACAGCCCCATCATAGAAGCAGTGGGAGGCAGATGGGATATGGAGTTTCCGAAGGAGAGACCTGGAAAGGGGAAAACATTTGAAATGTAAATAAAGAAAATATCCAATTAAAAACAATACCTAAAAAAAAAAAAGATTTGGTTTTTTTTGTTGTTTTTGTTTGTTTGTTGTTTTGTTCTTAACATTCACACTTACTAAAACAGGGTTTGTTTTTGCTTTTTTTTCCCCATAAGGTGAGTGGATACTACCTAAATATCTGAAAGCTAAATGTAAAGACAAGTTTCCTAAAGGAGGAACTTTGTCTCCTGACTATTAACTGAATACCCTCTCTTGTTTGGCCTATTCTAACGCACTAATACTTGCCAGTTTCTGAGACCATGTATTGTGTATTGCTGTATATAGACAGAAAGGTCTATACTGTGGTATCCTATCATGCTATGTCTCTGAAAAGTCCTAACTAACAGACCTTACGCTTTCATTACTATCCAGTTTAGGGAGAGAAACTTGTACCTCCAGATAATACATTAGAGATTTGGAGAGAAGCTGAGGGAAAAAAAAAAAAGGATAGTTCAACAACCACCAAGAAGCTAGCGTTCCTGTGTGATTTGTTAACACAAGTGTGAGAAGAAAGCAAATCAAGCCACACAGAGGCTCCTTCACCAAACCAATCAATTATAAATGAGTTTCTGCATAAGTGTCTTCAGGGTCCTGATGTTGTTTATTGTGACGCTTGATTCGCATGCTTTGTTTTGTTTAAACCCCTAATAAAACAACGAAAACACTCCTACCCAAGTTTCACAGTTTGTTCCTGATATTTTTCTTTCTTCTTGAGTGGGTGCCAGAGAAAACAAACTAAACTCATTTCCCTAAGACAGCAAGCAATATTCCTCCCCCAACTCCTCCACCCCTGCACAGTGAAGCCAGTTGGATGTTTTTCTAGTGCACTCTGTATTATTGATATTCAACAAGTGGCTCATCTTCTGTGCTGTCAGAGACACCACACACAAAGGCTTTTGTTAACAAATTGAACCCGTGGCTGGATTCTAAAGCCTAAGGTGACAACCACACCAGCATTCAAAAGGATTACTATCATAACTTGAGACTATTTATTCTACACTTCAAACCAACGCATCATAAATCTCCTGGTTCCCATTCTGTGACTGCTGGCACTGGTGAGATGTAAGGTAGTTCCTGGTATTGCTGTGCCTTGCTGTGCCTTTATCATACTCCCACCCAGGGGGACAGAGCAATGTCCTTATTACACACCCAGACCAGAAGGCAGAAACCCTTGTCTCACTGTAGTGTGAAATCGGCGAATGGTTACACTGGATCCTTAAGAAGTGTGTCAAGTAACTACTTAGTAATGCGACTTTTATCACGACACTTTAGGACACAATGATCAATATTGGTGATTTCTAGTATGATTATCTCTAGAAAATGTACCTCCTGGGCCACATGGAAAACACATAGATCACAAACTCATGGCCAGAGGGTAAGCACTTGAATTTAGGGTATTCTAACATGGTTTTACACATCTAGAATCCAGGTCCAGCAATTTACTTTTTTCTTTCCTGAACTGCTTGGTAGACATTTTGGAATCCATTCTTTTTTTCAAAGAACAGGGCTGTCAAAGGGTTTTGGTTTTACAGGTCCAGTTCTAAGGACCAGTGGACCATGAAATCCATGCGCCCACAGTCCAGGACATGCTAAGGTCCCCATGCACACTCATTCCCCTTCCTCGTTTCAGTGTTGCGTGTGTTCCTAGCACCTGAAGATTTGCTCACTTCCTTGAAAGGTGTGACATGCATTCGTTAAGACCAGGCTTCATGCTTTATCCAGTGTTTCATGCGATTAGAGAAAGATGGATTTCAGCTTATCTAACACGCAATGCTGCCAGAATCAGGCACGATAGCATATGTCACATGTGGTGGAAACAGCACTTGACTTATGATATCTGTTCTACACATGCCTGCTCTCATTACAAGCACTCTCTCCTATCTATGTGTGAGTTAGCCAGCTCATATAGGAAGCTCAGCATTTCATACCTTCTGAGAAACCACACAAAGCAAGCATGTTCAAACTAAGTACACAAATAGCAAATCTAGTGTGTTTGTTTAATGCAATTTGAAACCAACTAGGTGACCTTTGTTGATCTGAAGTAAATACATTTTGATCTGAAAACACTAAGCTTAAAATATGAGACTAAAACCGCATCATAAACTGATCTCACATAGTTAAGATCCAGAAATCGAATGCCAGAGCTAGAACAATAGGTCAGGGGTTACAGGTGCTTGCTCTTTACCCATAGGACTTGTGTTGAGCACTTCCAGCAGGTGGCTCACAACTGCATGCAACTCCAGTTCAAGGTGCTTCTGATCTCCACAGACCCCCGACTCACGTATACACACACACACACACACACACACACACACACACAAAGACAAACACACACAACTTTTTACAATTGAAATTAAAAAGAAAAATACTTTTTAGAAAATTCCTAAATACAAGGAAACAGAGACAGATATGTTATGCAGTTACACATATAATATAACAGCTTGAACATTGCATTGTCTCGGGATCAGAAATGCTCCCAATGGATTCATTTATTCAAGCACTTTGACAATGTTTGTGAAACTTCCCATAGTCAGCTAACAATCCCTAGCCCCACTCAACTCTCCTGCTCTTCTTAAGTCATCTATTGCTGGAATAGCCACAGATACCTAAAGAACCTAGCTAAAGATGAGGTGAGGGGATAGCACAGTAATTCATGTCCCCGATATATTGCTAATTTAATTTTCTGTTTTTATGGTGCTTTTTATTAAGTGTTAACTATTTCAAATTTGCAGTTTTATTTATTTTACTAATTATAATACCTGTATTATTACAACTGTTACATTTGAAACTTTGTAGTTCAATTTCTAATATTATCTAAGCTTCAGATCCCACAAAATTTGTATCTATAAATTACATACAGATAGAGGGTAGGAGAGGAAAGTCAAAGTACACATTTAATGAATGATGAAATTCTGGTCTTGATATTACAAAAATTCAAACTGAGTACAAATACCATGTAGCAAATAAAGGCTTTCATTTATCTATCTAGTAAGAATATCTTTTAAATATACCTGTATTTTAAATTATATCTATATTATCCTTGAAGCATCAAGGAATTTATGATAGGAATTAAAGCCATTTACAGATGTACAAAACTCTAACTTTTTATCATTGACTTAAAACTGTCTTCTTTATCAGAAGAAACCAAATGCTAAATTGTAGCTCTTAACATGAAACTAAAAGAAATTAAAGTTTATGGTATTAAAGGAAAAAGAAATTAAAGTTTATGGTTCTGAAGACTACCTGATTAATAAATGCTTCAGAAAGCTAAGAAACATAAGAAAAAATTGTTGTTCAGCACACAAATAAAGAAAACAAGCATAGTAAGGTTTGAAGAGGCAGCCTGGTGGTTAAGAACATGTGTCACTCATACTTGCAGAAGAGTAGAGTTTGCTCTGACACCCTCTTCGGTTGACTCAGAACTGCCTGTAACTCCAGCTGGAAAAATCTGATGCCCTCTTTGGCCTTTGCAGTCATCTGCACTCATATGCATATACCACTACCACAGATATGTACTGAAATACATGCAGGCAAAGCATCCATGCACATAAAACAAAAATACATTTCAAATAATAAAGACAAGTCTTGAAGATCATTTAAAAACTAAAAAGAAGTCTATCATAAAAGGCAAAAATGCACGCTCTTGCTTTGCCCACCCGAATCAGATGGTAAGGCCCCACCGACGAAGATGCCCCACACTTCAGTTATAGGATACAGAGAAATGAAGTCATCACATGCATTGCTGATAAGGCCACAAGGAAATTAAGTTAGTAGTGAACCAGAGTCTCTCTACCTGCTGGTTTATGTTCACAGTGCTAGAAGGCTCTATGCAGGCTATTGGCAGAGAAAAAAACATCAGTATTCTTATGCTTGCTGCCATACTTCCAGGAACGATATGCTCACTGGAGCATTAGTAGCAAGATTCTATTGGTGTTAATTAACCACTTTGCAAATGGATTAGAAGCCCTCTCCACCACAAGGAATACACAGTTAATACTATAAAGCCAATTAAAACCCTATCGTTTTGGCAGTCATTGTTTCCCTAAATGGAGGTTTTGTCAAAGTTCATCTAAATATTTATGGTTATCGCTATAGACTAGGGCCACCGTCTTTTCAGGAAAAAAAGGCTCCTATTTGCAGACAGCGACAGCACAGAAACTCGTGTCTGGACAGAGTGCTGAGAAATAGTGAGTGTTAAGCACTTAGCCCTAAATCGAACATCCCATACCACCCTCCCATTCCCCTGTCAAGGTACATGAAGCACTGCAGGTGATGGGCAGAAAGACTGTAACAGCTGGAAGATAGAGGGGAGGGCAATGAAGAACTGCTATGCAGACAACAAGCTCATTGGAATGCTGGAGTCGCGAACACACAGCAGTAATAGATATCCATAGGAATCACGAACACACAACAGGAATGGATGTCTGCCAAAGACTGGATCTTTCAACATCCCATCATGGATAGAGGAGGTACACACCAGGCCCCACCCCTCCCTAAGAAATTATTGATTTCTAATGGTTGGTGCAAGAGTGACTCTCACTTTCTTCAGTGTTGAATCACTGGGGGGACTAGTTGAAAGTCAGGATCAGAAAGGAGGTAACAGAGAGCCATGGGGGACGGTCAAGGAAGAAAATCTAGTACATATTTTACTCTGATGATAGCTAAGTTTATTCCCCCGTTGCTTCATATTTTTCAAGGTAGTATATGTAGCAAATATTGCTTGCTTCGAGAAAGGCATGGGAATTGATTCGTGACTTAAGAACCACTTTGAGCAGCACTGAGAGCTTCTGGACCCTCCCCATTCCATTCTTTTGCAGCCGATTTTAACCACACCCAGAGCACAAATCCACAGCCTGCAGAGCTCTAACCCAGAAAGGCTCTTAAAGGAACTCTGGGAGAAAGGTTAACAAACCCAAACACTATTGCTCATGCCAGAAAAATTCTGCTGAAGGGACCGTGATATAGCGGTCTCTTGTGAGGCTATGCCAGTGCATGNCAAACACAGAAGTGGATGCACACAGTTAGCTATTGGATGGAACACAGGGCCCCCAATGGAGGAGGTAGAGAAAGTACCCAAGGAGCTGAAGGGGGCTGCAACCCTATAGGTGGAACAACAATATGAACTAACCAGTACCCCC
>NC_034606.1:19883206-19910972 GCF_900095145.1 Mus pahari
TCAGCCATCATTGGCAAGAGAGGCCCCTTGGTCTTGCAAGCTTTATATGACCTAGCACAGGGGAATGCCAGGGCCAAGAAGTGGGAGTGGGTGGGTAGGGGAGTAGAGTGGGGGGAGGGTATAGGGGACATTTGGGATAGCATTTGAAATGTAAATGAAGAAAATATCTAATAAAATAATTTTTTAAAAAAGAAGCCCTTAAGCTAAAGTAATTAACTCAAACACATTAATACCATTCTTCCATGACTGAAATATCTAAGATGTGGTTTGTGAGTGAAGTATTACCTTTAACACAGGAAGATGTAGTGGAATATGAATAGCAATAACAGTAATTACAGGTTTGCCATTTATTTTGCTTCTTTACCCAGGAATATTTTCATAAATAAAAGAGAAGACTTTGAATTTGATGACTTTTAATGTTTATTATAATTGTTATCATTCCTTTCCCATGGATTATCTGGGAGTTTTCAATATCATGTGCAGTCCCTGCTTTCTGAGAAATGGTTTTAAGACTCAGGACTCCAAGGGGGGCCATCTGCAACAAAATGGCAGAGCTAGCTACGAGCTGCTGTGACTCACAGACGTGCAGTAATGAGCACTGCTGTAAATAACTAAACTCCAGATGTTGACGATAAATATTAGCCAAGTAAGCCTGAGAGGAGAAGGAGGTCATTCAAGGAGAAGTTCTCCATCTCAGAAAGTTGATAGTAATACTAAGGAAGGATGCATGCCAGACGAGCATTCAGGAGGAGAAAATAGGCCAGGCTCTCCACACCAAAACAATTACTTAAGCACATTAAACTGCATCCCCACCTTCCCACAGTGCGCTCACAAGAACACACACACACACACACACACACACACACACACACACACACACACACACACGGTCCTCTCACACCACACCACAAACATACACATACATACATACCATGTGTATATATACCACACCAAATCACAAAGACACATACCATACCATACCACACCACACATATATCACAAACACACATATACCAGATACACACACCCCAGATAAACACAAACATATTACCACATGTACACACAACATACATACCACTCCCTCACACACACATACACACACATACACCATATATAAACACAGACACAAACACACCCATAAGCATACAGCACACCACAATACCACACCACACACATGCACACATACACACACACCACATACACATAACACACTACACTACATGCACACACATGCACTCACATACACACTACATGTATCATATACACATATACACAGATACACAGACACAGTCACACACAAAGACACACACAGTGTGAATCCTGTTTTAGGTGCTGAACAATCAGTGGTAAATGGGGAGGGTGGACGTTCACCACAGGGCAGGAAATCACACTTTCACTAGAATGAGGAAGCAGCAGCTAATTGCTGTCAGTTATATGCAAATATCAAATGGGGCACTAGGAAATTGCATGCCCCATAGGAAATTGCATGCTACCAGTGCTAGATACTGGTACCAAATTCTGGGTACTAAGAGAAGAAAAGCTTTAAAATCTTAAATGGAAATTTACATTTATTGCAGTAATTTAGTTTTAAGAAAAAAATCAATTGGGGCGGGGGTCGTACAGAGACATACTCCATGTGTTTAAAAAATGTGATTACTTCTGACTTGGGAATATCAGCTAAGCATCCACTCTTTGTCAAGGATGGCATCTGGCCCTGAGATTCATCAAGGTGTTTGTCTGATAGTGAGGTAGTACGGAACAGCAAATAATATAAAATCCTTTCAACATACCAGTTGGGTTGATCTGGTTAGGTTAAAAGTTTATGCTGCAGTAACAAACATGACAAGGCGACATCTCATCTTCATCCTGAGCAAAGACTTTGTATACCTGTGTTCAAATGAAACGCTGTACTTGGCATCTTTCTACTCGGGAATCATAGAATTAGCAAGGTTACATAAACTTCTGATTCTCCCTACCCCAAAATTCATTCCCTTACCAATCTTCCCTATATAACTAATTAATATCAATGACTGCTCGCTGTTTAAGTGAGAGTTTCATCGGAATCCTTAATTACTTTCTTTGCCTTGTAGATTATAAATAATCACAACTTTCCAGTTCTAGCTCCAAAATATCCTTGGCTTTTGTTATTTCTCTTCATTTCTATTGACTTATTCTTAGACACTGTCAATGCTCACCTGAAATTACAATTGCCCTGGCCTTGTCCACTCTCTAAACATCAGCTAGAGCCTTCTCTTTGTAAACCCTTCCCCTACCTAGACCCCTTCACTGATGAACTAGCCCCCTAGCACATATGGAGCAGACACGCAGCTCAGTCTCCATGGCTGTCTTATCTGCTCTCAGTGGGAGAGGATGCACCTAATCTGGTAGCGCCTTGATGTACCAGGATGGAGAAATACCCCTGGGAGGGGGTGAGGTGAGGGGGAATACCCAAGGGGCCCACCCTCTCAGAGGAGAAGGGGAGGGGGGATGTGGAAAAAGACTCTGTGGGGGAGAGACTTGGAGAGGAAGCAGCTTTTGGGATGTAAATAAATAAATAAATAAATAAATAAATAAATAAATAAATAAATAAATAAAAGCTAAGACCTGGATCAGAAAAATGGTTCAGCAGGAATAGCATCTTCCATGCAAGCTTGAAAGCTTGACAGTTTGTGTTTCATCCTCAGAACATATGGTAGGCTTGACTCCTGAATGCAGTGCATGAACAGTGGAACACACACACACACACACACACACACACACACATANCACACACCAAACACACATACACACATACACACATACCACACACCAAACACACATACGCACATACACCACAAACTACACACACATACACCCACATAACACACCACACACACACACATACCCACATCACACATACCACACCCTTAAGTATACACACACACACCACACACAATACATATATTCACCACATACATACATACACAGACACACACACAAGATTTAAAAACAAAACCTCAGATACAATCTCATGATCTCTCCATGATGTTATTGTTTCTGTTCTTTTTTTTCTTTTTTCTTTTTTAGATATTTTCTTTATTTACATTTTAAATGCTATCCCAAAAGTTCCCTATACCCTACCCCTGCCCCTGCTCCCCTACCCACCCACTCCCACTTCTTGGCCCTGGCATTCCCCTGTGCTGGGTCATATAAAGTTTGCAAGACCAAGGGGCCTCTCTTCCCAATGATGGCCAATTAGGCCATCTTCTGCTACATATGCAGCTAGAGACTCGAGCTCAGGGGATACTGGTTAGTTCATATTGTTGTTGCACCTACAGGGTTGCAGCCCCCTTCAGCTCCTTGGGTACTTTCTCTAGCTCCTCCATTGGGGACCCTGTGTTCCATCCAATAGCTGATTGTGAGCATCCACTTCTGTGTTTACCAGGCATTGGCATAGCCTCACAAGAGGCCACTATATCAGGGTCCCTTCAGATTAAACATGATTCATGCCCACGTATTTCTTCCTACTTTCAATATCTAAGTTCCACCTCAGAAAAAAAAATATTTTCTTTATCCCTCCCCTATCTCTCTCCCATGTATTATTCCATCTTTATTGTCTATCTCAGTTTCTAGACCTTAGTTTCCTCCCATAGGTATATTAGACTTTGTATAAGAATACTTGCTTGACATGTGGTCTACTAGAAGACAGTCTCCCTGAGGTATTGTCTCTTCTGTCTTGTACAATATAATACCCCTGAGACAAGACCTCGGATGTGCTACTGAATATAGAACATTTGTATTTTTAGGCCTGTAAGAGCCATCTTCACTAAATAAAAGAAGGTTACCTATCCCATTTGTATTGTGTCAATATATTGTACACCATGAGTCAGAAACTAAACACTCCATAGAAGCCCAGTCGAAATCAAAATGAGTGAGGTGGATCAGACATGAGCAGTATCAAACAAGAAAGGCTGTCTGTCCATCTAACAAGAGCAGCAGCTGCAAAGCCTATTTATATTCACCTAGGTATGGACCTAGGGTACCTGTTTCCAGATGCTAAAGTTTTTCCAGAGAAGTAAAAACTCTTGACATGTTAAATAAAAACCGTCTGGGATTTCTACTTGTAAAGAATTGTAGGCAAACAAAACATACTGAAGGCAGCGAACTTAGATTCTTTGCAAATATGTGTGGAGTATAGGTGTGTGCATATACATTATATATATTTCCTGAGGATAATGGCTATAACATTAAGGATAACAACAGTAGAGACACATTGCTGAACATACCTGGTGTCTATCTAAATATTTGATATGTAAGCATCAAGGATTCGAGACAACCCATTGAAGTAGATATCATCATTTACCGCTGGACATGAGAATTCACACAAACACAGAAGGCCAAGAACTTGGCCCCAGGTCACATAGCAGGGCAGAACAGAGGCTGGACACAAGGTCCTTGGAGTCTGGGCAATTTAAAATAAATTACTGAGACATCTCCCCTACAAAAATTCTGTGCTGGATAGCATATTTAAACATTGATTTTCTGTTTTCCTGTCTGCTCCAAGTCTGACCTGTCACCGACAGTCTCCATGTGTTTCCTACCACTTAGACGTGTACATTTCATGGTTGTTGTCTGGTAAAATATTAGGAAAAAGCTGAACAATCCTGCCCCTTAAACAAATTAGCTATATAATATGCAAGTGAGACATGCGAACGGGACCTGAGTATTTATGAGCCAAAAGAGATGAATTATTTGAGGATAAATAAGGACTCAGTTCAGCTTTAGTTATGATATTTGTTCAGATATCTGCAGCTAGGATTTTACTATTACTGTTGGGTTTGGGCAGGCTGAGTAATCAAATGCCATTTTAACTATCTTCTTGGAAGTGCTGAATTAGTGGACAGCTAATGAGCATTTGCTAATATAGATAATTTATAGATCCAATTACTCTACCATTATCAATAAATCAAGTAAGAATGCCCATTGATTTTATTGTTGCATTATAGAATCATTCCTTCTAATACAAGCATTCTAGATATAATTTAGCAAGTGCAATTTCCAGGATTCTTTATATAGGGGAATTCTACCATTTGAATATTGAATGTGTAGTGGTTATGGGAAGAATTCACTCAAACAACAAATATCTGTGCCTTTTCAAGTATTTCTCAGGTTGGGATACTCAAGGCTATGAGACTGGGTTTGTGGTCTAGCAGATGGTGGCATCAGATAATAAGTACAATAAATAACAAAGTACATATACTTATAGAAAGGGATAAGCATAGGGGAGGATGATATGACACAGATTGGTGCCTTGGGAAAAGAGTCTGCCTTCCTTTCAATGGAACTGCCTCATGAGCTTTGTCTCAGAACAACTCAAGAGTTGAAAGTACAGCTGTGCAGCTAGGATGAAGGCCTGGAAGTGGACAGGTGCCTGGATTAAAGCAGGAACAGACGAGGCATTGAAAAGTGCAGCAGCAGATGACAGGAGGGACTTGCCAGGGGACACAGCACAAGGGCCTGAGAGCATGCTGGAAGGTCATGGACTTCGAATCTGGGTGAAACAGTAAGTGACTGGATGATACTTAATGATACGAAAGGCAAGATGTGAGCATGAACCATTGGTAAGATCATTCTGATGGGTGAACCAAGAACCAGGCTTAACTGTGGATCTGTGAAAGCACTGCTTAAAAAAGAAAAATAAAGGGACAGTAACCAAAGGAAATCAGTTAGAGGGACTTTTTATAAAGTATTATCAAGAAGAGCCCCTAACTTTAATTTATGGAATGCTTCAATCAAACTGTAACATGACCATTCAAAAATCCAGGCTCCAAGTCTTACTGTTATTCATAAGGACAAAGCTTAATGACTTAGGGCTGGAAGTATAGCCATTGGAAGTACTGTTATAGGGGTCCACAGAAAGTGTATTTTGCTCCTTTCCTGACCCCTAGCTGAAAGAGCTTATTTTTCAATGTCATAAATGTATATCCACTAAGTAGCAGTTCTAGGAAGGTACTACCATTGCTCTCTGAGGCCAAATTTAAAAAGTGATTTTATATTTTTAACTAAGTTACAATAAATGAGTTGTAATAAGTAAATAATAAATAGGATTTAATATTTCAGATTTATTATTGTATGTCAGACATCCATTTTTATGAGTGTATTCAATTTCTGTCAAATACTGATTTAATATTTGGCATTTAGCTAAAACACTTAGTTGTTACATGTCAAAGACTGCACGCTTGTGTATTGAAAATTCTTATACCGAAGCCCTATCCCCATGTTTGATAAAGAAGGCCATCTGGAAGGTAATTAAGTTTGATAAGGTTATGATAGAAGATGAGTTTTGTTTTATGAAGGGTGACCTCAGCCCACTCATTCTTTGTCATGTAAAGATGCAGAAAGATGGCCAACTGCAAGCCAAGAGAATCCTCATGGGAACAAGTCACCTACCATGTTGAACTTAGCCTTCCTAAGTTTTAGAATTATGTGAAAGAAAAAGACGACTGTTAAAGAAACCTGGATTACAGCACTTTGTAACAGCAGCGCCAGCTGGCCACTGTGTGTATAAGGGGACCTGTCAAAGTAACACTTGGAAGCTATTCATCTGGTCGTGGAAATCATCTTGCTGGTCTTGCTCCATGTCTGATGGCCTAATTTTCCAGTTGAAATCAGAATTTCTTATCATTTGGAGAGGATTCTGCTTTCTGTTTCTTCAAGTGCTGACTAGTTTGAGAAGATGAACAGGGAGAATCCGAGACTCTTATACTGAAGGCTCTGAACACTTCAGGAAGACTTCTGCCATCTGAAATCTTGGATGACATTTGGAGTTGTAGATAGAGAGCAGGCTCAGGTCTGAAAAGTTAGCCACAGTCTTCAGTCAGTTATTTACCTAGTCTGAGGTACAGCCAGGATTTGTTGAGGATGGCACATAGTTGGTGGACTTTGCAAGTATTTTGTATGCGCCATGTGCATGATATCCCCCCCCCACACACACACCAGTATAGACATACATTCTCCCAGTACAGTCAGCCATGAGGTGACAGCAAAGTGAGTGATGGCAGAGGGAATGACTGAGCAAGTAATGTGCACATGCAGAAGGGTTTCAGCACAGCCTTCTTAAGGAGACAGAAAGCACTTTGGATCTAGACCAAGAGCAAGATCTTTAGCTTTTCCAATGGAAATCTAAGGATAACTCATGGCAGAATACAACTATTCTCCATATACCTATATTCTCCAGAGAGAGTTATGTTGGTATATTCACACAAATGAAAGGGTAATTCTGTTGAGAGCTCAGATTGCCAGCTGCACCTGATAGGAAGCAAATTGGGTTCCACAGGACATGGGCAGGGCCAAAGCTTTTAAATTTATTATCAACCGTGGTAGACGCTTGGATTTTTATCTGAAGCATTCTGGGAAAGTATTAAGGATGTTAAGCAAGTGAGACAGCTCTATAGGGACTGGATCTAAAGACAGCAGGAGTGAAATGGAAGCTGGAAAGAACCTACTAATGCATTCAGTGGGAAAGAGAAGGTGAGGAAGAGCCATGAGGACTGTGAAGGGAAAACATGCACAGACTCCAGAAGAGGAATTGGTGAATGAATGTGACTTGCCAATGAGCAAGTCACTTCTTTATGATATAACTGTCCACACCTCTCACAATTTAACATGATATTCAAGTTTAGTCTAATTTATTAGTGTAAAAATCATTGTCTTTCTCAAGGTATGCTGCATTTTGTTTGTTTGCTTGTTCGTTGGTGCTTTTGTTTTGTTTTGTTTTGTTTATCACTGTGATAAAATACCTGACAGAAATGACTGCATGGAAGAAAGATTTACTTCAGTTCACAGTTTCTGAGGTTTCTCTCAATCACAGCAGGGTGAGTGAGATGAGTGGGTGGTGTCGGAGGCTGTTTATCTTGTGGAAGAAAGGAAGCAAAAAGAGACACAGAAAGTGGCTATGGACAAGACATTCCAAAAACCTGTCTTCAGTGAACTACTTCATCTAGGTTTATCCTATGATCTGGGGTTTCCAGAACCTCGCTGACCAAGTTCTTATTATATATCCTTTTTCATGAGACACTTCATATCAAAACAGTAAAACAATGCACCAGTGGTATTGGACTAATTCTACAATATTTCTATACTACAGTGGCTTTGGTCTTAACAATTATACACCTATTATACTTTATGTTCAAACAGAATGCATGCTATAAAACTTTGTATACTGAGAAAATAGGATGAAACCAACAGACCGTTTCTTTAAAACAATTTAAAATATGCTTCTTTGCATCCTCATCTGCACATAGCTCTGGACACCACTAGGCATGCAGCATATAAGCCTGGCATCTCTAACAAGCTGTTCTGCCTACATGCTGTGCCATCATGAAGTCACAGAAGTGTTTTAATTACAGACACTCCTTATTAACTCAATGAAACATATCTGCCTCTTCAATAGTGTATGTTATATCAATGTCTACCATGTATAGTCCTTATTAGATGATCATTTAGTAGAAAGCTTGTAAATCTCTGTTCTAAATATTCACCTGAGTTCAAATAGCCATAGTTCAACAGCAACTATGGTATGAGAGACTAGGGAAAGAAAACAAGAAGTAATGAGAAAAACATACTACGAATATGCATTTTATGATTAAGATATATCACAATGTAAACAGAGAGAATGAATGAATGAATTATGAATGAATGAATGAATGAATGAAATAATAAATCACTGTATCTCCTTAGAAATAATGTGCATTTGTCAACAACCAAGCACTTGCATCAGCCTTTTTTTGTTTTGTTTTGTTTTTGTTTTTGCGTCAGCCCTCTTGCTACAGGTGTAGTCAAAGAATGAACTCTTCATACTTCCCCTTTGAATGCTGATCTTATACCATCCTGCCTTTCTCAATGCAGTTCTGCATCATCAGTTGCTTAATCCTTCCCTTGGAAGGGCTGTCCAGGACACTTAATTCCTTTAGGTTTTCTATAGGCCCCTCTGTCAAGAACTGAGGGTAATTTCATTCTAACTGCATCATGTATCTAATGCTATCATGAACCTTGCTGAGTTTGTCTGTGAAAACTGGCCTTCATATAGAGATGCGCAATGTTGAAACCTCTTAATCAAATTGGTAACAATTCTGTTAGAACTTCCAGGTTTGGGTGTTGCATGGATCTGCAGAGTTTTAGGCTAGAAAAAAAAAAAAAAAAAAGAACACTTCTGCAGAGTGCCAGCAGCTACCACTGCTGGAGATCAAACACTTCTTAACCCGAGTCAAAAATGAAGATCAAACACCATCTTCTTAGCACCATCTGAGCTGTCTCAAATGTGTAATTGGAGATACGCATGGATCCTCTGGGTCACTCACTACCTGGTGCTCTTACAGGCTCACTCTTGATTTTGAAATCAAGTGTCACTGCATGCAGTCTTAGTCCACCCGAAAAGTACCACCAGTGCATGTGTTGTCTACTGCTTTTTAAGCATTGGATCTTGCACTTAGGAGAACTGTGTTTTAAGGTAGGCTGGGCTACAGCCAAGCAACAAGGTCTGCAGAAGCCCCACTTCACCTCTGTTTCTCAGTTCCCTCGGTGGTGAATAGGATGAACATGCTCTTGAGGGTTTCTCTTTTATGACTATACAATGAATCCATGGTTCAAATGTACCATAGTTATGGTGATGCTTTCAGAGATTAATACATTAGTAATAAACACAAGTCCAAATGAAAGTTGACTGCGGCTTCTTCTGAGATGTCTCCCAATAGCCAATGTAGTGGTGATGCTGTGGCGAGGGACTCAGACAACATGAAGTCACATTTGCTTTTCACTCTTGTTCTGACCCTCAGACAATTCATTAAACACGTGCTCATTATGTGTCTCATGCATTACATCCTTTCCTATCACTGGTGGCATTACGCTGAGTTGGCAGCTTTACGTGGAGACACTCTTGTTCCTTGAGCCAAGAGGTACAGAGGGCCAAGAATGACATCATTCTATTCCCAAACTGCCACAGATCTTTTCAGAGACCACTGCACAATGTAATGTGATCAAGGTTAAGTACAACCCACTCTTCATCTTTGTACCCAAGTCAAAGTTCTTTTAGCTGTCTGCTTTGATACTAGATTAATGACTTCTGCTCATTGTTACAAAGTTAGACCAGTTACCCCACAGTCCATTCTCATCTATCTGCCTGTGGCTTATCCACAACACCAGGCTTTCTTCTCTTGCCTCTAGCACCAAGTTCCAAGCCAGCTCCTTTAACTCTGTGCCAAAGAAATACAAACCAAATCTAATATTAGCCTAACGAGAAAAGGCTATCTCCTGCCAAAGAGTCACATAATGTATCTGAAAGCCAAGTGAGGTAATTATTCCCTGTTTCAGATGCTGGTATTTTTTCTCCCTTATATAATACAACAATCAAGATTACTGTGTTTCTCTCATAAGAGTAAAGAATACATGCAGCATTTTAACTTCTTGTGCTGGTTGGCCAGCTTCTACGTGCAACAGACTGTATTTTTTTCTTTTCAAATAAATAAATCATTTGTTCATTTAATGTCTAGGCAATAAAACCCCCTAATTTAGAGCTATTAAACTGAGACTTCTGGTCTTTCTTCCTGCAGTTATTAAACAGAAACTAAATTTTAGTGAACTACTTAAATTCCCAGGTTTCTGAATTGTAAAACAGAGGTGAAAATGTTGTAAACATAAATATGAGGCAGAACTATAAATGAGAGGGACAATCAAAAACTCACCTCTGAAATAGCATTATGGGAGGTGAAAAAGATTCTTAAAAGTCATATTAAAGAAGTCTAAGAATATACCAGGTGGCCTTCCCAAGAAACACATAGAAAATTAATTCAAAAATCAAGAGCATCTACTTTCCCAAAGATTGTTTATGGCTCTTGTGAGGACACAGACCAGAATCCCAGGATGAGAAATAGTGAGATTCCTGCCTGCCTCTAGACTCATCATTCCATCATCATTTGTAAAACCTGTTTTGTTTTGTTTAGTTTTGTTTTGGAGAAAGGGTTTCTCCATGTACTCGGTGTAGCCCTGGCTATCCAGGAACTCACTCTGTAGACAAGGATGGCCTCAAACTCAGAGATCTACCTACCTCAGTCTCCTGATGAAGCCAGATTGTCAACTGCCAGAGCATTAAGGAATGTCCCTTGCAAAAGAGCCATCTGCTTATTTTAATAAATTTTGTTCTGACTGGAACATAAATCTACCTAGGACTAAGGACAAGGTTCAGAGAGAATATCAACCTTTGTCAGTCTTTAGGCTCACCTCTATACTCAGAGAACTCCATAGATTTCTGCAGGTTAGGGCAGCTCTTTACAGAAAAACTTCCTGAGTTGATGACCGTGATCTATGCACACATAGGACAAGACAGAGCCTCTAGCTACATGTCATGATCACAAGCCTGGAGCATGGCTTTCTGACCAAAGAAATTAGCTCTTATTACTTTATTCAATTTTTAAAAATTTCCATAGTCACAAGTTTCTAGTGACTGCTTTTACTGGACAATTCTGTTAAAAATAAATGCATACCCTCCATTCAAGAGCCATATACCTGGCCGTAACCAATTTTTTTCCAGTCTTGGCTGCCACCATGCACACCCTGACTCTATGAGACTTATGTTGAACACACCTGAGTATCTCTGCTGACACACCTGAACCACACATGCTTAGGAGTCAACACTGAGGGCACCATCCATCCTCGAAGCTGTGTCCTTGAGTTGTCCTACACTTCCCAAGCACAGGTCAAGTTCTACATGGAATCAATGAAGTAACCTCCCTACCAGTCTTCTACCAAATGCTTCATGGGAAAAAGGCTAAAGAACCTCAGGTCTGAGCCTGCCTGCAGGATGTACCATCTACAGGGCTGTTTCCTTGGAAACTGCTACCTAATCTGCTTACACTTTGACTCGCCTTATATGGTACAGAACGCTGATGAGATAGAGGTTGAGCCTTCACTATGTCAGAGAGTCATACCCGTCCAAACAGTTACGGCAATGGTGCCTTTGAAAACCTTCTGGATCTCCCTGTGAAATAAGAACGCTGTACCTACTCTACTCCTTGCCTTGTACACCCCCCTTCCAGAGTTAGAGTGCTATTTCTGGATCTTGACTTTGGAACTCGGTTGCTCGGATGCTGTGTATCTTCTTGGCACAGATTTCCAGAGACTTGAGCAAATCCTGATGAGCTGCATCGATCAATATCTTCCAAAGATCCACCTTTCAACTGTGTTCAGTTTTGTGACCTAAGATGAAGACTTTCCGACAGTGAGTTTTCAGACCCAGTGGGATATTCTGTTACTATCGCTGTGTTTTATTAGGTGCTACTGGCAACGTGCTGCTGACTGCTGGTTTAGGCTGGGCAATTACAGCCAGCTGTTCCTTCACTGCTTTCTGAGATAAAGAACCTGTTACAAATAATTGTCCCAGAATTAGGAAAATCATAAACACAAACATCCACATCTTTATGTATGTTTTCTTTCATTGAAAATAATTTTCAGGACAGAACACCAATGACTTATGCTCTAAGATCAAGAATCAACACATTAGAACTCATAAAATTCCAAAGTTTCTGTAAGACAAAGGACAATGTCAATAGAACAAAATGGCAACCAACAGATTGGGAAAAGATCTTTAGCAATCCTACATCTGATAGAGGGCTAAGATCTAAAATGTACAAAGAACTCAAGAAGTTAGACTCCAGAGACTCAAATAACCCTATTAAAAATTGCATACAGAGCTAAACATTGAATTTTCATCTGAGGAATATCGAATGGCTGAGAAGCACCTAAAGAAATTTTCAACATCCTTAGTCATCAGTGAAATGCAAATCAAAACAACCCCGAGATTCTACCTCACATCAGTCAGAATGGCTAAGATCAATAACTTAGGTGTCAGCAGATGTTGGCAAGGATGTGGAGAAAGAGGAACACTCCTCCATTGTTGGTGGCTCCTCAGAAAATTGGACATAGAATTACCCGAGGACCAAGCTATACCACTCTTGGGTATATGCCCAAAAGATTCTGCAACATAACAAAGACACATGCTCCACTATGTTCATAGCAGTCTTATTTATGATAGCCAGAAACTGGAAAGAACCCAGATGTCCTTCAACAGAGGAATGGATAGAGAAAATGTGGTATGTTTATAAAATGGAGTACTACTCAACTATTAAAAACAATTAATTCATGAAATTCTGAAGCAAATGAATGGAACTAGAAAATATCCTGAGTGAGGTAATCCAGTTAAAAAAGGACACACATGGTATGCAGTAACTAATAAGTGGATATTAGCCCCAAAACTCCAAGATACAATTCACAGGCCACATGAAGCTCAAGAAGAAGGAAGACAAAAGTGTGGATGCTTTGGTCCTTCTTAGAAAGGGGAACAAAGTTCTCACAGGGGCAAATATGGAGTTCAAGTGTAGAGCAGAGACTGGAGGAAAGGCCATCCAGAGATTGCCCCACCTGGAGATCCATCCAGGCTTCTAAGGAACAAAAATTTTACATGATAAATTAAACCTCAGACTATGTTCTGTCAGAGTTGGACAAGACAAACAAACAGAAGGAAAACAACCCAAGAGAAGGCAGCAAAAGAATCAGAGGCACACTTGTTCACACACTCAGGAATCCCATCAAAATCACTAAACTGGAAGCCTTACTGTATCCGCAGAGGACCTGGTGCAGTCAGTGCAGGCCCTATGCATGCTGCCTCCATCTCTGGGAGTCTCTACGAGCTTTGCTCATGTTGATTCAGAGGCCCTTGACTTCTTGCTGTCCTCCGTCTCCTCTGGCCCTTAAAACCTTCCTGCCTCCTCTTCTGTGGGGTTCCCTGAACCCTGTGGGGAAGGGTCTATATCTATGATGTTTAAAATTATGAAAAACTACAAACATAATGCAATAAAAACCATGTTACAATCCTCACACAGGTTTTAACATTGCTTAAGAGTTTGTAATAATTGGGTTTGAGAGATGGCTCAGTGATTGAACGTTCTTACACAGTAATCGAGTTCAATTCTCAAAGCCCATGTAGAATGGGGTAACAATTACCTGTAACTCCAGATTCAGAGGATATGACATCTTTTTTCTTCCTTCTGGTGGCACCTTCACTCATATGCTTCTACACACACACACACACACACACACACACACACACACACACATACACACACACACATATTAAATATATGTCTTAAAAATGTAATTAATGTAGGGAACTATAACAGGGTTTCCTAAGTAAAGCCTACGAAATATACACTTTGCAAAACAGGTCAAAAGCTGATAATCATTAAGGCAATATATAACGTGACCAGGAAACCTGGACAGAACATCAGATCCCCAGGTAGGGACAAATGCAAAATTAGTACTTCATTAGATGATATCTACGGCCCAAGCCACAGAAGGCTAAGATCTTACTAGTAACTCACTTTCTCAATGAATAAAAAGTTATCAACAAGAATTAAAAACTTTACCCCTGTGGCAAGCAAACTCACCAGCAGGAATAGAAGCCACACAAAGAAATTTACCAGCCTATAAGGAAGAGCATTAACAAGCAGAAAAAATCATGGTGAAACTATGAATACCAAATTTCTGGAAGAGTCTTTTAAATAAATATAATCAAACAAAACACAAGTCCTCCCCATCACCTCCATGTGAATATAATGTACTGCTCAAAACAGACACCAAACACTCCCCTACTCTGGGGTGCCCTTATTCAAAGGATTCAAAGGACATTTTTACATATGTGGTGACCTTACACACCATGCAGTAGCACTCCTTCCTCAGATTAAAACATCATCACTTGTACACAGCACCCCTACACCCTGAAAAGGAAGTGCTCTCTTCCTCTGGATGGACACAGATTGCTTCTTTAGCCAGTGTATTGTGAAAGGACACAAATTATTTTTAGTATTTTCATGTAGTGAAGTGTTGCATTGACCATTATCCTACATCCACCTTTGTGTATCTTATTATTTCCTTAGGACAAGTTCCTAGAAAGAAAATCACTGGTCTGCACATCACACCCACTAAACAAACTACCTCCAGATAAGCTGTGCTCATTTGCACATCTGAATGCCTTTTCATGCCAGAGGTTCTATAGGCAAGGTAAGAAGGGGTCAAATTAGCAAAGGGAAAGAAGATGTCTCATGGTCCTGCCGACCCTCTACGAACAACAGAAGAGGAATCGCAAACATGTCTATATGTTCACAAAACAAGTGTGTGGAACAGATATCAAGTTGTGATGCCCCTGGACCCTCGGTCATCACCGTAGGATACTGTCACTGTACATTCCCATCAACCAGCTTTAACTGTTAGCCCTCTGTGGAAAGGGCAAATTCTGTCCGTGCTTGATTGAAATTTCTACTCTGTTTACCCCTAAGCATGCCAATGTGAAGACCCTAGAATCTTGTTTCTGTGCTTCACTGTAGATGATTTAGACAAACTACAATGAACATAATTTTTAAATGTGGTCTATTGTTTTGAAAAGGCAGAGGGATGCTTTACAGAATCGTACTTTTTTTTTTTCCTCCAGAAGCACAAAGTCACACATTCAACATGAACTCAGAAGCAATCAAACCATGTAAGATCTGAACCGATTTTCTGTAAATATTTTTAAAGAACAGAGATATAATCTAGAATTATGTAATTACATTTGAAGTAAAATAAAACAAATATCAAGAATTAATTTTCTCTGTTCCCCAGTGGGAGTCTTAATATTTTAGACACCCTTTAACTCTGGCAAGCTCTATTTATCTTTCTGAATAAAGGCAGACCCTACGGATACTTTTCTTTATATCCTCGGAATAACTCTGTAACACCACAGAGTGATTAGCTTTAGATGTCACAGCAAATCTCACTTATCACCAGCTCTGCTCCCAAGCCTAACTCAGACGGTCCACCAGTTTCCTTTAAGGAGCTATTTCTCTGCACAAAAAATATTCAGCGAGAAGTGATTACAGTATCTTCCTCACCAATCACTCGCCAGTTCTTACTTCACACCCAGAGGTACACGTTGAGTAATGTCATCTGCTTTTAATTATCTAGCCAGAGAGGAAGCAATAATGATCATTATTCATAGCTACAGGTAAAGCAAGAACAAAATCACATTTTAATCCAGAAAATATAATTTGGAAGAGAAGATCGTGGTACAGCAGCCAGGTCACCTTCCTCCTTCCAGTTTTTCTTGGGAGCTTACGTGCGCTTTCTAAGGTTGCACATACTCACTCAATAAACACAGAAAGAGGAAACAAATGTCTATAAAGATTAATTCCCTCATTAATTTCTAATGAGAAAGCTAAAATGAACATCTTTGACACTTGGCATGGATATCGTTACTGAGTTTATACAAAAATCCATACAATGACTGTTTTCCTTTCATCGAAAATAGATCCTTTTCTCAAGCAATATATCCTAATTACAGTTTTCCCTCCCTCTGCTCCTCCCAGTTCCTCCCCACTGCTCCTCCCATCAAGATCCAATCCCTTCTTGTCTTTCATTAGAAAATAAGAGGCATCTAAGAGATAGTAATAGAAATGTAACAAAATAAAATATTACAAGGTAAAACAAAAACTATCACATCAAATTTGGACAAGACCAACCAAGAGAAAGAAAAGAACCCAAGAATCTCACCCACACACTCAGCTGTCCCATAAAAACACCAAACTGGAAGCCCTGATGTTGTAAGCAAAAGACCTGGTGCAAACCTGTGCATGCTGCCTGGGTCTCTGTGCATTCACACGACCTTTGCTCATGTTGCCTCAGAAAGCCTTGGTTTCTTGGTGTCCTTCATTCCCTCTGACTCTTACATTCTTTCTGCTTCCTCTTCTGAGTGACTTCCCTGAGCTCTGCTGGGTCGGGGGTGGGGATTTGATGGAGGCCACCAATTCCATCTGAGTATTCTAAGGTTTTTCTTCTCTCTCTCTCTCCCTCACACCTCCCCCCCCCCAAAAAAAAAAATGTCTGGTTGTAGGTCTCTGTGTTTACACACCATTTTTTTTTTAGGACAAGAGAAATCCTTTATAAGAGGCTGCCCTCAACAAAACCTCACTGTTTGGTATACTTTCAATACATACTTCCTCAGTTGTATTGCACCTACATTTAGGTCAAAGACTAAGAACTAACCCTCCATCAGAATAGAACAGCTGTGTTTTCATCAACTAAGGATTACTATTGTCTGACTCATAGGATGATTAAAGACATAATAAGCCCCAGCACCAAGAGTGCTCTAAATCTGCTATGTATGCACATACTTACAAAAGTCAGTTATTAGCATTAATAGCCTTTGTCAGCAAAAGCCCCCTAGGATCAGGCTTTTGCTAAAATGTTTTCAGAAGCACAAAAATCATTTACTCAGCTCATCTCATCCTAATAAGAGAAGCAGATTTTTAGGAGTCCTTTATAGATACAGAATATGAAGACTGAAGTTGTGTAAGTTGTGAAGAAAGAAAGAAAGAAAGAAAGAAAGAAAGAAAGAAAGAAAGAAAGAAAGAAAGAAAGAAAGAAAGGAAGGAAGGAAGGAAGGAAGGAAGAAAGAAAGAAGACAAAGGAAGGAAGGAAGGAAGGAAGGAAGGAAGGAAGGAAGGAAGGAAGGAAGGAAGGAAGGAAGGAAATAGAAAGGTGTAAATTCTATTGCTGTTAGACAAGAGAGGCTTCTTTTTTTCCTATAATCCACTGTCCAGACCTTGTACCTTGGGACAGCTACAAACATGTTTGAATTTCATCCGAAGGGAACTCAGTCAACACTGCCATCTATCATCATTTATCAATGAGACACGGCACAGATACATCAGTGATTAGCAGGAGCATTATTAGCCCTTCCCTGTGGCTGACCACGGCTTAGCAAGGCTCCAGCCACAGACTTAAGAGTGCTTAATTGGCCAGGGGCTCACCTTTGCTGTCTCAGCTTCTCCCTGAAGTCTCTTGGGGGTTCCTTTTTGGTCAGGCACCTTCTGGAAATTTCTGTTTTTAATGGATTGAGATTCTACACCTTCGCCTTCAATTTGCAGTTTAATTCCGTCAGCATGGGCAGGGTGATCAATACCCCGTGGATTCAAACCACAGTGGAGAGCTAAGAAAGATGAACAAATACAGCTCAGAAAAGGAGTTATACAAAGAAAGTGTCTGTGACAGAAAATATTTCATCAGGCCTAAGTGGGAAGGACAAAGGGTGTGTGGGAGCTCAGCGGTGATATAATGACTCTGAGACATAACATGGGTGAGGAAAAAACACGGCATTGTGGGAAACCGAGCTTGGAAGCATAAATCCCAATCCCCACAATTCCAAAGACTTACTTTGAGTACAGTGCTAAGGCCCACAGTTCAGATGGAGCACCAGTAATGATGCTGCCTCCCAATTAGTTATTTCAACCCTGAAGTTCGGTTTATTGATCTCCATTCATCTCATTCCCTGCACCCTACAGAATCCCTCTTGTCATAAAACACCCACTAACGCAGTCTACCCTCTTGCATTCATTCAACCAATATGTATTGGGCATGTATGTATACTGTCCCTGTGGTAGACTCTCAACCTAGACTTAATGCACAGGTGGAAACATTGTAAAAACTGAACAGACAAATGAACTAATGATTTTTTAAAGGTATCTCTGCTACAAGAAAGGAAAGGAAAGACCACTCACGCCCTGATAGCTTCAAATTTCTTATCTTCATTTCTATACCATCTGTACTGGCTAGTTTTGTGTCAACTTGACACAGGCTGGAGTTATCACAGAGAAAGGAGCTTCAGTTGGGGAAATGCCTCCATGAGATCCAGCTGTAAGGCATTTTCTCAATTAGTGATCAAGGGGGAAGGGCCCCTTGTGGATGGGACCATCTTTGCGCTGGTAGTCTTGGGTTCTATAAGAGAGCAGGCTGAGCAAACCAGGAGAAGCAAGCCAGTAAAGAACATCCCTCCACGGCCTCTGCATCAGCTCCTGCTTCCTGACCTGCTTGAGTTCCAGTCCTGCATTCTTTGGTGATCAACAGCAATATGGAAAGTTTAAGCTGAATAAACCCTTTGTTCCCCAACTGCTTCTTAGTCATGATGTTTGTACAGGAATAGAAACTTTGACTAAGAAACCATCTAAAATGAATATCTCTACCAATAAAACTTACAGCTCATATTTTGGGATATTTATTGATTTAGAAAACATGTATACACTCCTCCTCTGTGCCCAAGCTTATATAAGAAACTACAATGAATTTTTTTGTCGTTGTTGTTTTGTTTTTTCAAGACAGGGCTTCTCTGTATAGTCCTGGCTGTCCTGGAACTCACTCTGTAGACGAGGCTGGCCTTGAACTCAGAAATTACCTGCCTCTGCCTCCCAAGTGCTGGGATTAAAGGTGTGCACCACCACGCCCGGCTACATCAATGAATTTTTTGAGAATAATTTTTCCCCTAGACAACTGCCACTTGCACATGAGCGCATGGCATATATAGAATTGTGTTTTAGGATGTGTCATAATAAATTATTTTGACTTTTTGTGTTCCAAACCTTAAGATTTAAATTCCTATCCTCACGGTCAGCTCCTTGATCTTAGATGGTTCAAAATCAAATACTAAAACCTCCCTTTTACCTCCATTAGGACATTAATTCACTGACAATCTCCCATATTAGATGATCATTAGCTTTCCCCCTTTTCATTTTTTCTCATTGGTTAGTCACCTCTGTAAGTTTACATAGTACATACAGTGTTTTTCATTATCCACTCTAACCAGGCTATGATTCCCACTCCTCTCACTGACTCTTTGAAGACTTTTACAGGGAGAATGACTTTGAGAGAATACTTCCCAATAGAAGTGAGGTTGGGCAGATTCTTCCCATTCTTCATTTTCTTATTAACAGGCACCCAATTCCCACTGCTTTTGATACAGGAAATACCCAATCTTAACATGGTCAAAACTGAATTTCACTTTGCCTACCACAAAAATCTGCCCATTGATTTCCCCAAAGCTGAGGAGTCATTCTTGACTTCAGTGTCTCAAAGATTCACAAACCCCTCCCATCTATCAGTGAAACCATTAGCTGGAACTGAAACAACCATACAAGAGCATCCTCAATTCCATCTCCTCTGTCACCACCATAGACCGAAACAGGTATCACACAGTCAGACTGCTAACCTTAGTCATCTCATTTTTCTTATCCCTTAAGACCCATAAACATGTTTATATGTTTATATGTATATCATGTCATGAGACTCCTTTGCTTAAAACTTTCTCATGGCCTCATTTTACAGTTAGATGATTCAGAAAATGTCGTCTGGTCCAGCAAGTCCGGTCCTCTTTGATCTTGCCAGCTTCTCTATTCACACCAAATGTTCCTTGATCACCTTGCTTTTTTTCACCAGTTTCCTTTCTTCCTTTACCAAGTTCTTGCCCAACTCAAAGACTCAGTACCTGTTTTTATGCTTATAATGTTACCCATCTTTCACCCTTAATATGACTTTTCTGTATGTTTTTCCAACCGTCGTCTTCACCGCTATCTATACCTTCCCATGTCCTTCTCATAGAATACACGGTACCTTGGAGAATAAATATCTAATAATCTAAACCATCTGCTTGAAAGGGAGAACATAGGCATGCAATTTCCTGCCATTTGGATATAGACATTATTCGTGGATTTCTCCTCCCCTAGACTCTAGTGTTCCTAAAAGCAATGAACAGTCACATCACAAAGTTAAACTCTCAGCAAGGATCAGTTCATGTGCCCTCCCTCAGGCCTAAACCTCAAATGATATTCATGAAAAACTCTACCAGACATAATTATATTCATTTTTCAGATAAGGGAAATGAGGCACAAAAGGGTTATGGTCAGTGAAGGTCACACAGGTGTCTGCTGAAGGTCACAAAGATCAAGTGTCATTTGGAATGCACATGCATTTAAGTTAGAGATGAGCATATCCAAACTAGATTAAATAGAAAGGAGACTTGTAAGCGTTTATAATGGAAGGTTCTGTCTAAGTTCAAGTCCCAAGATAGAGGAGTTTATAGCTCAGCAGTCCTCTAAAGGACTTTTATCCCTCTGTCCATGTATCCATGTCTCTATTGGTAGCGTTGCCTTTGTCCTATACATATAGGCCCTTGAGTCACATGCTTCAAGTGTTAACATTGAAGAATAGAGAACTTAGCCATAGTTATTTTGCGAATTCTTCTCTTCCTCTAAATTTTAAGCACTTCTCATTGGCTGAAAGTGAATAACATGTTCATCATTGAACTAAGACCCTTGAGATGGTCAAGTGAAGTTCAACTCAGATCAGTTTCCCAAACATTCACTGCTGATACTCAACAGAATCGGTATAGAACAGATAGTTGTGAACAAACTCCCATGCTCGAATTACAGTGATGCAAAGAGAAGCAGGGAGAGCATGAAACTAATTACTGTTAATATCAATCAACTTCTCATCTCCAAAGACTAGCCTACTTAAAATGAATATTCAATTAAATATACTAAAATTGTGATTATTCTAAAAAGCTGTGCTTCGGTAGGGAGATAGTAGATTCACAAGGGATGGAATTGTACATTAATGAGGGAAAGAAAAATGCCCAGCTTTGATCTTTCTCTTCCAGCATGATCCCCTGTTGCTTTCTGCATTGAAATTCAGGTATGGGAATACCATTGAACTGCTGTGAGCCTCCAACACTGTGGATTCTCTTGCCCTATTGCCTTTCACTAAAGCAGACCTACACTCCCTTCATCTGCTCCCATGAGCCCCTCCCTTAGGAAAAAGTTTTATTCCATCTGTACCCTAATCTAAATTTCTACAGCAATTACCCGGCTTGCACTTGAGGGGAAGGTGCATATGGAAGGAGATGATGTCTTCAAACTGGGATCTTGACACCATGCTTGATACATACACATCCATGCTGACGGTTTTCTGTGATAATGTTTTTTAACAGTGATGTTCTAATACACATTTTGGATTTTAACACTTCATTTTGAAATTTTCAATGCTAATGAATTGAATCAATGTCATATCTGGAAAAACTTCAGGAAAAGACTTCAAGCTATCTATCTATGCTATTGATGCAATGACTAGAAACCTGCTAAGCAGAAGCGTATTTGAGACAATTCAAAGAAACATGAAGGGGGTCTCAAAGCTGACCCATGAGCATCTGAGCCCATTATACTGAGTAAATAACTTATATGAAAACAAGTAGGGGTACGGATGAGACAGAAACAAGAAAGCAGAAGGGACACCAAGAACATGATGAGCAGAAATGAAGGTCACACCTTAGAAGAGGCCATTGGAACATCATTTGATTTGTAAATATCAGAGACATGAAATTTCAGGGACTACAAAGCAAAACCTGTCAGAAATATTTTAAAACAAATAAGTCCAAGAGCAAAAACCTAAATCAGTGCTAGGTTTACAGTCAAGGAGGGAATTATTATGGAAGATTTAAATATTGGTGTGACAACTAAGGCTACGTGTATAGAAAGTCAAGAAACTATACTGCTCCTCTGGTTTACAGACTATCTTATATTTTGAACACCAAATATTTTACTAGTGGAGAAAAATCTCCTACTGATTTAAGGCATAATTGTGCAAAAAGAGATGACTTGTGATTTATTTTATATTTGAACAAATGTTTCTTTTCTCTTTTTTGTATTTTTCATTCTCTTTGATTGTTGTGTCCATGTTTTCTTTTTTATTAGATATTTTCTTCATTTACATTTCAAATGCTATCCCCAAAGCCCCCTATACCCTCCTCCTTCCCTGCTCCCCAACCCACCCACTCCCACTTCCTGGCCCTGGCATTCCCCTATACTGGTACATATGATCTTCACAAGACCAAGGGCCTCTCCTCCCATTGATGATCGACTAGGCCATCCTCTGCTACATATGCAACTAGAGACACATCTCTGAGGGGTACTGGCTAGTTCATATTGTTGTTCCTCCTATAGGGTTGCAGACCACTTTAGCTCCTTGGGTACTTTCTCTAGCTCCATCATTAGGGGCCTTGTGTTCCATCCAATAGATGACTGTGGGCATCCACTTCTGTATTTGCCAGGCACTGGCATAGCCTCCCAAGAGATAGCTATATCAGGGTTCTGTCAGCAAAACCTTTCTGGCATATATAATAGTGTCTGGGTTTAGTGGTTGTATATGGGATGGATCCCATATGATCATCTTGTTAGATGCTGAGAAAGCATTTGACAAAATCCAACACCCATTCAGGATAAAAGCCTGGGAAAGATCAGAAAATCAAGGCCCATGCCTAAACATAATAAAAGCAATATACAGCAAACCAGTAGCCAACATCAAACTGAATGTAGAGAAGCTGGAAGCAATCCCACAAAAATCAGGGACTAGACAAGGCTGCAAACTTTCTCCCTACTTATTCAGTATAGTACTCGAAGTCCTAGTCAGAGCATTTAGACAACAAAAGGAGGTCAAGAGGATACAAATTGGAAAGGAAGAATTCAAAATACCACTATTTGCAGATATGATAGTATATATAAATGATCCTATAAATTCCACCAGCCAATTCCTAAATTGGATAAATACCTTCAGTGATTAACTCAAATTAACTCAAACAAATCAGTGCTCTTTCTCTACACTAAAGATAAACAGGCTCAGAAAGAAATTAGGGAAACAACACCCTTCACAATAGTCACAAATAATAGACAATACCTTGGTGTGACTCTAACTAAGGAAATGAAAGATCTGTATGATAAGAACTTCAAGTCTCTAAAATAAGAAATCAAGATCTCAGAAGATGGAAAGATCTCCCATGCTTATCGATTGGCAGGATCAATATAGTAAAAATGGCTATCTTGCCAAAAGCAATCTACAGATTCAATGCAATCCCCATCAAAATTCCAACTCAATTCTTCACAGAGTTAGAAAGGGCGATTTGCAAATTCATCTGGAATAGCAAAAAACCTAGCATAGCAAAAACTATTCTCAATGATAAAAGAACCTCTGGTGGAATCACCATGCCTGACCTCAAGCTGTACTACAGAGAAATTGTGGTAAAAACTGCATGGACTGTTTCTTTTCTTATGTTATATGCCATGCTTGAGATCTGGGCGTGGAAACTATGGTGATTACTAAAGGATGGTGTATATCTGTTCTAGGGCTTTCAGCTGTGGTAGGGAAGTTAGACACATCAATGCAATGACAAATCTGTATCCCTCGGGCACCGAGCTATGGAGAACAGTTGTATGAAACAGTATAATCAATATTGCTGAAGAAGCAGTCTAGACGGACATGCAGGGTAATAGGCTGGCTTATCAAACAAGAGAACAGATCTTCTGAAAAGGGAATAGCATGAGCAGATATCAAGAGAATATAAAATTTGGGGTTGATGCTGAGGAGTGACAAAAATAAATAAGAATAAAGCAGTGATATTGGTAAATAAAACAGTAGACAATCAGAATAGCCATGGACAGAAGAGGGACTGGAAAGTGTGACAAACACAGAGTGGTTACAGTTTAGCCTTAAACACAAATAAAATCTTCATAGATAAAATAACATGGATGAGCACCGAAGAAACTGTGCTAAATGAAATAAGGCTGTCCCAACAGGACAACTCTACCTCTGTGTAGCGACTCACATTTGTAATCCCAGCACTTGAAAGATTGAGGCAGGAGAATTCTCTCAAGTTGAAGCCTAGGCTGCATAATGAATTTTGGGTCAGCCTGAACTAGAGTGTGATCTTATCTCAAGAAAGAAAAATCAAATAAAAGGACAAAAAAATTGTGTAGAATAAAGCTTGCATGGATCCACTTATAATAAGTACTCAGAGCAGTCAAATCCACAAAGTTAAAAAATAATTGTTACCTCAGGGCCGGGGTGTGGAAGAAAATAGGGGTGGATGGGGGCGTTTCCAGAGCTGGATCTGTAGTGTTCCAGTTTAGGATAACAAAGTGATTTTGCAGATAGGTAGTAGCGACAGTTACTTAGTATAAATGACTTATATAATACAGGATTTTTACAAGGGTATAAATTATATTTTACCAACACAAATGACAAAAATCCTACTCATATTAAGTTTCACTTTGACCCAAATATCATAACCATTACTTAGAAAGCAAAGTTTTTAAAGATATTCTTATTCAAAGGTTTCAGAGTTTCTTCAACTCATACATTTTTACTATTATGGATTCTACACATTGTGTGTATCGATATATGTGTGTGTGTGCTTATGTGTTTCTCTGTGTGTGCATATGTATGAGTCTGTGTATATGATACTGGTGGTAGTGTGTCTGTGTGTGTGTGTGTGTGTGTGCGTGCATGTATGTGTGTGTAAGAAAAAAACAAGCCTAACAATACTTCAAAATTTTCTGGAAAAGGATTCACTTCCAAACTAGATAACATGTAAACTGAGCTGCCACATGCCTTAAAAAGGGCTCCATCCTTTTAGAATTATATCTCTAGACAATGCTATTTTGATGTGACTTAGGTCATAGTAAGAAACAAGAAAACGCTAGTCTCATTTTATCTCCTCACAATGATACATAACAATTGATAGTAACATATAGATGTAGATACAGGTATAGGTGATATAGACAGACATAGATATGGATGATATATAGATATAAGAAGTATCATAATATGGATCACATAACTTCATTGATTTAGGGTCTATTTTGCTAAAAAGTCACCCAACTTCCCAATCCTTCCGAACCCGGATATCTCACTTGAAATGGAATACAGCTCTGTTCACATCCGACAATCCTGTGTTTTGACAAAGCTTTTCCATAAACAGGGACAATGAGTAAAACCCAGAAAAACCTCAGGGTGAAATGGCTTAGTAATAGCTCCACTGTAACTTCCTGAAATGCTGTATGCTTCCTTGCCTTGGCTGGACTGATGTCTCTACATTGTACTCCCTTCTCTTACATTATTTGTACGGACAGCCCCTTCAGGCAGTATTAATGTTGTCTTCTTTATGCTGTGAAGCTTGAACTAAGCTTTTATGTATTGAGTTCTGTGTATTTATCTAAACAATGTTGACCATTCATATTTTTTCTTATTAAAAGACCAGAATGTGTCTCTGTGTATGTGCTATGCGTTGCAAATACTTATAAAATGATTGCATAGACTACCAATAGTTCCCAGGAGAGATTGACTACACTTCGTTGAACTTTACATATCCAGCGTTTGGACAAATCATTAATTTAACAGTAGATAACCAGTCATTGTTTAAGGAAAAGGCTAGACGTGATGGGAAGATTTGAGGCCAATCCTGCTCTTTGTGGTTGTCTTCTGAATCACTTCTGCATTTTTCAGAACAGCAGATAAAGGTTGCTTCCAAACTACCTACCCAATAGACAAAAATGACAGAACTACAGAGCTCTTTTGATATGTTTATCAGCAGCAGCAGAATGGAGATGTTACTGTTGAAAAAAAGAAAAAAGAAAGAAAAAGAACCTAAATAGTTGTACATAGTTGTATCCAATACATGTTTTTAAGTGAATGAACCATCTTAGAAATAAAGATACTGCAGTCCCTTTGATTGGCTTCTAGAACTGGGGTATCCTGTTTAAAATTGCATGTGCATGCCTTGTTTTTAGATGGAGATGAAGACCGGGAAGAAACAGCCTTTCTGTCACACCTCTCTCATATACTATACACAAAGTAGATACTCTCCAAATACCAGTTTAAGGAATAACTATGGTTCAGTCATTCTAAACACAAATTCAGTAGAGACTTTCTAGCAGAAAGAAATCTGAATATCACACAGGTTATACTTTTCTTTGTTGTAGACCCTTGGGAATATAAACACGTTTCCAGCACTTTTGCCTTCTGTCCACTCCAGTGATAGAGCTTCAAAGCTCTCCCTCTTCAATTCCCCAGCCACAATTACAGCTGTGGGCAGATGCTAATGCAGAGGACATGAACAGGAGTTTGGGGAGAGGGGGAAATAGTGGAAAGGACAAATAGGAACCGATTTGAATAGTACTTTGACCTCTTCCCCTTACCTCAAATGCGGGGGACGTCTAGTATGGCTAGACATTTGTGCCTGTGGCGCTAGATACATGAGAGATCAACAAGGGACAGATAGTCACAGAGGCTTGAACATCTCTGAGGGACTCAGACTTTGTTCCAAAATGCTAACCGTTAGTCTTCATAACACAGAAGAAAAATAATCACCCTCTTATTATGCCACCACCAGTCAAATCTCCTGCAGCTTTTCTATGACTTGTAAAACATATTACTCCATTTTAACCAATAGATAACTATTTAGCTTTTCTTAAAGAGAAAAAAAGGTAAAACGTGCCTTAAGAAAATATTCTGGTCCAAGTCTCATATATTCATCATGACTCAAAAGCTAGAGAAGTACAGTATTAACTTATAAGAAGAAGTAAATGAAGAATACAGTTAACAAAATAACAGTTACCAGAGGTAGAATCAATGCAGGTACTACTGTGAAAACCTTGAGAGCAAAGACCATTACTTCTTTAGGACATTGTGTCACCAGTAATAGTTTAAAGATAGTTCATGAAACTTTTTTTTTAATTAAATATTTTCTTTCTTTCTTTCTTTCTTTCTTTCTTTCTTTCTTTCTTTCTTTCTTTCTTTCTTTCTTTCTTTCTTTCTTTTTTTATGTTTTGTTTTGTTTTTCGACTCAGGGTTTCTCTGTGTAGCCCTGGCTGTTCTGGAACTCACTCTGTAGACCAGGCTGGCTTCAAACTGCCTGCCTCTGCCTCCCAAGTGCTGGGATTAAAGGCGTGTGCCACCATGCCCGGCGAATATTTTTTCTTTTTCTTTTTTTATTAGATATTTTCTTTATTTACATTTCAAATGCTATCCAGAAAGTTCCCTATACCCTCCTCCC
>NC_034606.1:19911342-19918690 GCF_900095145.1 Mus pahari
TTGTCTCTGTAACTCCTTTCATGGGTATTTTGTACCCTATTCTAAGGAGGAATGAAGTATCCACATGTTGGTCTTCCTTCTTGGTTTTCTTGTGTTTTGCAAATTGTATCTTGGAATATTTTCTTATTTATATTTCAAATGTTATCCCCTTTCCCTGTTTCTCCTCCAGAAACCCTTATCCAATTTCCCCTCTTCCTGCTTCTATGAGGGTGCCCCCCCATCTCCCCACTCTAACCTCCCCACCCTGGCATTCCCTAACACTGGGGGCATAGAGCCTTCACAGTACCAAGGGCCTCTCCTCCCACTGATACCTGACAAGTCCATCCTCTGCTACATATGCGGCTAGACCCATAGGTCCCTCCATGTATAATTTTTGGTTGACGGTTTAGTCCCTGGGAACTCTGGGGGGTCTGGTTTGTTGATATTGCTGTTCTTCCTATGGGGTTGCAAACCTCTTCAGCTTCTTCAGTCTTTTCTCTAGCTCCTCCATTGGGAATTCTGTGCTCAGTAATCAGAAGGTATATGTTCATAGGTACCTTCTGATATTACGGTTTGAACATGAAAATGTATCAAGACTATCAGAAACATATCTTAGGAAAAGAGATACTTTTGTTTGCCTAAAGGAAAGCACAGTGTCCTTTTGGGTGAAGGACTTACCCAGTAAACATCTACCATGACAGGGATAAACAAAGCAAGGTATATCATTCAAGTCCAGCCTACCTTGCTTCTGTGTGACCAGTGACCAATGAATAATTCACATTTAAAAATGATTGTAGGGGCTACAGAGATGGCTCAGGATTGAGAGCAATTGTTGCCCTTGCAGAGGACTCTGGTTCAATTCCCAGAAGGCACATGCTGATTCATAACTTACTATTGACTTCAGTCTGATGGGTCAAGCATTTTTATGACATAATACACATACATACAGACAAATAAAGCAAATAAACAAACAAAAATATGTTACAAAATCCCTCTTTTGTTTTCCCAACAATTTTAGACTTACTATTTTATATATGAGGTTTTATTTGAATGTCCATGAATAAAATTTTACTGGAATATATTCATGCTCATTTATTTATGGACCATTTATCTGCTTTTGGGCTATACTTGCAGAAATTGGCAGTTGGAGCAGAGATTGTGTGTCCTAAAGACTGAAATATTTACTAGCCTTCCTTTGACAGAACATGTCAACTCTTATTTTAGGATAGAGGATAATTGTATCCTGAAGAATGCTGGAATACAAGAACCCAATCCATATACACTAGTTACAGCACTGAGGAATTCCTAGGCCTTTGCAGGACTACATTCTAATTAATTTCATACTTCCCCACTCCCAAGGCAATTCAAAGTGTGTCTAATTTTATCACTAGGGTCAGAATATGAGGAACCAGAATATGATTTACAAAACTCTTCCCACACCCAGAGTGAGCTAAATCTAGCTTACCACACACGTGCTGAAACTTCAAATTTGTAAGCACAAGTAGAGCTCCCTTTCTCTATGCTACAACAGGAGTGCTAAGAAACAAAACCATCAGGAAGTAATCCAGCAGTGTTAAACAATGGATGTATTCATCCCCAGGACATCTAAATAACCAGTAATAGGTGGGGCTCTTATTCCATGAAAGAAAAGGCCAGAAGAAAGGCAATAGTACACCAATGAAAAGAAAGATGAGAAATAGCATGAAGACTCACAAAATATTCCAAATGTCCTCACCTATGTTGGCTAATTTTATGTCAACTTTGTACAAGCTAAATTATTGGAAATTAGGACATACATCTCAGTGTAAAATTTGTTTCCCTAAGGTCGGGCTTTAGGCATACCTGAGGCTGATTTTTTAAATTAGTGATTGGGGGGGGGGTCAGCCCTTGAGGGTGGTTTCATCTCTACAATGGTGGTCCTACATTCTATATGAAAGCAGGCCAAGCAATATATGATAAGTAAGCCAGGAAGCAGCACTCCTCCATGGCCTCTGCATCAGATCGTACCTTCAGTTTTCTGCCATGTTTGAGTTTCTATCCTGACTTCCTTCACTAATGGACTATGATTTGTCAGTATAAGCCAAATAAACCCTTCTCTCCTCAAGTTACTTTGGTCATGATGTTTCACCACAGCAATAGTATCCTAAGGCACTATTCATGTACCCTGTGGTAGCCCTGACAACCATGTGAATTTTGGAGCTGGGACAAAAGGACTTGTCCACCCTAGCCAGATGTTCACACCACATGCAGCTGTGTGATGACAGTATCTGTCCTGAGGAACATGATACACATGCACTCTGCTTTGTTTTTCTACAGAGACAATTTTATCTTGAATAGATTCTTATAATTAATGTCAGTCTACAAAGACTACCTAATGTCATTCTTCAAAGGGTACCTAACTGTAAAGACTGTATCAAATATTCACCCATCATAACCAGTATAACTGGAATAGATAGATAGATGATAGATGATAGATAGATATTAAAGTAATATTAACTTAATTATTTTAACATCAGTAAAAGGCATGAAAAGGGTTTAGACAATCTCTGAGTGCACATATATTATATATTCTCATTTATGAAGAGGACTCAATGGTAGATGTTACAGTCTCTAGATTATTAGAGAAGGGATATGGGTATCTTGTTGTGGAAGTGATAAGTGATCTACAGACATCTCATTTCAAAATATTTTTAACAATGCCATGAGAAGCTTATTGTGTATTGTGAACCATCAGTGGATAGACGATAGATAGATAGATAGATAGATAGATAGATAGATAGATAGATAGATAGATAGATAGATAGATAAGGTCAAAGTGTGCACTCACCCTGCTACCAGACAAGATCTGAGCCCCCCTTCTTAGAGCAGTGACAAGAGGAAGCCTCCAGGAGAGTGAGGACTGTCACTTGCACCCTGCTTTAACGAAGCGCTCCACCTTCAGGGATCAAGTGAGGGAAAGAGACACAGTCTGCATTCTAACTCCACCTTGTAGTAGAGACCTTATACCCTGTCTTTTCCTAGTCCAGAGTAAGGTTAAAGTAGACTAAAAGAAGCAGATTATCTAAATGAGATTCAAAAGCTCATGACCTGAAATGAAAATATCCGTTTTTAATTAAAATAAAACTACCAATAACCAAGAGTCAGAGGGATCTCAAACTGAAGGAAAGGGTTAATTAATAGATGACATCACCAAGGTTACAGAGGTGTGAAAGTATTGTATACATATTTTAAAGCAGCCATTCTAAAATTGCTTCAATGAGAGGCTATTTTTAACATAAGTGGGAAAAACAGAAAGCTTCAGGGAAGGAATAGAAAATATCTAACAAGTAAAAATATAAGCAATCAAAAACTATAATAACCAAAACAAAGATTTGTTGGGTAGACTGAGAAGTAGAATGGAGGTGATGAGGACTAGTTAAGGAGAAAGTGTAGAAGCCAATATTAGGAGAATCAAATGAATGAGCACTTTGATGGTTGCTTATAAAATACTGTGGAATTTGGAAAATTAATATTCAATACATGTTGCTTATTGCATATGGATTAACTTTTAATGTTAATAAAAACAAGAGGTACTAAATATGCTTTAATTATAGAGTTACAAATGACTTTGACATACTTATATAGCTTTACTCAACACACCAACAAGGGGAATATAAGCTCTACAAGTATCTTGTAATACATTCATTTAAATATAGTCAAGCTAGAGCATGTTTTCCATACAAAGGTAATTGTAATATTAGCTTACTCTTTTATCCTTGAATTGTTATTGTGTTAGTAAGACAAGTTTTTAACTGAGGAGCTGACATCTAACATAAATTCAATGAATGTCTATACTCTTTTCTTTTTATTCCATTCTGGTGAGGCAATGTTAGGCATTAGCAATTTTAGTAACAGTTAAAGCTATTTACCATTTATTTTAAGAGATAATGTAGGACAGAATTATAAAGGACATTCATATGTGTAAAAAAAAATAAAGTGAAATCCAGTTGAGAAGCAAGAAGGAAAACAGAGCGCTTTCTACACACACACACACACACACACACACACACACACACACACACACAAACAAACACTTCTGGGAGTTGAGGAATACAGTTACAAGTGATGATAAAAACAGTATTCATAACTCTTATTTATGTTCTATTAGCAAGTTGACTCCAATATCAAGGTCACATAATTAAAAAAATAATAGCTATGACCCTAGAATAGTAATTCTTTACTTGGCCCTTTAGGAAAGGGCGAGCAAGCAGTGCATATATAGAGGGTTTTTCTATCCGGTGCTGAGAGAGATTCAAAGGAGGTAGAGCCCAGATGCTAAGAACCAGGTTAAGGTCAGCAGGAACCAGGCAGAAGGAGAGTCAAACTACAGCCATGACAACACTTAGCAACTGACTTAGTTTTATTTCAATCCAATTGAAACTTCCTTCCTTTGGTAGTACCATATTACTGTGGCTGCTGTACTTAGTGTACATTACTAAGCATCTTCAAGCTTGTCCTCTCTGTCTTGAAATCAACATGTTCATTCTATAAATGTTGCTTTGACAGTAATGAAGGGAAAGGGTGCGGTCAGAAATTACCTTAGAAGATTATGGTTTTGGAGTTGTTTTAAATCATCTAAGTATTCATATCTTCACCTTAGAGATAAGATAAAATAGCTGTAATGACTTCACAAGGGCTGTTATAAAACATTCAGCCCTTTAAAGCAAACAGGCATTGCAACCTGCCTCTTCTTTTGTACACATTTCAGACACGGTTGTAGAAGCAACTGACTTCCCGTTTAGTTGCTTCAGACAACTGTCGGATTTTTGAATAATCTATTCCCCAACCTGGTTACTTCTGTCACAAATCACAGTCATTTTCCTGTTACAAGCTTTTAGAGACCCAAGATTATCTTTGAAGGGGAAGAGATGAATTGGGACTCACAGATATATCAGCTCTGGTAAAGCTCAACCTCCAAGAGAGGCAGCCCCCATAGCCTATCCAGACAGGGCAGGAGCATGGGGTGAAGCTCTCAGTGCCAAAAGCAAAACAGTCCTCAGGTCTGTGGGTCTTCTACTCATGGGAAGGCCCCAGGGTCAGACCTACTCTGGGTCTCACTGTGGCACCTTTCCTGCAATAAGTTAACTGTGTCTTCTAAGGCATATGAGTTCTAAGCTTCCTAAGGGGGGAAAAAAAAAACTATAGAAACTCTCATATAGTTTTCAAAAGTGCCTCAGAAAACTGAGAGTCTGAAAACTGTTATGCTACCAAAGAAACGCAAGCTGACCATTGGGAGACAGTGGGAAACCAAGGTGTCAGTAGTAGGAAGGGCTTCAGAAAAGCTTATGACGACAGGATGGGAAATTGAGAAGTGCCAGGATTACTTCCAAGCCAAAAACAAACCAACCAACCAACCAAAACAAAATCCCCATACAAAACAAACAAGCAAACAAACAAATACCAATGACTACAATGAAAAAAAAAAAGCAACCAGAAAAGACTTCATAGGATCCTAGTGTCTCAGATTAGTTGTACTTATCATAAGAAGCCGCTGGGCAGAAGAGCCACTTTAAAATCAGGTGCAAATTGTGGAGGGGACCTTTGTAGGGAAGAGCAAGCCACTTGGAACCTAAGATACATTAATAGAAATTATGGTGGGAAGCCTGGGCATGGTGGCACACATCTTTAATCCCAGCAATTGGGAAGTAAAGGCAGGTAGATCTTTGTGAGTTCAAGGCCAGCATGATCTACAGAGTGAGTTCTGGGACAGCCGGGAAAAAAAAAGAAAAAGAAAAAAAGGGAGCGAGGGGAAGGAAAGGAAAAGAAAAAAAAAAAAGAATCATAGAAGGAGTGGAGGAGCAGAGTTTATGATAGAGAACATGTGTTAGAGTTTGCTTCTCTGTTACAGTGAGAAAACACTGATCAAAAGCGACTTTTTGAGGGATGGGTTTATGTGGCTTACAGGTTACAGTCCCTCACCTAGAGAAGGCAAGACTGAAACTCAAGGCACAAACTGAAGCAGAGACCATGGAGGAACACGGCTTACTGGCTTGCTCCTCAGGGTTTGTTCTGACTGCCCAAGGGTGAAACGTCCCACAGTGGTCTGGGCCCTCCCACATCAATCATTAATAATAATAATAATAATAATATGCCAGTAAGTATGCCTCCAGTCCAATCTAATGGATTCAATTCTTCAATTGAGGTTTATTTTCTTCCCAAATGAGTTCAGTTTATATAAAGCTGACAAATAACCAACACAGCTTGCCTAGAATGTACAAAGCACTGGCTTATCTCTAGTTTAAGAAGAAGGGTAATGGAAATCTGACAGACCAATAATCTAGATGCCACTACTTTGAGCAAGTACGGCCCTGGGCATTAGCATAAGAAATCTGGAATCTGTTCTCCCTGAAAAATTATGTAGTCATTAAATATTTCAAACAGGGGGAAAACTTAGTTCATGTTGTTTTAGGAGTACGCATGAGTAAACACACACTGACGATATTCAAGTTCAATATGCTGCTACATGAGCATCCTTCAAGAGGAAGAATGAATATTAGAATTCCATTGCCTAAAGCTGAGAGTGTAGCTGGGTGGTAAAACATGTGTTGAACATAAGCAGCCCCTGGGCTATTTGCCCTGCTTCTGCAGTAAAATCACAGCAAAACCCCCGCTATCTTGCTCCAGCCTTCCATCCCTCACTCTGGACCCTCCACACACATGAGCACATTATTTAGGGTTGTTCTCCTACACATTAACAGAAAGTTGCACTTCCACTCATGCTTTCATTTTAAAGACCATCAATAACTGCGCTCTCTTACATGCTAAGTCTTCCAGGGAAGCCAACTGATGATGGCTAGCATTCATCCTAATGCCCTTCTGCTCCTGCCTATGCGCTCTATCGCTGAGCTGAGTGTGTACATATCCCGTGGATACTTTAACCCCATACAGTTGCACACTGGGCTATAGGAAAACCAAAGAAACAAAATCACAAGAAAGCAGGAGAGAACATGATGGTGTACTTAAGAAAGATTTATATTCCCACTTAGCTTTTTAAATCAGATGATGTTTCTAAAATATTCTAGCAGTTGTCTCACTGGTCTACATCTTCCTGGCTGGTATACAAAAGCAAACAGCTGAAGTCTAAAGAATCCACACTTCAAGATTAGCAGTTTACTTTATGGTGGTGTAAATTATTTCTAAAGATGCACTGAGTCCCTTTTCAATATGACGGCCATTACAACATTGTCAACACCAACTGTTACTACTTAGCTCTCTTCTTAAGAATGGAGGTGTGGGGAGGGCGAGTCAAGAACACACAGCTCATTTCAGAAAAACTCCAGCAAACTCAACAATTTACCTCCGTGGTTGATTTTACTGCTGCTGCTGCTAC
>NC_034606.1:19918711-19919938 GCF_900095145.1 Mus pahari
TCTCTCTCTCTCTCTCTCTCTCTCTCTCTCTCTCTTAATTAATGTTTTCTTCACTTACATTTCAAATGCTATCCCCTTTCCTAGTTTCCTCTCCAAAAGAAAATCCCCTATACCCTCCCCCCATCCCCTGCTCTCAACTCACCCACTCCTACTTCCTGGCCCTGGAAGTCCCCTATACTGGGGCCTAGAATCTTCAGAAGACCAAGGGCCTCTCCTCCCATTGATGGCCGACTAGGGCATCCTCTGCTACATATGCAACTAGAGACATGAGCCCTGGGGGTACTGGTTAGTTCATATTGTTGTTCCTCCTATGAGGCTGCAGACCCCTTCAGCTTCTTGGGTACTTTCTCTAGCTCCTTCATTGGGGACCCTATGTTCCATCCACTAGATGACTGTGAGCATCCACTTCTGTATTTGCCAGGCACTGGCATAGCTTCACAGGAGACAGCTATCTCAGGGTCCTGTCAGCAAAATCCTGTTGGTATATACAATAGTGTCTGGGTTTGTTGATTGTTTATGGTATGGATCCCCAGGTGGGGCAGTCTCTGGATGGTCCTTCTTTTAGTCTCAGCCCCAAACTTTGTCTCTGTAACTCCTGAAAGGAACATCTCTTAGAGTCCTCGTTTTCATGCCATCGAAGGCCTCCTTTTTGGCTCTACTTTGTATCTTTAGCCAGTCAACTGGCTACTTCCCTGAAGTCTATTAACACTCTCACCTCTTGCCCCATAAGATAACTTCCCTCAATATCCCTATCCACTTATGAGCAAACTACCTCTTATCCTTCCTCATTTAAAGTATATCATTATGGCTTTAGATGCAAATAGATGTGTGTGGCACTATTCCAAACACTTTTTATGCCGTAGTAGATTGATCTTATTTGTCTCTGTATAATGAGTTTGGCTCTGGCCATGCATGTTGATTTGACCAGTGGACAGGATGAAAGTAGAGACCTTGCAGAAGGTGTCTTAGGCACTTGTGAAAGGTAGAGGAAGATCATGCCTGGGGGACTGCTGGCCCTCAGAATGCAGCACACAGAGGAAAACCAATCCCTACCAGAAGGCTGGAGGACAGGACAGTGTCGTGTAGCTACTCCCGCTGAATAGAAACATTCTCTTTTGGGGGAAGGAAAGAGGCTCATATAACTTGTGAGGCTCAGGGTTCTTTCTTTTCTTTCTTTCTTTCTATCTTTCTTTCTTTCTTTCTTTTTTTTTTTTTTTTTTTTTTTTT
>NC_034606.1:19919949-19958154 GCF_900095145.1 Mus pahari
CAAAAACCATGAAAGGAATCTCTCTCTCTCTCTCTCTCTCTCTCTCTCTCTCTCTCTCTCTCTCTCTCTCTCTCTCTCTCTCTCTCTCTCTCTCTCTCTCTCTCTCTCTCTCTCTCTCTCTCTCTCGCTTGTGGACGTTGTACATCGTGGTGCGCACTAGGCTCCGCACCACGATGTACAACGTCCACAAGCAGCTACCATGCCCGGCGAGGCTCAGGGTTCTTAAAAAAAACTTAAGATTCATAAGGACCTTTCTCAGGCTTACATAAGCAGTAAGCAGTGGCTCGCAGAAAGAAGCCTATATTGTAGTGCTGTCTACAAGTTGTGCAGGGAACTGGGGTTATAGATTTTGAGTTGGCACCCAAACTGAGTTTTTTTTTTTTTTTTTTTTTTTATGGTTCAGCTGCCTAAAATACCCATTCTTGTTGAAGTAATCACAGTAAACTCACTGGTTAATTATGACTGATATTGTCAGAATATTTTTTCTAGACATAGATATAAACATTTGTACATTTGTTCATGTCTCCCTTGGGGAAAAAAAAACACATAATATCCAAATAATCAGATGATCATAATGGGAGAAAAAAGTTACCCAGGCTCAAGAAGATTTTACACAGCAATAGCTAATATACATAACAACATTTAAATTCTATGAAGTAGACACACTAGGATCCCATTTTACAGATGACCAAACTGAAACCAATTAAATCACTTGGCAAGCCACACGCTAGTGTCTGGCAGACATAGTCTGTGAAAGGCAGTTGTCCAACAGCAGAAAAAGGACTGTTTAGCAGTCCATCCTTTTAATTCAAAGAGCACTATCCAGTCACTGTACCCAGTGCTCAACTCCTACCCAGGTCTTGGTCTATTGTAATGTCTCCTTTCTACCTGTGTCGACTCCATTAACATCTGTTAATAGTTGATCCACAGGAAAGCTACTAACTGCCAGCCATCCTGATGTTCTGCTGTATTAGGCAGTCTTGCTGATGAGTAACCTCCACATTCCCTCCCCCTAAATATCTAAAATCTGCTCACTGTCTTTATCCTCTGTCTATGACCTCTCAGATTCTTTCCCTTGTGATGTATCTCTCTTTTGCCCATCTCCACTCTCCTTTCCTTTTGTCTGTCTGCCTACCAAGCTACTGTTCCTTCCCTTCCTTTCTTACTAGGAGCTCTCTATGCATCGGGAAGGTTGCTAGCCAGTTAAGAGTCATCAGTGAGTATATCTGATGGGGTCTGTGACTAGAGCAGGTGGGAACCTATCAGCAAAGGCAGTCATGCAAACAAAACAACACTAGAAATGGCTTCCTGTGCTGTAGATTATAAAGGTTCAGACAGCATTGCCAGGCTTGTATGTGGTGTTGGGAGAGCCTGGAAAGGAAAAGGGGACTCTGCCTAGTCTGGGGCAAACTCCTGCCCGAGAATATGCCAGAATCCACTGAGACAAGGTCCAGCTCTGTGGGTGAAATAGAATTATCTTTGTAAAGCCAATGAAGCCAGATGGACCTGGTAAAGCCAGCCCAGTCACCCTGGGAGATTTTTTTGCTCTTTATCGCAAAGCGAATAGACTTTGGACTCAGCTTCTAGTAGTCTTCTCAACCTGTATTATTGAAGTCTGGGGTCCCTCTAGATCCTTCTGTACCATATCACACACTACAGAAACACTATGTATGATGAATTTTTTGTTTCTTCATTTGCTATACAACTAGCCCTGGCTCTGTGTTTCCATCCTCGGAAGAAATGATTGCTCCAAACAAGACTAAATTCACAGATAATAATATCTGATAAAGCTAGTGAATTTAGAGGCATGGGACCTTTGGGACACAGGCCCTAGAAATTTCAGAGTCAAGAAAAGAAGAAAACATCCAAATCAAAGAAATTGGACTTGCCATGGCTAACCAGAGCAAATTCTAATTCTTACCATGCCAGCAGCAAACATGAATATGGCAAGCAACTGGTCCAAGAGGAGGTGGCTCTGCCCAGTGACATCAAATTAAAATGCAAAAGGCCCTTTCTCAAGAATAAACCCATGCTTCCACTTGCACGGCTGACTTCTGGTCCTTCATGCCTCCTCTTTAAAAATCCATTCCTGGAAATCAATTTGGTGATTTCTCAGACAATAGGGAATAGTTCTACCTGAAGAACCAGCTATACCACTCTTGGGCATATACCCAAAAGATGCTCCAACACATAACAAGGACACATGCTCCACTCTGTTCATAGCAGCCTTCTTTACAATAGCCAGAAGCTGGAAACAACTCAGATGTCCCTCAACAGAAGAATGGATATAGAAAATGTGGTACATTTACACAACGGAGAACTACTCAACTATTAAAAATGATGACTTCATGAACTTTGTAGGCAATTGGATGGAACTAGGAAATATCTTTCTGAGTGAGGTAACCCAGACCTAAAAGGGCATAGATGCTGTGTACTCACTGATAAGTGGATATTAGCCCAAGAGCTCAGAATACCTACAATACAGCGCAAAGACCATATGAAGCTTAACAAGAAGGAAGGCCAAAGTATGGATGTTTCAAACCCACTTAGAAGGAAGGACAAAATAATTACAGGAGGCTAAAGGAAGGAGGGAGGGATCTAGGTGGGAGAGGGGAGTGGGAGAAAAAAAAGGGGGACAGGACAGGGTATGGGAATAAACAGAAGTCCAGAGGGACAGGAGAACTAATAGAAATAAGTAATAGTGGGGGTGAGGAAATTGGGGAACAACTAGAAAGTCCCAGACACCAGGAATGTGAGTGGGTGACAGGATCCAATGGGGATGATGCCCAAAATACCCAACAGCAGGGAGAAAGAACCAGCAGACACCACCTCCAGTAGATAGACATGGCCCCAGTGGAGAGGTAGGGCCACACATCTATCTAAAAAATTTCAACCCAGAATTGTTCCTGTCTAAAGGGAATGCAGGGACAAAAATGGAGCAGAGGTTGAAGGAAAGGCCATCCAGAGATTGCCCCATCTAGGGATCCATCCCATCTGCAGACACCATCCCCAACACTTTTGTTGATGCCAAGATGTGCTTGCAGTCAGGAGTCTGGTATGGCTGTCCTTTGAGAGGCTCTGCCAGCACCTGACTAAGGCATATGCAGATACTCACAGCCAGCTATTGGGCTGAGTCCACAGACTCCAACGGAAGAGTTAGAGGAAGGGCCGAAGGAGCTGAAGGGGATTGCAATCCCATAGGAAGAACAACAGTGTCAATTAATTGAAGCCCTCAGAGCTCCCAGGGACTAAGCCGACAACCAAAGAGTACACATGGGCATGTCCCTGTTTCCCACTACATATGTAGCAGAGGACTATCTCATCTGGCATCAGTAGGGGGGGAGGTGCTTGACCCTGTGGAGGCTTGTTGCTTCAGTGTAGTAGAATACTAGAGGGGGGGTGCTGGAGTGAGTAGAAGGGTGGGGGAGCACCTTCTTAGAGGCAAAGGGGGGGGGATGGGGTGGAGAGAAGACCAGGAAGGGGGATAATACTTGAAATGTAAACAAATAAAGTGATTAATAAATACAAAATAAATTAAAAATCAGTTCCATGGTGTGGACATTCCTGATCATAACTAACCCTTCCAATTTTTTCAGAAGAATGAAGGGGTTAGGTTATCCACACAGCTCTTATGAATCTCTATAGTGAATGATATATATGCCTGATTTCTGTCTGTTCCCCACAACAAAAGCCTTTAGTGGTAGGAACAAGGATCTTGCAGTGTTATAACCCCAACATAGTGCTTGGCTTCTGGACAATACTAGTGAACAGTTATTGAAAGTAAGATTGATTGATTGAATGGATGGATGGATGGATGGATGGATGGATGAGGTAGACCTTTTCTTTCATGTATTCACCTCTTCTTTTCTCCAGTGTTTATTTTCCTCTACAAGGCTGGTTCTGGTATTTCTGCTTAACAGAGAATTCTAAATCATGTGATGATATTCAAGCTTTTCTGTAAATGGATATCACTACATTTATCTGGGCAAAAGAATCCTAGATTTCATCATAGGATCAAATGATTTATATGTACTAGGCTCTGTGCTAGTGAGTCACAGCATATCAAGGTGTGAAAGGAACGTATGAAAGTTGCAGGTTTAACAGAACCATTTTAGTGGAGAGAGTGTCTGGGGAGGTCTGCCCTCCCCATGGGTGAATGACAAGGGCAATACTGGAGTTTCTAACTGCGGTTCAGCAGTGACTTTGTCACTGTTTCCTTTGCTTGCCTCTGAGTATAAGGACTCTTTTAGCATTTAACCAACTTTTAGCCCCTAACCAACTTCTCTGGTGATGAGCAAGCCCCCATCAGAAGCACATTAGACATGAAGTCTTAAAAGAGTTAACTGATGGTAAATGAGGTCCAACAAAGCAGGCGTTCTCATAAAAGTGGAGAGAAACACCAGGAGTGTTTTACCACAGGGGGAAAGGCCACCTGTAGCCAAGGGGACAAGTCAATCTTAGGGGACATTAGCCCACTCTGATCAAGCCTTTTAAAATCTAAACCTACAGGAAAGGATCTAAGAAAGGGAAGCCTACCAGCTACCTTCTTCTTTGGGGGTCTGAGTTGTATTTCCCGAGCCTTAAAATCCATATAACACATATGTTAGATGTTAAACAAAATCTAGTCTCTTGGGGTCCGTGAGCCTTCAGATGTTGGCACAGTGTGGTAGTTTTCTCATCTCCTGTATTAGATGGGGACTTGGATTTTTATCAATAGCAGAGCTGGGTGCCGCTGCAGGGTTGGAAATGGAAAAGAAAAACTGGTGTTTTAAGACTGAAAAACCGATCCTATTTCCATGGAGAACACATCTGTAGAGTGAAAAAAAAAAAAAAAAAAAAAAAAAAAAAAAAAAAAACCTGAAGTCGAAAAAGCTAAATTGAGAGGCTCTTAGATTCTTCAGATGTGAAAAGAGAAGGCCAACGCTGGAACAAAAGAAATCACGGTGGCAAGGGGGTTGCAGGTCATTTGTTTAGAGCTGGGATTGGAAATCCTTTTCTGTGCAGGGACAGACAGTAAAGAATTTAAACTTTACAGGCCATCTCAATTGTTAGAACTGAGGAAGCTGATTTTCATGGTAGCAAAGCAACACTGTAAACTAATGAGCACCCGTATATTGCAAGAAAACTCTACACCGGCCCTCATTTCTTGACCTCTGGCTTGCACAGAAAATAAGTTAAATGTGCAAATAGACAGGACAGGGGGACTGGGGAGAATTCAAGTTTCTGAGATCTTCATGTTCTCCACATTTGGTTCTAGAATTGTAAACTCAGAGAGTCACTGCATATCAAGGTTTGAAAGGAACGTATGAAAGCTGCATGGTATGTAGCAGAAGATGGCCTAATCGGCCATCATTGGGAAGAGAGGCCCCTTGGTCTTGCAAACTTTATATGACCCCAGCACAGGGGAAGGCCAGGGCCAAGAAGTGGGAGTGGGTGGGTAGGGGAGCAGGGGCGGGGGGAGGGTATGGGGAACTTTCGGGATAGCATTTGAAATGTAAATAAAGAAAATATCAAATTAAAGAAAAAAAGAAAGTTGCAAGGTTTAACAGTACCATTTTACTGGGGACAGTGTCTGGGGAGGTCTGTCTTCCCCATGGCTGAATGACATGGGCAAAACTGGAGTTTCCAACTGCGGTTCAGCAGTGACTTTGTCACTGTTTCCTTTGCTTGCCTCTGAGTATAAGGACTATTCTAGCATTTAAATAATCACTTTAAATATAACATGGACTGCACATTTAATAAATCTTACTGTACATCAGCAGTGCGTCCTACACCCACTGAGAGACTCGCTCCCATCTGAGGAACCTTCAGGTATTATCTGTGTTTTACTCATTCCCCCAAGCCATTTTTGTGCTTCTGATTATTATTTTCAGATATGATTTTTTAAGTGGTTGTGAAACACACATCCTCCTTCTTTTCTCTAAGGATTTTTCACTTTCTAATCTCAACAGTGTTTTTATGTTAAAAGCATCATGGAGAATTTATTCAAGCCAAGCACCGAAGCCTTACTTATTCAGCCTCGTGACAAGAAAAGCACACATCACAGACATGCATTATCAGAATACAACCACAGTCAACTCCAACCAAAGATGAAAGATTTGCACTAAAAAAAAAGCCATCAAAATATCTTATGATGGCTATGCAAAACCAAAAACCACCCAGAGAAAAGGTTAGAATAAAATATGCCAAGTCCTTGTAGTGGCTGCCTTTTGAAGGTAAATCCATGGATAATTCTTTTGCCTTTTTCTTTCCAAAGGAGATATAAAATAGGCCCACAATGACAATTGTTTTAAAATGTTAATTTAAAATAGGGTAATATTGCTGTGCTGCATACTTTTTCAAAATTATTCTTGCATTTCTAATACTATTCTGCTTTGTACAAGGATTTACTAAATTAGACTTAAAAAAGACTATGCATAGAAATTTTACTTCGGTTTAAACATACAATGTACCTATAAAACTAAATACATCATTACTTTTTCTCCATGACTATTCAATGGTTTGTCTTTGTCTAAATATGTCCAGGCACTAAATTCCCCTCACTTTGCAATTTCTAATACAACTCTCTGTTCTTTACTCATCTATGAACAAATAAGCCTAGCATGGCATCAAGTTGCTACCTGAATTTTAAATGTGTAGGCAGAATTATATTTCAACATGCTTTCTCTCTTCTTGCTTTTTCAGGGAATCTTCAGCCCATAGATCCCTCTCTAAAAGCTGAAGTTCAGATGTCACAATGAAGGACAAGAAGCAATCTTCTACGTAACAGGACTAGACCCACAGCTGAATCCTTGTTTGACAGTTGGCTCTCCCAAAGAGGCCAGTTCAGCAATAGCAAGCTCACAGGCCCATTTCCACTCTAATAGTGCAGTGTTGGGGAGAAGTAGGCAGAGAGCAGAGGGAACTGGGAGGAGTGAGAAGAGACAGCTGCGTAAGAGCCCTTGGGGTTTCTCCTCCATTCTAACTTTAAAAAGAGCCAGTCAGCAGAAAGGAACAGATGGGAAGGTCTCTAGGATCAGTCAGCAGATTGTATGCTGGAATCAAGAGCCAAACTACTGCAATCTTCCCACGCAAGTACACAGAGGCTCCCTAAATCCACCAGGCCTGGACTCCATACAATCGTTTCCTACATGCCTTTTCTAGGTTGGTTTCCCTAAAATCATTTCCTTACCTCAAATATAAGCAGATGCGTGCTTGCCTGGAGTTTTATAAACAGGAATGCATATTTGGGGATGAATGTGTTATTGCCATGCCCACTTTCATCAAATGCACAAGAAAGGTAGCTCTGAAGCTTGGGTTTTATCCTACACCCCATTATATACTGTTCAGAAAGCTTTATACTATTACTAAGATCCGAACTGAAGCGACTATTACTCAGATCATCTACTAGGAACCTTATGTTCTTCCATGTATCCAAATACATCAGAAAAAGATATAAGGTTATAAATTTAGTAGAAAAAAATCTGTTTGAAAGAATCCTTTTTAGTGATGAAAACTACAATATATGTGTTTAGGTCATTGACGTTTATGGAAATAAAACAATAAAACACATTTTTATTTTAAAATACCTGAAAGTAGGTTAAAAGGATGAACTAAGACATGGATGCTGGACCCAGGAGTTAGAATTCAAATGCTAGACTTTCTCCAGGTAATCAGGTTAAGGAAAAAAAAAAAAAAAAGACCCTTGTGGTATCCTGTAAAATGATCTTCTCCCTTCCCTTCAGCTGGTCAGTTCATGACAATCAATAAACATCACTAGCACCTGAAGAAAGGTTCCATTCTTTCAGCTTCTTGTTTGGGAATGTGCCTGGGAGCGGTGCTTCAGCGGTCTTGCTCATCCATCGGAGAGAGCTTTGATTCTCCCGTTGTGCTTAACTGTTTAAAGTGGGCTCTCCCAACAGGTATAGAGAACGCAACCCCTCAAGTATTGGAAGATAACATTTAACATTATCAAACTGTGGAGTGGAGTTGGGTGCTTTGCAGAAATAAATAGTAAATAAATAAAGTTCAGCTGAAATATAAAATTATTAGTAATATAAATGAAATGCTGAAAGGTCTATTACATCCACAATGTAGGGTACTAAAACTTTTCAAAAATAAAAAAAAAGAGTTGAAATTTTGAAAATAACTACAGAAATATTGAATGCTATAAAATCTAGAAATGAAAATACAACAGGAAACAGTTAAAAAAAAAACAGATGAAAAATAGCAAACAATTTAAAAAATAGGAGTTGGTATAACAAATATATTATCCCAAAACGTAAGACAAATAATGAACAGGGAGAAAAAAACAGACAAAAGAAAACCAAATAAATAATTAAGAAAAGCTCAGAAATGAAGGTTGTGAATGTTGTGTTTCCAATTCCAACAATCAGTATACACCACACAACAGATGAAAACAGACTTGTACTGGTGAGTAGTCTTATGAAATTCCTGGTCATTATGATTATTGTGAACATTTAATTTCATGAAGAAAAATATATATCATACATATGGATTCAGATTTCTTTTGTTTTCAAGACTGGAAATAATATATTAAACCCTTCAAAACTGTAAGGGCAGAAAATTTCTAACTTAAAAAAAAAAACAAAAACAACAACAACAACAACAACAACAAAAGAAACACATGATTAGTTAAGCCCAAAGGGAGCTCTCTTTGGAGAGGAGGACCTCTGAGCCACACCTCCCAGGGTGGAGGATGTGCTCCACTGAAACCACGGTGGAAAACAATGTATGATCCAGGATTGGAGAACAGGAAACCTAACCCTGTTACTTCAAGCAAGTGCAAATCACAGTTTCTGGAAGACAGCGACTAACTGTCTTAAACTTGTATATCAAAGATTTATTATGCTGTTTGACTTAAAAAAAAGTAAAACCCTGCTTGGAAGTAGAGATCACTTTGTGTCTAACTGTAAAACAACGCAGTACTTCTAGACGGTTACTGCATCTGGGATTCTGTAATATCCAGAACAAAAAGGACCTAACAGCCTCCGTGCCACAGGAAATAGAAGTGAATGATCATGGAACATTAGTGAGCCACTAGGTAGAGAAGACAAAAGTGAAAATTCCAGAAGAATGAGATGAGTGGAAACCTTGCCAAGCAAGAACACATTGAAGGTAAGAGTGGAACACATCACAGCGATAGTAAAAAACAAAACAAAGACAAATCAAAAACCAACGAAACAAACAATAACTGAATGAGCACATGTGACTAAGTGAATAAGGGGACCTGGTAAGCATTACATACAGTATACAACTACAGCACATGACTTCAGTTACCTCCCAGAGTTACCTCTCTTCAGTTACATCCCAGAGTCATGCCATGCCATCCAAAGGAAACCACATTCGTTTTTACTTTTTGTATTCCATTACTTTACTCATTTATTCACCTTACATCCAGATTTCAGTCCTCTTAGTCCCAGTCACCCTTCAAACAATACCCTCCCTCTCCTTTCTCCCCTACTCCTCTGGGGAGGGGGAGCCCCCCCCCACGGGTACCTACTCACACTGGCACCTCAAGTCCTTGCAAGACTAGTCACATCCTATCCCACTGAGACCAGATAAGGCGATCCAGTAAGTGGAACAGAATCCACAGGTAGGCAACAGACACCCAAAACTTTTGACCCAAAACTTGCCCTGTCCAAAAGACATTCTAACTAGTGTGTTTTTCAGTGCCTTTAACAATGGTCACTAACACCTCACAGCCCAGAGCAAACAGAAAGTGATGACACCTTCCAAGATCTGGACAGCATTTCTTACTGTCTTCAGACTCTCATCACTGGCCTCATGAGGTACTACAGTTAAGGGATACCGAATTAATCATCCCCTTACACTCAAAAGCACGCAAATAATTATTAATTATTTTTATTATTTTTATCAATAACTATCACGATTTATTAGACTAGCATGTGCTTCTTTAGGTGTATATAGATAGTTGTTTATAAAGCCCAAAGAATGTTAACTCTCCTTAGGTAGGATACTGGGTATCTTTGGGTAGCAGATAGGTTTAGTAGCAACAAAGCAGACACTGAAGTTATTCAAAGGAGTTAGAATCCACAAACCATGATTTTCTACATTGTTGTGGTCTCAGTGAAATGTTTAATTTCTCTTGGTCCGAAACAGAAATAATATTAAAGTCAATTTCATAAGATTATTAGGAACCGCTACTGGCCATCAACCAGGGCTTACTGGCTAACGAGCATCCATCCTACCTGCTAATACCACGGATCTAAAAGCTGAGCTGTTGCAATGCTAGTTAATATTGATAGTTTCAAATTTGTCATTTTATGATTTTTTTCCTATATGGGTAATATGAAGATTTTAATAATCAGGAAAAATAACCCTTAGAATTTAACCTTAATTTAGTTCAGCTATTCAGAAGATTTGGTCATGGAGATCAATTACCAAAAACTAAAATTTAAAAAGTTAGAAAAGAGAAAGTTGAACCTGCTATCATATTGAGCCATCAACTAGACTTCTTTCCACTGTCACATGAGCTCTGGTTGCTCTGTCCTTAATTTAAAGCAAATCCCATTTGAAATAATAATACAAATTCTATAAACAACTAATATTCATATACCACTTAAAACCTTATCCAAAGTGGGCTCTATGCCACCTCTTCCCCAGAAGTCACAATAAAACTCATCAGGCCACCTAGTTCTAATGTCAGCTCTGACACTAGCTGTTGTGACCTTGAACCTGGGACCCCACGCCATTATCTACAGAATGGAAGCCGGAGTTCTGCTCAGCAGCCAGCTCATCAGCCGTAGCTCAAACAGTCCTTTGGAAAGCTCTGTGCACTACGAAGCCAGGCTGTGTGATTTTAATGACAGTCTTGGGGTGAGCTCCAGCAAACACATGAGTGCCAAAGCTACCAGCTATTGAGTCTCAATTTAGAAACCGGCCAGGCTCCGTACAGTCACGGGGAGGCAGGAGTGGCGAAGTGCTGCTTAGCTTAGCTGTGTTAGGGAACTCTCCTCCCTAAAGTACAAACATGGACGTGACTTTGAAACTCTGGAAACCAAATCTTAATCCAGCTGAGAGCAGGACGGTGCCCTGGAAAGAGAAGAAACTAGGGACCAGCTTTCTAGCCAGGCAAAACTGTAACCGGGTTTATTCTCAACCTTAACTTTGCCACCACTATCTCTATACCCTCCCCCCCCTGTTTTCCTAAGGCAACCCCAGGCCATGGGATCAGAGTGCCCCTTGAAGTGTATCCCGATGGCTGACACTGCCACTCCTAAGCCACAGCAGGAGGATGACCCTCCACACAAAATGGATCAAGATGAGAAGCCCCCTCTCCTCCTGCATCTGAGAGAAATAAGCCTTCGTGTCCCATCTATGTTTTACATAGTTATTGCAGAAAAGAGAAACAAGAAATTCCCAAAACTCCCAGCCAGAGAATTAAAAGAATTGCCTGCTCTTATAGAACTACGAGGTTTGATTCTCAGCACCCACATGGAAGCTTACAATCATTCAAAACAAGTTCCAGAAGATCTGATGCCCTCTTCTGACCTATTCCTGCACCATGCATGCATATGACACACAGACATGTTTGTAGGCAAAACATCCATAGGCATAAATAAAATAAAATAAAACTATAAAAAATTGTGTAGGTGATTATATCTTAATCTAGCAGCCACCAAAGTGTTTTCTCTTTTTTTTTGTAAAAGATTTGTTTGTTTGCTTGTTTATTATGTTTATAGTGTTCTGTCTGCATGCCAGAAGAGGGCACCAGATCTCATGATAGATGGTTGTAAGCCATCATGTGGTTGCTGGGAATTGAACTCAGAATCTCTAGAAAAGCAGCCAGAATTCTTGACCTCTGAGCCATCTCTCCAGCCCCAGCCTCAAAGTATTAAATAGGAAATGAACAATCATTTCTTAGTTCCAACACCAGCCCCCAGTACTTACCTGCCCATAGCTGTGTGACAACAGTGGCTTTTCTTTTTAATTTTCTCTCTCTCTCTCTCTCTCTCTCTCTCTCTCTCTCTCTCTCTCTCTCTCTCTCTCTCTCTCTCTCTCTCTCTCTCTCCTTCCCTCCCTCCCCCTCTCATATCTTCAAATACTACTGCTTCATTAGGTCATGTACTCTTAGTAAACACTTTCAAATATTTTCTACCAAAACCAAACCCTCCAATTCATCTTGTTTCAAGTCCAGGCACAATCTCTTGTCTTCTTTGGCCATGGTTGTGATCCCTGTGACATTGATCTTGTTCACTCTAACTAATCCCTCTTTCTACACGCATACAATCTTCTTCCCATTGCCATCCAAGTGCACCAAGAAGAGTTTCCTTGCATGAGACTATTCCCCAGTAAGTCAAATGCTGGCCATGCAAACATAAGGCCCTCAGTTTGATGCCTAGAATATATTTATTTAAGAAAAATAGCCAAGCAAAGTGATAAATGGTGTGGTTGTAAATCCAGCACTGGAGAGGCAGAGTCAATATAATCCCTGGGGCTTGCTGCCTAGTCTGTCTAACCTAATGGTCAAGCTCCAGGCCAATTAGAGAACTCGTCTCAAAATACAAGGTAGGTGTCTCCTGAATAAGATTTGAAGTTGGTCTTTGCACATACATGCACACACATGGGAACAGACATCCACACTGAATAGAGTAGTTTCTTCCTTTGATGCCTATCAATATCCTGAACTACCATGATGCAGACTTGCTTCTCTATTTGATTTCAAATCCTTTTGTGCATTGGCAAAGCCAGTGAGTGGGTAGGTCTTATAACATACTTGTTGACTGACTCCTATATATCATGAGTGATTGACACTGGAAATGGTAGAGAACTCCCAATGGCTACTTCTTCCTGCCTCTTGAAAATTCTCCTTGCCCCTCTGAAATGCTGCAGTCACATGCTTCTCACACCCAGCATCTACTGCTTTGGCCCACATACTGCCTTAAATGTGTACCAAGAAGGATGTGAAAAAGGTAATGTGTGAACATATGGGTAAAAGCATTTGACAGGGAAGAGATATGAGCAGACAGAAGAAACTTAAGATCTGTTGTGATCCTAGGAAGAGGAATACATTTCTTAGCAGTAGGATGAAGTCCTGGAAAGAGGACACAGGCGTTTTGAAGGGCCCTGAAGTCGAAGAATTTGGACTCCGTCGTATTGTCAGTGGAGAGCCCCTGATGAGTTAGGCTTAATTAAATACCTGCTCTTCCTTACAATTAAATAATGCAAATCCAGGAACTTTTACCGCCTAGAAAACATTTCTAACACCTGCCCTTCCTGTTCTTTCTTCCACTCCATGTCTATTATTTTATTATTACCTATGTATTATTCTGTTGCTCTGATAAAATACCAAGACCAAGGCAATTTATTGAAGAAGACAGTTATTTGGGCTTACAGTTCTAGAGGAATAGGGGTCCATCAAAGTGGGGAAGTGGAAGGCATAGCAGCAATAACAGGAAGCTGAGAGCTCACACCCTTTACCACAAGCATGAAGCAGGGGGAGCAAACTGGAAATGGTAATATTTATTTAACCTCAAAACAAGTTCATAATTCTAAATTCCAGTGCTTACTTAGCAAACCAGGGTCTCCTGATATGATCAGTGACAAATGAATCATAAGCAGGCATGGGTTGGAGGGGCTCTCAGCAAGACTGAGATGGAGACAAATTTACTCCAAGCAATCAGACTTTTTCTACACTTATCAGAATCAGAATATAATGGTAGCTTCTAGGATAAAATGACATTTGCAAACTACACAGGTGTACAAGATTAATGCCTAAGACTAACTGCCCTGTCAAATTTCTATATGATTCATTGACCTCCAAGGGACACAGAAAAAAAAGGGGGGGGGGGAATATGACCACTTCACTGCCTGAGGGAGTACAGTAGTTTCCTAGAAACTGAAAGGCTCACATGGGCCCAGGAGTTACAGACTGTAACCTGAAAAATCTATGATTCATGCCTCTCAAGGAAACTATTGCAGACCAACTCCATGATTTTCCAAACCCAATGACATACTTCCTCCACAAGACTGGACTCCCTAACCCTCTCCAAAGAGCAACACCAACTGGAGAACAAATGTTCAAATGCTGAGAGTATGAGGGGTGTTTCTCGTTTGAACCACCACATCTTATTACAGCTTCTCCTCTATGTTTTCATTTTTGACTTTTATCTGTCTGCACTAGGACCAACCTTTCCATTGTAGTTAAACAACAAAACATACAATGACCTTTAGTAACTTGCTCTGATACAAAGAAAGGGTGCAGTTTGCTTTCATGGCTTCCTTTTTATATTTAAAACATGAATCTTGTTTGTTTGTTTGCTTGTTTGTTTGAGACAAGATCCCAATATATAGTTCTAGCTGTCCTGGAATTCACAATGTAGACCAGCTGTCCTCACATTCACAGAGATCCACATGCCTCTGCCTCCCAAGTTCTGGAATTAAAGATACGGTCCACCACACTTGGCTAGAGCATGAATCCTTGTTTGAACTAATATCCAGGAGGGAAAGTCTCAATGACCCTAGAACTGTCTATACCACTGGGTGCCATTAATGAGGTACAACGTATAGAAGACACGTAAGTATCTATTATCAAAGAAAAATACCAATTTTCAGTAATTACAGCCTGGATGCACAAGTGAATTTGGAGGGCAAGATGGGCAAACCATGGCAATAAAAGCCAAGATGCAGTGTTCTATATGATCAGATATAAAAGTATAGTGAGCTAGGACCACGAAAATTAGAGACTTACTCCAACAACTTAGAAGAAATGTCTACAAAAAAGAGTACAACTAATACCTTATTGTTATACTGTCCATCATAAATCACTAAGGTTTCTAAAAGACAAGTAGCAAACGAAAGTCAAATTATCAAAACGGAACATGTCAAAATAAAAACAACACAATGTTTGGAAAATGCAATGACCTTGAAATCTGGCAAATGTTCCCACAAAGCCCACATTGGCTGAGAAGTTGTGTAGATTTATAAAAAAGTGGTTTTTATTAATTTTTTATGAATCTTTTTGTTGTTTTTGTTTGTTTGTTTGAGACAAGGTCCCAAAAATGAATTCAAATTCCCTCAGTACTTAGATGGGGTGTGTGTGTGGGGATCACATATAAGTGTCCAGGAGAGACTATTTGTGAAAGTGCAGCTCAGTTGCAGCAAGAAAACCAAGCAGTTTGGAATCATCAATACCATGAGATGACCACCAAGAATATCAGCAGCGGTGAGAGCCAGCGGGAGCCTGGAAGTTAGGCAGTGTATGCTGCAGAGGGTGGAGCCAGAGAAGCGACCCATGCCCTTGGGAAGAGTCTAGAAGATCTCGAGTGTATCACAGACTTCGGATATTGCGTTGTTTACACTGTGGGTGAAACTTTCGAAGTTGTATGTTTTATATGGTAAAATTAGGATTAACATGCTGTCTTGGGGATAAATGAGGAAGGAAAGGTTCAGAGTGAAAACCAATGTGTTTACATGTCAAGTTGACAAAGGCTCAGTTGTGATGACTAAGTCACTCAACATGACCCAAGGTAGAATCATCAAGGAGGAAAGAGCCTCACTAGAGAAAACGCCTCCAGAAGATCAGGCTATAGGCAAGCCTTTAGGGCATTTTATCAGTTAGTGATTGATGGGGATGGGGTCAATCTTGAGATGGTAGCCTTGGTGCTCAGAGAAAGCACTGGGGATAAGGCCAGTAAGCAGCACCCTCCATGGGCTCTGTTTCATCCCCTGACTCCATGTTCTTGTCCTGTTCAAGTTCCTTCCCTCAGTGCCTTTGATGATAAACTGGCATGTGGAAAGGTGAGTGAAATAAACCCTTTCCTCCCCAGATTGCTTTTTGTTACGGTGTTTTATCACAATAGTGACCCTTACTAAAAAAAAATTCATGCAATGACCCATGGCTGTGGCTAAATTCAGATGCAAATCTACTGCCAGACCCACTTCCTAGCTGAGAATATCATGATTTTGCAGGCAAACCAAATACTGCTCTTACTGCATAAATGAACAGCTGATAAGAGACTCAATTCTCACTGCAAAATACATGCTTCTTCCTCAACATTTATCCACTCTAAAAACAGCAAACCTTCCCTTGGGCCACAAAGTGAATGTCAACTATTCTACAGGCAGAACTAACTCATCTTAGCAGGAAAGACCAATCCTTTCAGAGACAGTGAGCTGTTTTCTTCCTTTTTTAACTAAACTTGATTTTTTGCAAAACTTTGATATTTTATTTTATTGTTTACTAACTCTGTGTGTGTGTTTGTGTGTGTGTGTATGTGTGTGTGTGTGTGTGTGTGTGTGTGTGTGTGTGTGTTTGTAGGGTTTTATGCATGTGGCAGCAATGTCTAAGGCTCGAAGAGAGCATCAGATCCCATAAAGTTGGACTTACAGGTAGCTGTTCCCTGTTCATTATGGGTTCTGGGAACCAAACTCCAGTTATCCCCAAGAGCAGCAGATGCTCTTAACCACTTTGTCTCTCCAATCCTTGCACTCAGATCTTAAAGCCTGTCAAATCATATCTTTCTTGTCCACGTGCTTACCAAAAATTTCCCCAAACCCAGCTCACCTTGGCATGTTCTCTTCTGACTGCTCTCCCAAACACAACAGTGGCAAAACTAGTGTCCAGGTGTCCATGACTTCTCACAGAACCTACTCAAGAAACATCAAGCCTTTCTCCTTGAAATGCTAATGGTGATGACATTTTTAGGCAATATCCACATGGAAGTGTAGGGTGTGTACTTGTCACAGCCACACACCTGTCCTCTTCGATAGCAACAAGATGTACGTTGGCATTATGTGACATTCTAGAAGAGGAAAATCACAGGGACAGAATCCAGACCAGTGTTATCAGGGACTATATGAATGAAAGTCATGAATGAACTTTGCAAGGTGTTAGAATTGTTCTAGCTCTTCATTGTAATGTTGGTTACAGGAATATGTGTTTTCCAAAAGTCTGAGAACTATAAAATTTTAACATAGATGATTCACACCCAAATAATCTAAGTTTTAAAAACCTTTAAAATATTAATATGAAACCATAAAGTGCAGAAGAAGAAATGAATAAGAAATACATATCTATAACTATATTGAGAATAGATTCTATAAATACATTTCGAATGGAGGACAAGTTATTGAAAATAACACTGACACAATTGGAATGATACTTTATCTGGACAGAGAAGGTAAGAAGCTTATTTTATGTCCTCCTAAAACACATTTTTGCTATAATTATGAATATTGTGTAAATTCATAGGACAAAAAGGAACCTAATTTTATTTCTTATATAATTTCTCCATCAAGATTTATGCCAGCAGGACAATATCTTTCATTTCACACTTGACTCTTCGCAGCCTAGTTAGGAAAGCTATCATTTTTTCCCCCCAGAATATTTTAGGATATTCTATATCATATTTTCATATTTCTCTTGGGCACATACCATGACAACTTTGTTGCTGAGGTTCTTCTGAAAAGGAAACCTAACTCTACCTAATTTTAATTGGGACATTCGCCCAATTCACCATTCCTCCAGTTGACCAATGTCATTTCCACAGAGTCCATTCACATCTCTTCTGTCTTGAAAAAGCTGACATTACTCTTATTCTGCCTCTATATTGTGTATCTGAGTGATGTGTGGGAAGGAGGGCAAGAGGGAGATGGACAGGGAGGAAGGTTTATGAAATTGATGTTTTTCAAAGTAAGTTTGGGAGAGCAATATTCAGGTCAGAGATGACTCTCTCCTGAGTATTTTCCTGGTACAATAGCTTCTTGTGCGACGCTCTCCTTTAGCCAGGTATGCCTGCTCCCATATTGAGTTCAGAGCAGCTTCAGGTTACCAGCACAGCTGTCCTAACATTCGGCCCACTAGCATTTCTTTGTTCAAGAAAGGAAAGGCTAACAAGGCTCAGGGGAGATTCAGAAGCTGCTCATTAGGCCCAACCCCTCTGACTTTTCTTTGGTGGTATGGCTGCCCTGAAGTTGTTCCTGCTCCTTTAGATAAATCCTTATCCAAACTCCTGTAAGTAACCCCAAGTAAACTTGGGGTACACCAAAGTAGAATCATTTCTTTGGTGCCCTTCCTGGGGGGAATAAATATCTTTTCATATCTCCTTAGGAGAAGTTAATACATGTATAGTATATCTTTTGTTGCCCTGTAAATACATAGCATCTGATTATGAATACACTAGAGTGTGTTTTCAACTAAAGCTGTTTTATAATGGATCAATTACAGTCTGTTGGTACCATTCCACTTGGATACCTATCAGATACTATGTCACATGGTTGAGCTGCATTCCTAAGTGGAGGTCAAGAGCACAGTCTAAGCCCAGAGCTTAACATTCAATGAACATTCACTGAGCAACCACCAGCCGGAGTCTTAAACATGCCCCTGATAGTATGGCAGCACTTGTCGTATGTCTATGAGGATACAACTCTTGGTATCCCCATCAGATTAATGGACAAAAGAACCTCAGATAATGTTCCATGCATTGCCCAGAAACACACTGAAACACACTCTTCACCTCTGGATAGTTGTTCCGTTTGTCTAGCTATACAACCTTCATATCTAAAGCCACCGTTACTACTCTAGGCCCCACAGAGAAGAAACCACAAGACATGAAAGGTTGAGAAGGATCTAAGAGAGGGCCTGGGCCCTCACTGTGTCCCAGGACAGTTGACGACCACCTCCATCAAACAGTCCACAGAGATCTGACACATCACTTGACACCTTGGCTGTGCTTGACAAAAATGCCACAAATACCTTCCCCAGCAGTGAGGCAGCCCAGAAGCAGTAGGGAGTAAAGAAATCCAACCGTGCCAAGCTACTCCTCCAGGCCTTGGAGATCTGGGAAAGTTGGCTGTGGGAGGCAGTGAGGCGGGCCACCCCTTGTCACTGGCAGCTGTGCCATCCTTCTCAGCGTGCAGGGAGGGAACGGTACAAGCAGCTCTTGCACCCACACTTTAACAAAACCGGACTAAATATAGCCACATTTTTTTTTTTCTCTTATGAGCCAGTTCAGGGAGGGCGGTACTGTTCCATGCCACTTCAGAACCAGGCAGGAATCAGCATGATTTACAGGAGGAGAACTTCTCTCGCTTGCTCCTATGACTCCCAAAGAGCCATATGCAAGGTCCAAATAGACTAGAGAGTGCTGAAGTTCTGCATAGCAAATGACAGTGCCCTTAACAAAAGGAATATGCTATAGTAGACTCAGATGCTCTTTCTTGAACTTTCTTGTCCATAGGGAACAACCAGACTACTAGCATTTGGGAGAAACCCCTTTGGAAGCACACATTATACATACATGTTCCATGCCCTTTACCCATGACCACACCCATAAATCCTAATGAAAGGCTCACACAATGCTGCTATTCCTCCATGAGCCTGTCCCTAAATGCCCCATTTGTTCTCAGACCTCCCACATTATCATTGCTTGTAGTTTTATTTAGCACTTACAGCACTCTGTCTATTGGGTTTCCTCTCTTTCACCAAATTGTAGGTAGGGGAGGAGGATATGGGAACAGAGAGGCTCAGGACTCTTCCTTATTACTTCTGCCACCATATCTGCCCTTGTTCTTTCCACAATGACAGCATCTCATATCCATTGCCAGAAATAGGAAAGCCATCTAAAGACCCTCTTTCTCCTAATGAGTAAGAGACATAGCGTCTTCAGAGTTTAAGGCTTCAGACTCCCGATGGCTTCTCGATGACATGTCACCAGAGCAGTTGCCATGGCTCAGCACTTTGCTCAGTTCTACCGGTAAAGGTTTCCAGAATTTCCTCGTGTCTATTCCAGCCCTTGTGTATTCTTGTCTATGAGAACAGCAAAACTATTGAGGAAGACAGGGTAAGATGAAAGGGATGAGTAAAGCCTGAGCTATGTAAGGCAACGATGGGATTAGACTAAGCCCTGTTTGAGGCAGGCTGCAAGAGCTATGGGAGTGGCAAGAACCATTTCCTATCCCAGTTTTGAGGCCTCCTTTCTTATTCATGTAGTCACTCCCTAGGAACTTCCAGCAATGAGTAACCAGTCCACTGTTCTTATTTCCAAACTCAGTGATCAAGAGGAGCTGATGAGGCAGGTAAATCAGAGCTGATGGACTAGGAAACAAAATGAAATTAGGCAAAATGGAAGGAAGAAGAAGAAGAAGAAGAAGAAGAAGAAGAAGAAGAAGAAGAAGAAGAAGAAGAAGAAGAAGAAGAAGAAGAAGAACAACAACAACAACAACAACAACAACAACAACAACAACAACAAGAGGAGGAGGAAGGGAAGAGGAAGAGGAAGAGAAAGGAGGAGGAGGAGGANAGGAGGAGGAGGAGGAGGAGGAGGAGGAGGAGGAGGAAGAGGAGGGGAACCATTAATGGCAAGTATAGTGGAAGAGAACGGGGAACATTTGGATTGAGACACCCATGGTCTCGCTGCTTCTACAGGTAGACATTGTTGGGAGTTCCTCAACATGGTGGCCAGTATGCGATTCAAATAACTCATAATCCCACCCAGTGACTCACCCAACTCTCATTCCTCCATTCATTCAGAGAGCACATGTGGGCTAGACAGAATGAAAAAGGAGTTATAAAAGTCTTGGTGGGATAGCGCAATGACAGAGAAGCCTCTTGTCCATTGCATGGGGCAGAGGGTTTCATCAACATGCTTCTGGTTTCTCTCCTCATCCTCTTGAAGGGATAAAAACAGAGGATAGTAATATTATGTGCATGCCTCTGGAAGCCACAGGGCCCAGGCTTCAGGAGAAAGCTCTGGATGTCAGTGCTTTCTGCTTTAAGGCTATAAGTATGAGGGGTGGAGCCTCTACAAGGGTAAGTTCACCCAAAGAGCAGTATGAACATGCTTGCTGACTCAGAGTCTGAAAGGTGACCCCAGTTGATCGCTTGTGATAAAGGTGGTATTGTTAGTTCATATTGCTATTCCTTTCTAGGGGCTTAGTTCTTAAACCAACGTGGGTAGGGTCAGCATTTACAAGCTTTCCAAGCCCAGTATCCCACGAATGTGACAAATACCTATTCTCTTCCTCTTTGCCAGCTGTTAGTTAGCCTTTCAAGAGGCTTGCTCCAGAAAAACTACAGAATCTGAACACTGAATGAGTAGTAAGTTGTCATTTGACAGACTAGTATGATCAACGAAGAACAAAAACTCAGATCATAAACGTCACTTAGAGCACACAGCTTTCCACTCGAAATACTTTTCTTGATGGGAGGGGAGCTTCTAGCTGAACATTGGAACTCATCTTCTTGTCATGTAAGAAGACCTATTCTGTTTGCCTTGCTGTAGAAACACTAAGAGCAGGCTGCTCACTCATCTTAAGACAAAACAAAATAAAACAACAAAACAACAACAAAACAACAACAAAAATCCACCAAGGAGATAAATCCTTCTCTTGCTCTGTGGAACATGCGTTTATTAATGAAACAACTGTTGTCTCCTAAGTCCAGGCACTGCTCATAGAATACAGAGACAATTATACCACCACCTCTAGTGAATCAATATTTCTGGATCTACGTTTCCTCATCTCCCTATAATAGTACAACTAATTTCTGAAGGTCAGAATCACATCAGTGAGTAGAATTGCTTTCATGTTGTATGCATGGAGAGCGGATGGCTAGAGAGTCTCCCTTTAAAAATATTTGGCATGACCATACAACCTCAGCACAATGCAGACTGTAAGAGAATATTCTATCGCATGGTTGGAAAGCACATGTGTATGAGAGCAGGTACAGAAATAAAAGCACTCATAATTCTACCCTGCAAATTGTCATCTTTCATTCATTCATTCACAGAGGGTACACACTGGGCTAAACACAAGACCTAAACATAAGACATGAAAACCTAAGGTAGTTATGTTAAAAAGTTCAGGCACCCATAAATGAAAAACAAAGCAAAAGCCACAGTTATGGCTAATAAACCAATAGGATTTTCTTAAATTCAATGCGATATGTATGTATGTATGTATGTATGTATATATGTATGTATGTATGCTTCACAGTAGTTATAAAACAGTAAACAAAGGACCCCACTTTGCACATTAAATAGGAAGCCACACATTCAGCAAAATGAGTAAGTGCCGTACTCGCAATTAATGTTTTTACAAGTTCAAGTTTACTTAAAAGGAGGGTTACACATTATTAAAACCTTCTAATTTGTTGCTAATTAGAGAACTTGGCTGGCATGAATAAGTAAAAAGTTAAAGTGTAAAACAGGTGCTAAACAGTAGACTTTTTTTTTTTTTAATAGGGGAGGAAAAGCAGAGAGAATAAGGAACATTCATAGCTAGCCTGTGTTCTAGGCATCCTTCTGTAAAAATCTGTTTTCTACTACACTGCTCCCAAAACAGTACCAAGTCCATTTTTTTTCTTCCAGATACAGACACAAAGGCTCAGATATTATTATATGCTATATTTCCTTCCAAGTTGCTCGGATAAAATTTCTCTTTCCTCGACTCACTATCTCTCGTGAACATGCATAAACTGGTCATTATTTGACCTTAACCTGTGGTCATGTGGGTTAGGACATTTAGCCTCCTGATGGTCTCAGGGCACAAAACTCTGAAATAGTAGTACCATTTCCTAAATCTCAAATGAGCACTAAGAGGACAATGCCATTCTCAGCAGGAGAAGAAACCAGTAGTTTTAAGACTTTAAACATGAGGGCCGGGGGGGGGGGGGGGGGGGGCAGGGGGCTTCCTTAAATAAATACCTTAAAACTTCCCATCTGTGTCATTTGGACACCTAAGAAAGCCTCAGGCTCCCTTATGGAGTCAGTTATAAGATTTCCACGAATGTTTGTTGTGCAGTTCACAGGCAGTTTTTGAAGGCATGCTATAAAGCAAGTTCTATGCTACTGCCTGGCAAATTAGAGTGTTTGGTCTCAGTCTCCCAGTGCTTCAGGCTCCAGTGAGAGACACATTAAGTGTGATAAGTGTAGGGTAGATGTAGGCACTGGTGCTAGGGACTATGAGAGCAGGAGGTCCCTGTGGCTTGCAAAGGCGGAAGAGCTGGAACGTCTGGGCCGAGCTTCTAGAGGAAATTATGTCTTCCGGGCCTCAGCGAAGTAACCAGGATGGGACTACTTCATCCTGAAAGAACTCTCTTTGCAAAGAACGACAGACAGGAATCCATTCCAGGGAAAGTTTACAACACTTCCTTCACCTGTCTACTTCAGTCCTCATTGTCCTTCAAACCTAGCTACTCTGTTTATTACACAGGCTTTTCAGTCAAGGAAGCCACTAGAAAATAAAATAAGCCCTTTGAAGTCCACAAACACTTTCAGAGTCCTTGTTTTTGTAAGGTTGGCCTTTACTGATGCAAACCTCACCAGGCAAGAAATATCTAATTCTATTCTATACGTCTCAGAGTGAACAGCAAACTATCTTTAAGAACACTGTGGATTGCCGAGTGGGAGGGAGCATCCCTTAGTAGGGGGACACAAAGGGAGATCGTAATTAATGTTACCTGATGGGTAAGGTGGAAGGGTGGTGGAAGATAAAAAGACTTGTTCTCAAGTTTCACTGATAGATTTTATGTTGACTTTCTGGTTTTTGTGGCAGCTCTATCATCTATCTATCTATCTATCTATCTATCTATCTATCTATCTATCTATCTATCTATCTATCTACCTATTTATCTATCTGTTACCTACCAACTTCCCTACATACTTTCCTTCCTGAGGGAAGAGTAGAGGGGCGTGTGTTGGAGAGGTGGACATTTTTCCTGGCACCGTTGGGAAAGCTGAAAGTAGAGACGTCTAGCGAAGAGGGCTCTGATCCTGAGATCACCCAGAGTCAGTACTGAGTTTACAGATGATGCATGTGTGAGTTGGACTCTTGGTACCTCAAGTCAAGGGTAAAGGGCCAGGGTATTTATTTCATTTGCTGTCTCCTGAGGCAGAGAGGTGAGGCAGAGGCAAGAAAAACTTGTGGGTTTTTCTTCTCTGTAGCCTCCAAGGAACCGGCTCATTTCCCTTTGGCAAGCAGCCTGATGTCGCTGGCAACCACGCCTTCCTTTTCCTGCTTCAGGTCCCCTCTAACCCTAAGTGCACTCGGGAACCATAATTCTGGAAGTCAAGGTAGACTCCCGTTATAATCCTACACTCATTTCACTTTATCTCATCATAGAGGCATGAGACCTCTAATTTGACACCAGAAATCCTCCTGCTACACATGCCCCACCCCCATTCCTTCCCCCCCCCCCCCCCCCCCCCCCCCCCCCCCCCCCCCCGCCCCTGTCCCTGGACCTACCCTGAACAAAAAGTCTGTCCTCTAAAGTAAGTGAAAGTGACATGGAAAACTCCAGTCCCTCACAATTTGCGTGACCCAACTCTTAACCGGAAAGTACAAAACAGGCAGGGCTGTGCAATCAAAATGGCAAACTCGAAGTCCAAAATTATACGAGGAAATAGGAAGGCAGTCTTCAAAGAAAAGAATTTCCCAATCCAAGCGGCTGACTTACACTGATTCTGTGAACTTTGCTAACCCCTGAGCAGGACTATACAGAAGCAGATGGAAAGACAGCCCCATCCGAGGGGTATATCTGCTGCAGTCACTGCTGGGTTACACACAGCGAGGGGTCCTCGACCCAATGGCAGTCCAAGCTTCTGGATGACGCACCTGGCTAGAGTCCTTTCCCACGTGTGGGTGGCAAAGCGTGCATCCCCAGCAATGTGGCCACCCAGCCTACCTTGGCTGGAGGGGAAGGGAAAAGGCAAATCATAGCTATTCCCTCGCGCTAGACTTCCCGGTTGTCCACCCATTTCCATCACGAAGCTTAGGAGTGGGAGCGCTCTTTTTTTTTCACCTTCTGCCCTGATGACCTGCTCACCTACACCTCTCTCAAAGGCAAAAGAAGCAGGTGCCTCCTGGCCTTGCAGGGCTCAGGTGAGCGCCAAGTGGTACAAGGGAGAAGGGGCCCCGCTTGCCGCCACCCCCTTTTCTCTCCTCCCCACCGGAGCCGAGCTTCATCAGGGATGTGTGGATTGGAGTGCGCGGGTTAAGAGGGAGTTTAAAACGCCCCAAGCGTCCCTTACCTTCCACAGCCATTCTCTCAGAGCTTGCCTAACGCATGCATAATTTTCTTGGCCGAGGTACTCCTCCTGCCCCGCGCTCCCCCCTCCCCTCGCTTTCGCCTAAATATTCTGCGCTCATCTGCTCCAGGACCAACCTGCTGCGGTCACGCAAAGCGAACAGCCAGCTCCTGCTCCGCGCGAGGCGGCATGGGAGTTGTAGTCCGTTCCTGCACAACCTCCCACCCCCCTCGAAGCCTCCCATTCGTCCTGTGCGGCTCGATTTTGCCACCACAGTAGGATCGTATATCTAGATTCTGTGACATACGACTGACTACTTTCTCTTCTAGGGACCTCGGGAGGGAATCCCGAGAGTGATGGATGACATTTGGGAGGACTACATCTCCCAGACTGCCATGCTCCTAGCTTCTTTCAGCTTTGAGAGGAGAACTCTTGATTGAGACCTTAGCTGTCAATTAGAAGCTCTTAGGCACCTAGCAGTCTTTGGGAGAGAGACAGCTGGGCAGTGGACTTGGAGGGCCACTGGACTCTCTGCTTACTGAGTCAGTGAGGAGAGCAAATGAGCTGGGGAATGCCTGTGGCAGTCCCTCTGGACCAGTGACTTACTCCACAAGGTGCAGCTTAAACTTGTTCTCAGTCATCCTGAAATATTTGGGGTTGTGAGGTGTCCCTCCAGGAGAAACAGCTGACTTCTGAACCCTTGGTAGTTCAGAGAGTTAAATACTGACAAGGGTTGGGTGGCTTTAAAATCTTCCAAAGACAATATCCTAAAGAGGCTGTTAAGATTACATTACAGGGCATCAGAGCGTGGGATAGCTGGATTGCAAAGTGAGAGGCTGTCAACTTTCCTGGGTAGGGTGTCCCTTGGCTGCCTGTGATAAGAGTCAATACTCTACACTGTTCAGTTGCTTTCCACCTCTGAACCTATGACCTTCCTGTGGAGCTGGCAGGTACAATTTTAAATACATACATACATACATACATACTACATGCATACACACATACTACATACATGCATACGCACATACATAATACATGCATATGTACATACATAATACATACATACATACATACATACATACATGCATACATACATAGAAAATCACATGTATGGCAGAAACTCCCTATCGCTCCACTGGAGTTCCTGCCTGGTTACAGGAGGTGGCCTCTTCAGGTTCCATATCCCCAATGTGTTGAGACATACCTAAGAACACCCCGCTGATTCTTGGGCACCTCCCCTCTCCCAAGTCTCTGTCTCTTCCTGAAGATGCCCCTTACCTCCTACCCCATCAGTTGCAGATTTCCCTTCAGTCTTATGGCCATATGGCCATCCCCCTGCCCCTTCCCACACCCAACCCCTAGCCCCCCACTCCTCTCTTGATCCCCACTCTCATTCAGTTCCCTTTCTCCATCTGCTTTCTACAACCATTCCATTCCCCCTTCCAAGTGAGTCTCAAACATCTTAGCTTGTACCCTTTTTCCTGTCCAGCATCCTTGGGTCTCTGGACTGTATAGCATGGGCATCCTGTAATTTTTTTTATTAATCGTTTTATCCATTTACATTTCAAATGATAGCCCCCTTTCCAGTTACCCCTCCACAAAGCCCCCATTCCATCTTCCCTCTCCTCCCTCCCCTTTACCTGTATTAGGGTGTTCCTCCATCCACTCACCCCTACACTGGGACACCAAGTCTCCACAGGACCAAGGGCCTCCCCTCCCATTGAGGTCAGATAAGGCCATCCTCTGCTACGTATGTGGCTAGAGCCATGGGTCGCTCCATGTATACTCTTTGGTTGGTGGTTTAGTCCCTGGGAGTTCTGGGGCTTCCAGTTAGCTGCTATTGTTCTCCCTATGGGGTTGCAATCCCCTTCGGCTCCTTCAGTCCTTCCCTTAGCTGTTGCATTGGGATCCCCAGACTCAGTCCAGTGGTTGTGTGTGAATATCTGCATCTGTATTGGTCAGATGCTGGTAGAATATCTCAAGGAACAGCCATACCAGGATCCTGTCAGCAAAAGCTTCTTCAAGTGGGGGTTTGGTGTCTGCAGATGGGATGGATCCCTAGGTGGGCTGTCTCTGGATGACCTTTCCTTCAGTATCTGCTCCATTTTTTTGTCCCTGTCTTTCCTATAGACAGGAACATTACTGGGTTAAAATTTTGACAGGCCATCCTGTATTTTGTGGCTAATATCCACTTATAAGTGAATACATACACATAACCTTTTGGAACTGGGTTTCCTCTCACTCAGGATGACAGTCTCAAAATCCATCCAGCTTGTAAAATTCATGATGTCTTTGTTTCTCATAGCTTAATAGTATTCCAATTTTAGACGTAACACATTTTCTTCATCTATTTTTCAGTTAAGGGACATCTAGGTTGTTTCCTTTTTTTTTTTTTTTTTTTTTTTTTTTTTTTTTTGGCTATTGTGAATAAAGCTGCTATGAACATAGTTGAGCAAGTGTCTATTTGGGATGGTGGAGCATCTTTTGGGTATATGCCCAGAAGTGGTATAGCTGGGTCTTCAGGTAGAACTATTCCCAGTTTTCTAAGAAAATGCCAAATTGCTTTCCGAAGGGGTTGTACAGGTTTGCACTTCCACCAACAATGGAGGAGTGTTCCCCTTGCTCCACATCCTCTCAAGAATGTGTCATCACTTGAGTGTTTGATCTTAGCCATTCTGATGGGTGTAAGATGGAACCTCAGAGTTGTTTTGATTTGCATTTCCCTGATGACTAAGGATTTAGAATTTTTTTAAAAAATAGTGCTTCTCAGCCATTTGGGATTCCTCTGTTGAGAATTCTATTAGCTCTGGACCCCATTTTTACTTGTGTTGACTTGTTAGTGTCCAACTTCTTGAGTTCCTTATAAATTCTGCCAGATGTGGGGTTGGTGAAGATCCTTTGCCAGTCTGTGGGTGTCAGGCCTTATTTGGCCAGATGCTGAAGCCTAGTGAGGAAGCCTGAGCCTTTGCTCGAGTTTAGAGACCTGTCTTGTTCCCTTCAGTACTGGAGTAACTCAACACGACCTGCTCTGCCTCTGCCTAGCTACGGCTGATGTGTCAATTTCTTATAGGCCCCATGAGATCACCCCCTCGTTATCTCACACTATACCATACATCATCTCACCTCACCAAAAAAAAAAAAAAAAAAAAAAGATTAACCCTATATAAACAAAAGACTCATACAATCAAATGAGTTCCTGCTTTGACAGACTCCCGACTCGGGGTGGTTATTCTCTGGAAGGCAAGAGATTCCAGCTGTGGAAAGACTCAGCTGGACCAGGTTCCCTCCTTCTCAGCCTAGACCTGTCAGCAAAGAGCCGGCATGTAGGCTTCTGTTTTGTCTATTGACAGTGTCCTTTACCTTACAGAAGTTTTTCAGTTCCATGAGATCCGATTTATCAATTGTTGATCTTAGAGCCTGAGCCACTGGTGTTCTTTTCAGAAAGTTGTCTCCTGAGCCAAGGACTTCAAGGCTATCCCTCCTTTCTGTAATATTAGATTTTTGAGCATCTGGTTTTATGTTGAGGTCTCTGATCCACTGGGACATGAATTTTGTGCAGGGTGATAGAGATGGATCTATTTGCATTTTCTCCTTGCAGACACCCAGCATCATTTGTTGACGTTGCTTTCTTTTTCCATTGTATGGTTTTGCCTTCTTTGTTAAAGATCAAGTGTCCATGTGTGAGTGGGTTTATTTCAGGGTCTTCTATTATTCTCTTCCTTTGATCAACCTGTCTGTTCCTGTATCAATATCATACAGTTTTTGTTACTATTGTTTTGTAGTATAACTTTAGGTCAGGGATGGTGAGACCTCCAGAAGTTCTTTTATTGTTCAGGATTGTTTTGCTATCTTAGGTTTTTTTTGTTTTTCCATATGAAGTTGAGAACTGCTTTGTCAAGTCTTAAAGAGTTGCGTTGGTATGTTGGTGGGAATTACATTAAATCTGTAAACCGCTTTTGGTAAGATAGCCATTATCACTATTAATCCAACCAATCCACGAGCATGGGCAATTTTTTTCATCTTCGGACATCTTTCTCAATTTCTTTCTTTGGCAATTTAAACTTCTTGTCACTTGCTTGGTTGGAGTTACACCAAGATATTTTATATTATTCTTGGCTATTGTAAAGGGTATTGCTTCCATAATTTATTTCTTGGCCAGTTTATCATTTCGTATAAAGGAGGACTACTGATTTCTTGGGCTAAATTTGGTCTCTAGCCACTTTGATGAAGGTGTTTTTCAACTGTGGAAGTTATTTAGTAAAAATTTGGGGGTCAGTTATATATATACTACCCTCTCATCTGTAAATAACAATACTTTGAATTCTTCCTTTCCAATTTGTATCCACTTGAACTCCTTTAGTTGTCTAATTGCTCTGGCTAGAACTCCAAGTACTATATTGAATCGACAGGGAGAGTGTGCAGCCTTGACTTGTCCCTGATTTTAGTGGGACTGCTTTGAGTTTCTCTCCATTTAGCTTGATGTTGGCTATTGGCTTGCTGTGTGTTGCTTTGACTGTGTTTAGGTGTGTGTCATGCAGCCCTGATCTCTCTCGTACCTTTAATGTGAAGGAGCATGGATTTTGTCAAAGAAGTTTTCATCATCTAATGAGATAATCATGTGGATTTTTTCAGATTGTTTATATTGTGGGTTATGTTGATGGATTTTAGTATATTGAACCGCCCCTGCAATCTGTGGGTTGAAGCCTACTTGATTATGCTAGATGATGTTTTTGGCATGTTCCTGGATTTGATTTCTGAGTCTTTTATTACATATTTTTGCATCAATGTTCATAAAAAATCTGTCTGAAGTTCTTTCTTTGTTGAGTCTTTGTGTAGTTTAGGTATCAGGGTAACTGTGGCCTCAAATAATTAAGTAGTGTGCTTTCTGTTTTTATTTTGTGGAAGTTTGGAGAGTATTGGTGTTAGCTCTTCTTTGAGAGTTTGGCAGAATTCTGCACTGAAACCATCTGACCCTGGGCTTTTGGTTGGAAGCCCCCCCCTTTTTTTTCCCCCAACACAGCGTTTCTCTGTATAGCATTGGCTGTACTGGAATTCACTTTGTAGACCAGGCTGGGATGGAACTCAGAAATCCGCCTGCCTCTGCCTCCCAAGTGCTGGGATTAAAGGCGTGTGCCACCACGCCTGGCTTGGTTGGAAGACTTTTAATGACTATTTCTATTTCCTTAGTAGTTATAAGGCTGTATAAATAGTTTATCTGATCTTGATTTAACTTTGGTAAGTGGTAACTGTCTAGAAAATCTTCCATTTCATTAACATTTTCCAATTTTGTGGAATACAGGCTTTTGAAGTTAAGGCCTCCTGATTCTTTGAATTTCTACAGTGTCTGTTGTTATGTATTGCTTTTTAGTCCTGATTTTATGTATTTGGATACTGTCCCTGTCTTTTGGTTAGTTCTGCTCAGGGTTTGTCTCTTGTTGAGTTTCTCAAAGAACCACCTCTTGGTTTCATTGATTCTTTGTATTGTTTTCTTTGTTTCTAACTGATTGGTTTCAGCCTGGATTTTGATTATTTCCGGCCTTCTACTCCTCTTTGCTGCGCTTGCTTCCTTTTCTAAAGCTTTCAGGTATACTTTTAAATTGTTTGTATGAGAACTTTCTGACTTCTTTATGGAGGCACTTAATGCTATGAAATTTCCCCTTAGCACTGCTTTCATTGTGTCCCATAAATTTGGGTGTGTTGTGCCTTCATTTTCATTGAGTTCTATAAAGTCTTTACTTTCTTTATTTCTTCCCTGACCCAGAAATCATTGAGCAGAGGTTTGTTCAATTCCCATGACTGTGTAGACTTTCTTTGGTTTCTGTTGTTGTTGAAGTCCAGCTTTCATCCATGGTATATCTGTTGATGCTTGCTTTGTAACCTACTGTAGGGGTGGTTCTGATGTTAAGGTTCTGTTCTGCAATTGGTTCTTGATCTATCAGTAAAGATGCCATGGACCAATTGCTGAGTGAAAAGATATGCAGGACTTCTGGAGAGCTAGCAGACACGGGGGAGAAAAAAGAAACGAATGTTTATCCTGCTTTGGAGGGAGAAAAGCCAACCAGCCATGTGTGATTTCAGGTGGGGCAGCCATGAGCTGCTTCTCCAAGTGGTAGATTGGGATGTTGAGCTGGGATTAAAGGTGGCTGAGCAACTGAAGTTGAGGGCAGACTTAGGATGCTGAGCTGGAAGTACTGGGAAGGGCATGCTAGATGTGGTAGATTGGAGGAGATCAGCGTAAGACAGGTTGTAATTGAGCAGTGTGTGTGTCTGTGTTTCTCATCTGTTGATCCAGGGAATCTAGGTGGGGGGTGGTACTATGGCCTGTTCCTGGAGCTTAGGTAGGGTAGCAAAAGGTACAGGCAACAAGCAACTATATCATCAATTTTGCAGAAGGATCCGTGAGGTGCTGAGAAGAATGTATATGCTTTTGTATTTGGGTGAAATGTTCTATAGATGTCTGTTAGGTCTTTTTGAGTCATAATGTCTGTTAGTTTCATTATTTCTTTGTTTAATTTGTTACTGGGTGTCCAGTCAATTGGTAAGAGTTGGGTGTTGAGGTCTCCTACTATTAATGTGTGGAGTTCAGTATGCAATTTAAGCTTTAACAATTCTTTTTCTTGCAAACATGTGTCCCCTTTGTGGAATAGATGTTTAAAACAGATATCATCTTGGTAGATTTTCCCTTTGATGAGTATGAAGTATCTTTCCCTGTCTCTTTTGACTAACTTTGGTTGAAAGTCTATTTTATTAGATAGTAGAATGGCCACTCCTGTTTGCTTCTTGGGTCTGTTTACTTGGAAAACTTTTTTACAGGTCTTTACTCTGAGGTAATGTCTATCTTTATTGGTGAGGTGTGTTTCATGTATGCAAAAAAAAAAAAAAAAAAAGATAGATCCTGTTTTTCCATCCATTCTATAATCCTTTGTCTTTTTATTAAGGAATTGAGTCCAGTGATGTTGAGAGATACTAATGAGCAGTGATTGTTATTTCCTATTATTTTAATGTTGGTGGTATTAGTGGTGTGTGCGTGTGTGCGTGTGTGTGTGTGTGTGTGTGTGTGTGTGTGCGTGCGCATGTGTGCTTCCCTTGTTTTTGCTGGTATGCAATTACTAATTTAATGTGTTTTGGGGGGTTGTAGTTATATTTCTTGGGTTGGAGTTTTCCTTCTAGAATTTTCTGTAGAACTGGATTTGTGGGTAGATACTGATTGAACTTGGATTTGTCTTGAAATATCTTGTTTTATTTATCTATGGTGATTCAAAGTTATGCTGTGTATAGCAGTCTAGCTTGGTTTCTGTGGTTTCTTGGAGGTTGCAAGAAATCTGTTCAGTCCCTTCTAGGTTTAGATAGAGTCTCTTTTGCAAAGTCAGGTACAATTCTGATAGGTCTGCCTTTATGTGTATCCTGGCCTTTCCCCCTTTTGGCTTTTAATATTTTTTCTTTGTTCTATAAATTTTGTGTTTTGATTATTGTATGGCAGGAGAAATTCTTTTGGTCCAGTCTGATTGACATTCTATAAACTTCTTGTACATTTATAGGCATCCATTTTTTTTTTTTTTTGGTTGGAAAAGTTTTCTTCTATGATTTTGTTGAAAATATTTTCTGAGCCTTGGAGCTGGGACACTTTACCTTCTTCTATCCCGTAAATTAGGTCTTTTCATGGTATCCCAGGTTTCCTGAATGTTTTGTGTCAGGAAATTTTTATTTTTAAGTGAACATTTTCTTTGATGGATTTATACATTTCTTCTATTGTATCTTCTACACATGAGATTCTGTCTTTCATCTTCTGTATTTTGTTGGTGTTTCTTGCAGCTGTAGTTCATGTTCTCTTCTCTCCATTTTCCATCTCCAGGATTCCTCAGCTTGTGTTTTCTTTGTTGCTTCTACTTCCATTTTTAGGTCTTGTACAGTTTTATTTGTTTCCTTCAACTGTTTAATTCTGTTTCCCTGCATTTCTTTAAGGAATGTATTCATTCATTCTTTAAAGGCCTCTATCAACTTTATACAATTGGATTTAAGGCCATATTCTTGTGTTTTGGTTGTGTTAGGAAATCCAGGGCTTGCTGTAGTAGGGTAGCTGTGCTCTGAAGGAGTCACATGGCCCTGGCTTTTATTTATTGTGTTCTGTCAAGGACTTTTAACCATCTGGATGGCTTTGGTGCCTGGATGTTCTGTTGTAGCAGGTATTGGGAGAGGGTTTAATTTCAAGGACCCTGGTATGGCCAGTCTCTAATGGGTATTATATAGCTGTGTGGTTCCAGATCAACAACTCTGTATGCTTCGGGATCTGAAGGTCTATGTGGTTCAGTATTCACATATCCGATGATAGTGACTGGAGAGATGGTAGGAGAACGGAGTTCCACCAGCGCTAGCTGATTGCTCAGGAAGACTGGAGATGCCCCAATGGACTCAGCAGGGAAAGTGGGTGGCAGAAGCTAACCTGTATGGTTTAGGATCCACAGGTACAATGAAGGTGGATGGAAAGGTGGCAGGATAATGGAGGTCCACTGGGGATAGCTGGCTGCTCAGAGCAGCTGGAGTTGCCCCAGAAAACTCAGCAAGCAGGAAAGGTGGGTAGGTGGAAGAGAAGCTAACTTTTATCTCCTTTTCTCTTACGATTGGAATTTTGATGGTGTTTAGAAAGACTAAATGCTCTAGCCTTCCTTTTGTCACTGAGGTCTGAGCAACTAGATGTCATGAATTTTATCTTCAATGAGATTTTAAAAATATAGAGTGGAAAGCTAGTATTGTTCATTTTTACCCTTTCCTCATCCCTCCAGCTCCCTGCCTTTAACACAGTCCTCACTGAAGCTTCAGCATCTTGATGGTATCTTGAATTGTTAGTTAATGTGTTTGGTTAGTGGCCCAGACCACAAAAGGCACTGAGGAAAGAACAACAGTGCTGGGCAGTGGTGGCGCATACCTTTAATCCCAGCACTTGAGAGGCAAAGGCAGGCGGATTTCTGAGTTCGAGACCAGCCTGATCTACAGAGTGAGTCCCAGGACAGCCTGGGCTATACAGAGAAACCCTGTCTTGAAACAAAACAATGAACAGCAGCAGCAGCAGCAGCAGCAGCAGCAGCAGCAGCAACAACAACAACAACCCACCAACCAACCAATCAAACAAATAAGGGTACTTGATACCAGCTAGCCATTTGTGTATTAGTTATCTCTGGAATTTTGTAAAAGAGAATATAAAAATTGTACATTTGTTAAAATATTGCCATCTTTGCTTGTCTATTATCAGCAGAAAAGTACGGTTTTTAAAATATTTTTAATACTTGATTTATTTTATTGTGTAAGTATTTGCCTTCATGTGTACACGTGATGCACAAGCATATGACAGGCAGCCTTCAAGTGGGTGCTGGGAATTGAAATTTGGTCCTTTGCAAGATCAGCAAGTGTTCTCAATCACCAAACAATCTCTTCAGTGTGCCTTCCAAGTACAGTTTCAAATTGATATACATAATTTTAGTAAAAGGGAAACTCCAGCTCTCATCTGGTTTCTCCTATAATATATCCTCTATGTTCCTTAGTAGGCTATGGTTAAAGGTAAACACTTTTAGTGCTAGAACTGCATCTCATGCTTTATGCATGAACTTAGATGTTCGATCATAATCTGCTTATACAGTAAATACTTAATAAATAATTCATTATGTCCATTGTCACTTTGTTGTTATTATCACTGGCATTTACTGAATGATTATAACTGTCAGGTTATATATCTATATAACCTAATATATATATATATATATATATATATATATATATATATATATATAATCATTTATGGCACTCATTTGAGATCATCAGCTATTACTATTTCCACATGAAAAAAACTGAGGCTTAGTGAAATTAAATAATTTGCCCAATGTCTAAAACACAAAATGATTATGATAGGGATTAAGTCTACTTAAATAGTATAACTGCCCCCCCTTTCATTCCATGAACACTATTTTTGCTCACTGTGTATTATGTGCTTTGTGGTGTGCATGTGTTCTTGTCAAGTATGTGAACTTTTGGATATGTAAGCGTTTGTGTGAACTATGCCAGAGTTTAATGAAAGATGTCATCTTTAATCTTTTGAAATGAAACATAAATCACTGAGTCTGGAGCTCACCTATTCTGCAAGGCTGGTCATTTTGCCATCTCTCTCTACACCTCTCTAGTGCTAGAATCACGGCCAGCTTTTTACATTTGTACTAAACATCTGATGCTTCCACACTAAACATTTTACTGACTGAGCTGTCTCCTAAGACCCTGTTATTGTTCACTTTTGAAAACCAAGTCCTTGGACTCATGATAACTATGTAATGATTTTGTCCTATGTGTTTATAAATGTCTGATTAAAGTAATCCGTAAGGTAATTATATAATACTAAACCACTACTTTTCTAAAATTATCATATCTTAATATTCTGTCTTTGTTTTAATATTCCACACTATTTTTAGGAGTACGCATTTATATGAATGGGATCAGTTCAGAAAGAACAGACAGGTTCTCTTATCTCATTATTTCACAATGATGGTAGAAAAGTACAGGTTTTTACCACATTCCATCAGGACAAAATAGTGTGGGGGAGCCAGGTAAAGTACAGTACTTTAGTGGTATGTGATGCTGCTTGAATATAGCTTTGGCTATGTCTCCTAAGCTTTAGTATATTGGCTGCTTAGTACCCAGTATGACAACATTAGATGATTGGGCTTTTATAAAGAAAGGTAATTAATTCACTGAAGGTATGGCCTTGGAAGTAATTAATATTGGTCTCCACTAAACCCCATCATTCTCTGTCTTGCCATGTGAACTCTCCTTCTACTCCTGCTATGGGAACCTTATTAAGGCTCAGACAATAATAGTGGCATGCTCTTTATCCTCCAGTACTGTGAATCAAGCATCCTCATTTCTGTGTACCTCATCCAACTTTGGCTATGTCATTATAGAAACAGAAATGAGATTAATATAACTTTGTTCAGGTCGTGAGATTATGGGAGAGATTGCTGCTGCTCTAGTTTTAACTATTTTTTAGTGAAGGGGTCTGGAACTTCAGCCTCACTGCTGGTTCAAGAATACTCACTGGTCTGACCAAGCCTGAAGGGAAGCTAGTCTGGACAAAGGAATAGTATGTACAAAGGAATAAGAAAGGAAATGAAAGCATACGAAGCTTTGAAGGTCTGACACTGAATTGCAACATTTTTTTAATGGTCATACCAAAGCTAAGGCATTGATGAATATCCTCTTCCTAGTAAAGGGAAACAGAAAGATATGCATGTAGATAAAGAGGAAAAACTAGGATATGCATCCAAGCTTCATGCCTCTGCATATTAATTTCTTGTAGCTTCCACAACAGTATCATAACCTGGGTAGTGCCAAACAACGTAAATGTATTCTTCACACGTCTCTGAAATTACGGTGTTAGCAGGTCCATACTCACAAGGCCTCCCAGGAAGGATTCTCTTACTTTGGGAATCTCTCTTGGCTTTCAATAACTCTACCCTTATCCTGACTTAATAACCATATGGCTTTCTTAGCCATGGATAATTCTGTACCTCTGGATGTCCTATCCTTACGATAGTGCTAGTGACAATCTTTTGAGTCTACCTTGATCCTACACTCAATAACCCTTCTTCCAAATAAGATCATATTCACAGATGCTGGGAGTTAGAACTTTGATATTTCTGCTTGGGGGATCACAACTCAACTCACAATAGACACAACTCCTCTACCATCATTTAGAAGTCACAGCTTTGTCTTCAAAGGCTACATCTGCGATCTGAGAGCAATACCTCCTGGAAGTCGTTTGTGTTTGCAACCTTTTGGCTCCTTCATTAGATCTATCTCTTCAGAAACTCCACACTCTATGAAAATAAGCTTTGACCATAATTTTATCTAATGTTAATGTGTGAGAGTAACTGCAATAGAAGACAACAAAATCAAGGCTTTACACAGGTATATTTAACTATTATTTAGATTTAGATATTGGGCACTATTCTCAAAAAGGAGTCAGAGGTAGAATGTGTGTGTGTGTGTGTGTGTGTGTGTGTGTGTGTATGCAGGTTGTGTGCAGACTCATGACTGTGAGTGTATTCATGTATTTGTGTGTGGGTGTGTATGTGCATGTATGGGTGTGTCTGTACATGCATGTGTATGTATGTGTGTTCTGAATATTTAGCAATACTTGAGTAGAGAAAGAGTTACTTAGTCTGTGCAAAAAATATAATGGAAGGAAATTACACTACTCACAAGGGGGCAAGCACTAGTAATATAGTGGATTAAGCAGTACAGTCAGAAGCATTAGTAATTCAGGTTCCCCTCACCTCATTTACCAGTGAAATCAATAAAGTGTTGTTCTTATACCCTAAAGGCATAACTATTGAATTTTCATTTTCTGTGAGTGTGAGAAAGGTGGGAGAACAGTCAAGTCTGACCTTCTACTCTGGAATAAACTACACTAGGTAAAAATCAACGAGAAAACTTAGGTAAATGACTTTGTACAATGCTTAGAACATTTGTGGAGATGATTATAATCAAGACCAATGGCTGACTCCATAGTTCTTTCTTCAACCGTTTCCATAAAAGAATAACTCTTGGCAGAGCTTACAGGGGAAAACAAGAAGCAGTGCTCCAATCAAGTACAGAGGTTCAAGCAGAACCATAGAAGGTTAGTTACTCGTTAACTTGTAATTGAGTAACGAATTAAAGAATGTGTGTGGTTAGGTCCCCAGATTAAAAATGTACTGTGAAAACCAGAAATGAACAAAATTTTCCTTGAAATTCTTTAAATTATTAATAAAATATGGGGGCATACTATATCATATTTACATTCTTAAAGACTAACTTCCCATCATGCTAGAGAACACTGAGGAGAGAATACAGGGAAAGGTTCAACAATGTTTTGCCAGGTGTGGTGGTACACCTTAGCACATGGGATGTTGAAGAAGAGAGCTGTAAGTTTGAGGCTAGCCTGACCCACCACACTATGTTATTAGAATTTCTAAGTTGTCATAAAATTTGGTTCTCTGTATGCGGTTTTTAATAGAGATAGACTAAAATCAGCACATGAAACATGCAAGTGTTTGCCTGATGATATGCATTCCTGTGCTATACTCATGAAGATTGGGTAAGGAATGCAAATCAAACCTCAGCAGGCTTTCTTTTCTATCTCTCTCTCTGTGTCTCTCTCTGGAGTAGAAGGCAGGAAATAATCAAACTTAGGGCT
>NC_034606.1:19958165-19975665 GCF_900095145.1 Mus pahari
TCTCTCTCTCTCTCTCTCTCTCTCTCTCTCTCTCTCTCTCTCTCTCTCTCTCTTTCTCTGTTTCCTCTCCCTGCCCCCTCTCTGGGAGGTGTGTGCATGCATGTGTGGCTATGATGTTGAAAAAGGAAGGAAAATGCTTGGGCTTTTGTGATGCAGGGTGAGAAAAATCTATTCATCAGTGGTCAGAGAGTAAAATTCTGGGAGAATTCAATCAGTCACAGGTAGGCAAAAAGACTCTTGGAATGTAGATGACTGATTCCTGTCTTTATAAATCTGAAGGTATGATCTAGGGCTCTACCTTAATGTTCACAAATGCAAAGAGGGAAAAGAAAAATGAGACATATGTTATGATTTAGACCATAGCTGGGAAGGAGAGCCCACAGCTCACCCAAGGTGTGCCTGTCAAGACAAGCAGCAGTTGCCACAGTGGGTATTGGTTCCCATATGCCTTTTCTTGCCCATGCTACATAATAGTAAAATGCATCATTTGAAAAGTATGCTGGATATATGAATATTTTGTGCTCTTGGGAATTAGAAGCTAATTTTTTTAACATACAGCTTTTAATATTAGTGAAATAATATCCATTAGGTACCTTAAATGAAGCAAGGGCATGTTTACTAAAGTCACCTGGCATCTATATACAACTATTCTAAGGGTTCTTCTTACTCTCTGGGCTCATTTCAGGAAGAAAGAAAACAATATACACTATCACAAATACTGCCCAAGGCCTTGGCTCCTTATGGGAACTACCTTATTTCCTCTATCACATACTTCTTTTAAAGACACAGTAAAAATGTAGAAATAACCTGGACCTTGAAAACACATATTTGCTCTAAAAAAAATCTATGTTTATATAGTATGGACTAGCTGGAAAAAATTAACACCTCTGGCTATGACTTTCTTACATACAGTGTGAACAATTGTCCATTTGTATAGGGTGTTTTTTTTTTTTGACAAACACTATCTGTACATAGTCAACTATACTAGAATATAAGAACTTCAGCTCAAGAATATTTATCTCACACAGTTTCTGTGGCTCAAGATGCCAGAGACAGGAGCTAGGAAGATGTCTCAGTGGTTAAAGTGCTTGTTATGAAATAATGAGTTTTAGAGTTGGATCCTCAACACACACATAAAAGCCATGAATGGCAGTACAGGAAGGACAAGGACAGACGTTATTTTGAAGACTTGATGGCTAGTCAGTCCAGCAATCATGGTCAACTCCAGGCTCAGTGAGAGAACCTATCTCCAAAAATTATATGGAGAAGCAATTGAGTAATACACATGATATTACCTATGAATATCATGCATGCCTACATGGAAGAGTAATAACAACACACACACGCAATCTGAGAATAAATCAACCATGTGATTCTGGAATTGGGCATTTTCTATAGTTGCAGTTAGTCTGTCTGTTGGAACTGTACTCATCTGAGTACTTGACTTGGGCAGGAGGATCTACTCCAGACTTACTCTTTTCATACTTTGAAGTCAGTGCCGGCTGTTGGCAGGAAGCCTCAAAACCATGGACCTATTTGTGGGATTTTGGGGGTGACCACACAAAGTGATGGCCATCTTCTCTTAAAGAATGATTGGAGACATTAAAGAATAAGCCACAAGTCTTACCTGCTAAAGACAATGTGGTAGTCCAGTCCAATCCCAAGTGAGAAGTCATGGGCCCTAGTTAAAGGGTCTAATAATGGACATGCTATGCTCACCCCCATAGACTCTTTGTAGACTCCACTACACCAGGTTTCCAGCTATTCCCAGAGATACACCCCATCAACTTCTATTCTCACCAGTAGCCATCTTCCAAACACTCCCCCAGGCCTGATTGCCATCCACATACCCCTCACCATCCCCTCTCCCACCCAGTTCCCTCTCTCTATCCATCTCTGATGACTATTTTGTTTCCCCTTCTCAGTGATTTTCACACATCTTCCCTTGGACCCTCCTTATTTTCCAGTTTCTTTGAGCCTGTGAATTGTAGCATGGTTATCCTGCACTTTATGGCTAATGTCCAATTATAAGTGTCACATACCATACATGTCTTTCTGAGTCTTCATTATTCATTCAAGATTATATTCTCAAGTTCCATCCATTTGCCTGCAAATTTCATGATGTCTTCATTTTTAATAGCTGAATTGTATTCCCTTGTGTAGATGAACTACATTTTCTCTATCCGGCTCTTCAGGTAAGGGGCATCTAGAGTGTTTCTACTCTCTGGTTATTATGAATAAAACTGCTATCAACGTAGTTGAGTTCCTATGGTATAGTGAGGTGTCTTTTGGTTATAAAGACAGGAGTGGTATAGCAGAGTCTTGAGGTAGAGAGATATTCCCAATTTTATGAGAAACCACCAAATTGATTTTTAAAGTGACTGTACAAATTTACACTCCCACAAGTAATGGAAGAGTATTCCCTGACTCCACATCCTTGTCAGAATGTGTTGAAAAAAAAAAACCTTGAGTTTTCTATCTTAGCCTTTATGATGTCTGGGTGTAAGATAAAATCTCAGAACCTTTTTGATTCGCATTTCCTTGATGACTAAGGACTTTGCTGAGATTCCTAGCAGCAGGAGATATAGAAATGAAATGGCCACTTTCTGTAGCCAAGCAGGACTTTCAGTGAAAGGAAGGGAACATCAACCCAACCACAAAAACTTCAACCCAAAATTTGTCCTGCCGACAAGATATGCAGGAATAAGAATGGAGCAAAGACCGAGGGAACAGCCAACCAGTGACTACACCAACTTGAGAGACTACATCCCATCCATCCGAGAGAGCCAACCCCTGTTGAATGGGTTTGATCTAATGCTGCTTGAGTTATAATGTTAATTTTGGTCCTGAAAACTGTTTACATGAGTGTCTGCAGGTAAGACGCTGAGGGATCCGGCCCCAAGCTGGTGCCAATTGGCAAATAAAGATGCCAGCAGGCAATGGCTTAGCAGGACAGAGGCAGGACTTTTTGGATTCCAGGGGTTGGGAAAGAGAAGAACAGAAGGAACAGAATTGCTATGAAGGGGAGTAGGACATACCAGCCATGTAAGAATTCAGGTAAGTGAGCTTAATGGCCACACCCCTGATTGAGTCTGGGGTAGAGGAGATGAAATATAGATTTTAAAGGACGTTAATTCTGGAATACCAGAAAGGAGTGTTTGCCAGCTGTGGGCAGGATTTGAAGTGCACAGCTTTTGTGTTAGCTGAAGCATATCAAAATTAACTGCTGTGTAGTTCTTTAATTCGTGAATCCAGAGAGCTCTTGAGCAGGCTCAGCTCAAAGGTGACTTGCCAGGAGCTAACGTGGTTAACTAAGCTATACCACTACACCCAGTCACTATTAATGATATTCTGCTTTGCTTGCAGACAGGGACCTAGAATAACTGTCTCCTGAGAGGCTTGATCTAGCAACGGATGAAAACATGCAGAGACACACAGCCAAACATCAGGCAGAACTCCAGGGAGTCTTGTAGAAGAGAGGGGGATAGAAATGAGTAAGCTGGAGGGGTCAAGAACACCACAAGAAGACCTAGAGAGTCAACTAACCTGGGACCATGGGGGTCTCACAGAGATTGAACCACCAGTCAAAGAGCACTCAGAGGCTGGACCAATGCCCCCACATACATTTGTAGCAAATATATATAGCTTGTGGGTCCCCTAAAATTTGGACTGGTGGCTGTCATTGACTCTGTTGCCTGCCGTTGGATCCTCTACTTGGACTACCTGGTTGGAGCTCAGAGGGAAAGGAAGTGCTAAGTCCTCCTGGGATTTAGATGTCCCAGGGAGGGATCATATCTGAAGGGAGACGATTTTCCTTCTCTAAGGAGACGGGAAAGGAGTACTGAAGGAGGAATTTGTAATGGTAAGACTAGGAGGAGAGGAAGGGGGAGAGGTCTGTGATTAGGATGTAATGTGAATAAAAAATAAGTAATGGGAAATAAAAAGAATGGGCATGCTATATACTTACAGAAGAGGTAGCATGGTTACGACTCTTACAGTAGATATTAAGAGTTCAATACACTGCATCAATTATTATGTATCTCATTCTAGGCCACTCCCTCAGTAACAACCAGTACTTCAGTATGCAGCAGGTTCTTCAATGCAGTAACTGTGGCTTACCCTGTGCTTGAATTGGGCTAAGCATGTTATATGAGACATCCATTAATCTTCGCAAAGTGATGTCAATGGGTATCAGTCTTATAATTTACTTTTAGATGTAATAAATTTTACAGAGAGTCCATGGAGAGTTTAATACAGCCAAGAATTGATATCAAGTTATCCATTGTAAGATCCAGCTTTTAACATTCTTACCATATAAGTCTTTCCACCAACCAAGCCTCAAGAATCACTTTTGTGAATTATTTATCTTCCTAAACTTATTTCCTTGGAACTATGTTGGAAGTGTATTATATACATCCTACTTCTATCGTGAAGCCTATACTCCCAAGCTCTTCTTTCAGAACTAGAATAAACTAAAAAACTCCCCCAAAATAGTTGCCAGTATAAAAGACACAGATTCTTTCTTTATTCTTATATCCGCTGTTGGTTGACCACCCACCTGGTGCCTATGTTTTTTTTTTTCCCCTCTACTTCATATTTGTCCTTGAAATTTTTATGATTGAGGATTGTAAAGCCCCAGAAGAGCTTGAAAACCATCAAATAGATACTCACAGAGGTCCTCTCTGCTCGGAAATCCTGATTACATGCATCCCCATTCTCATGCCTTCCCATCATTCCAAAAGTTATTGAGAGTTAGTGACCACATTCATCCCTGTCATCCTCATCAATTGCTCTCTTGACTTTCCTTTCCTCGTCCCTCAACCACTCTCCTCATTGTACACTTGATAAGGACTGAAATTGAAAAATAGTAGCCGTGTCTTAACACATCTCCAGCCACTCTCCTCTAAATCATCTGGTACCCAATGGCCACATAAATCTCTAAGACTGTCTTCTGCAGCAGTACTCCTCAATTGTTTCAATACTCCCTTCCATTCGCTCTGTTATTTTCCATTTATAAGATCCAAGGAGGATTAATACATATCAGTCGGGATTTTGTTACTGTTGTTTGTTTGTTTTGTTTTGTTTTGATTTGCAGACAAACGTCTAAAAGTTGTTTTTATTTGTCTTTGTTTTGTTTTGTCTGTAAAATTTGCTAATATGTGAGTTATCCCAAAGGGGAAAAGTGTAACCAGATATCCTCTTGGATTTTTCAAGAGCAAGCACAGGTTTCAGGCCATAAAATTCTCTTAGGTTGAAGACCTTGCTTATTTCTATGCCTCGTGCCTGATTCTTCTTACTTGGTCATGTGCCCCCTACTCACTACACTGTACCTTAATTTACCAAATCCAGAGAGCCATGATGTACTAGGGTGTTCCTATCTCTTTTTAGTCCAGCTCTGACTTCCCAATAATGATTGCTTCAGAATGGCAAAATATGTGAGTTTATGTGTATAGAGTGTAATAAAAAACAAAACGAACAAAAACCAATAACCCCCTTTAAGTGTTGTGGGGTTCTAAATGGACATTGCAACGTAGGATGTAAACTTTGGTGACAATCTAACATATATTTTTCAGGGTCCAAGTGTGTGTGTGTGTGTGTGTGTGTGTGTGTGTGTGTGTGTGTGTGTGTCTGTGTGCACACACACTCACGTGCCTGTGAAGACAAAAGTAAATCCTTGGATACATGGCCTCTTTTGAGGACATCAACCTGACATCTTTATTGTTTATGTATTTATTGAACAGTTTTTAATCTTCTAGCCCTCTCCCAGTGAAAGTCTATGGCCCATCCTAATTCCCCTCATTAGGAAATTCTGCCCAAGTTCAAGGCATTAAGTCCATAGTTATATCTTCTATTTGGAGAACCAGTGAATTCTTTTGGATCTAAGGACACATGCTCTACTACGCTCATAGCAGCCTTATTTATAATAGCCAGAAGCTGGAAAGAACTCAGATGTCCCTCAACAGAGGAATGGATACAGAAAATGTGGTACATTTACACAATGGAGTACTACTCAGCTATTAAAAACAATGAATTTATGAAATTCTTGGGCAAATGGATGTATCTGTAGGATATCATCCTTAGTGAGGTAACCCAATCACAAAAGAAGTCACTAGATATGCACTCACTGATAAGTGGATATTAGCCCNNAAACTTAGAATACCCAAGATACAATTTGCAAAACACAAGACAANCAAGAAGGAATACCAACAGGTTGATACTTCATTCCTCCTTAGAATAGGGAACAAAATACCCGNAAGGAGTTACAGAGACAAAGTTTGGAGCTAAGATGAAAGGATGGACTATCCAGAGACTACCCCATCTGGGGATCCATCCCATCATCAGCCACCAAACCCAGACACTATTGCATATGCCAGCAAGATTTTGCTGAAGGGACCCTGATATAGCAGCCTCATATGAGGCTATGCCAGTACCTGGCAAAACAGAAGTGGTTGCTCACAGTCATTTATTGGATGGAACACAGGGCCCCCAATGGAGGAGCTAGAGAAAGTACCCAAGGAGCTGAAGGCGTCTACAACCTTATAGGTGGAACAACAATATGAACTAACCAGTACCCACAGAGCTCNTGTCTCTAGCTGCATAGGTAGCAGAAGATGGCCTAGTCGGCCATCATTGGGAAGAGAGACCCCTAGGTCTTACAAACTTTATATGTCCCAGGGGATCGCCAGGGCCAAGAAGTGGGAGTGGGTGGGTAGGGGAGCAGGGAGATAGCATTTGAAATGTAAATAAAGAAAATATCTAATAAAAAAAGAAATTGGAGGAGAATTTAGGGACAGAAACATAATGGTCAGTTTGATAATGGCAGTGTTCTTCTGAGTGCAAACTTTGTCAAAACTAAGAAAACTGTGTACTTTAAGTGTATATTAATTGTTATACTTTTATTATTATGCCTCAATAAAATGGAAAAATGAAAAAAAAAAAAGAAATGAATGCTATCATGCCAGGTGGTGGTGGCACACGCCTTTAATCCCAGCACTTGGGATGCAGAGGCAGACAGATTTCTCAGTTCAAGGCCAGCCTGGTCTACAGAGTGAGTTCCAAGACAGCCAGGGCTACACAGAGAAACCCTGTCTCAAAAGAGAAAAGAAAGGGAAAGAAAAGAAAAGAAAAGAAAAGAAAAGAAAAGAAAAGAAAAGAAAAGAAAAGAAATGAATGCTATCACATGAGAGGGCTGACATGTTTCTGTTTGTGCAGCACCTTCAGGAAATTCTGTTTCTTCTGAATCTTTGAAGGTTACCCTGAAGCCATGTCTTAAAACACTTTCCAACAGCGTGCAGCTTGCTCTAACATTATTTTAATGCTCAGAAAGAAAACCATAATAAAAAAACAAAATAATTTTCTAACCTAATAATAATTTGTAAGGTAACATTTTATTTTTTTTCACTGATATTGGGAGTAAAATTATATCTATTAAGTATTCCTAGCTGGTATTACTATGAGCCAGATGACAAAAAAGGAGTCTTGTAAAGATGGTTTTCTTTATCCTACTGGCAAGATATCTGAGGGACCTTTTAAGGAAGAAGGCAGTCAAGACTTAAAGATTTCTCATGCTTAAAATTAGGCTGAAAGTATAATTCATCCAATGAAGTATTTATAATTATTTATAAGCCAATATTTACTCCATTCCAGATACTATGTTTTGAGAATGTCTTAGACTGGATTCCCTGGAAATAAACTCTGAGATAGGAAATTATGAATTAGGTATAGAATGTATCCTAGAGCAATACTCTCGAGAGTTGGTACAGGGAGAAGAGTGATGCACAGCACAGTTATAACTGAGGTCCATTACAATTCTGCCTCAAACTTTGCAGCTGAGTATTGTCTTAAATCCTCAAGGATACCTTGCTGGATATTTTCAAGTCTACTTGGTACAAACTTGAGTCATTTTGGAAGAGGGAGCCTCTTCCAAAGCATTGAAATAATGCTTCCACCAGGGTGACATGTGGGCAAGTTTGTGGTCCATTTTCTTGACTGATGATTGATGTCAGAAGGCCCAACTTATTAGTGTGTGGTGCCATCTCTGAGTTAGTGGAGCTGGGTGCTATAAAAGTTTAGGCTAGGAGAGCCCTGAGGAAGAACCCAGTAATCAGTACTCCTCCATAACCTCTGAATCAGCTCCTATGTCCAGATTCCTGCCTTGAATTCCTTCCCTGATTTCCCTGTATGATGGGCTACAAGCTATAAGATGAACTAAACCCTTTCTTCCATTAGCTGCTTTTGATCATGATGTTATATCACAGTAAGAGAAACTAATTATTCAAGCCTTTGTATGCCCATATCATCTAATAACTGGTGGCTCACTGTGCCCCCTACCTGAAGTATGCTTTCTTTTATGGCTACCTAAGATAATTCTGACTTTGAGGCATTAGAAACCAGTGGATGTTGGAAGAATCAAGGTAACAATGAAATATTTGCTGCAGCAATATAATAGGAATAAGGATGCACTCATACTCTTAGAGAGATGGTGGTCTAGTTATGGAGCCACAATAACAAATAGGCAAAGGGCAGCATAAATAAATAAGGGAGAGAACATGATGTGCTGTGTGCAGTATGTAGCCCAGGATTAGAAGTCCTGAAAAGGGTTGTCCAAGGAGGGCACAGGATGATGAGAGTGTAGTGAGGAATTGGGCCTATGAAGGAAACATGGAGCTACCCTAAAAGAAAATCTTCCTAGTATAAGAGACTATGAGTATTTGTGCATGTCAAGTGACAAGACAGTATTATACAAAGAGTCTGCCACAGAGTTAGGAATGGCTCAAGTGAAAGGGCAATAAAAGTAGTAGTAAAGGGAAAGCCAGGAAGGTGACCAGGGACCTGATCCTGAAGGATGGACATAAAAGGGTAGGTGTGCCAGACTCAATAGTCAGGGATTAGACCTGGATTATCCTGACAGTTTCCAGCAGGGAATTTCATGATATGAATGACTTGCACCTCAGGAAGCTCATACTGGCTGTAGTGTGGAGAAAGGAAGAGGTAAAAAATAACACAGGCTTTTCTGAGGGTCTGTGCAGGCTGCTGGGTCATTAGTGAGAAATGATAGTCATTTAAATGGAGGCATGCCAGGTAGCTTGGGGAGAAATGGATGGATTCAAGAGATATTAAAGATGCAGAATGTATAAGACTTGACTGATGGGACATAGTATGGGAACTAAAAAAAGAGGGGCCCTGGGGAAGAGGAGGAAGGGAAAAGGCCCACACCCCACCAGATTCCCACCTATTCTCTGGTCAGTCAGGTGTGGGAGGGCTGCTAACTACCTTCCACTCATCCCTGGGTGGGCATTCCTCTATCCCACTCTTCAGGGGTAGGCCAAGGCACAGCCCTATCTGGGGAGCCCCAGAGCTACCTTGCTAAAGCCCTGGGGTTATAGAAGAAAGGGATGAGGGAAGAAGTTCCCAACACTGACCATACTGTGCAGTGGATCTTGATGGAGCAAAAACTCTCTATGGTTTAAGAGCTTTATTATAGAAAGGCATGGGGAAAGAGAGAAGGTAGAAAGAGAGAGGGAGGGGGGAAAGGCTAGAGAGAAAGAGAGAGTAAGGGAGAGGAGAGGAGAAGACAAAGAGAAAGGAGAGAGGAGAGAAGACAAAAGAAGAGGAGGGGGAGAGAGGAGGGGTAAGAGGGAGACAAGTAAGAGAGTAAGAAGTAAGAGAGTGAGGTGGGGCTGAACAGCCCTTTTTATGGTCTTTACTGTTGCTAGGTAACTGGGGAGGAGTTTAGCCTGAAGGTCAGAAGCTTGGGCCATTGCCTATGTGACTACTGACCCTGCTTCTCTTGTGGCGGCTGTGGGGGCTGGTAACTTAGGCAGGAGCCAGAGTTCCAGGAACATGAGGGAACGCCTACCGTGTCATGAAGATGAATTATCACCACTGGGGTTCAGAACTCAGCTCAACTGGAGACCAGCCTGCAATTCCCCACAATATAGGTTATTAGGGGAAAAGGATTCAAACTCAGATTTGTCTGTAGACCAAAGCAAGCTGGTAGTATGTGAAACAGGATCACAGACTGTCAGATGGAAGGAAACAAACAAATTAGGGCCATGATAAACAATACCTTTTTGTACAGAAACACTAGAAAAAGGAAAGGAAAGAAGGAAAGAAAGAAGGGAGGGAGAGAGGGAGGGAGGGAGGAAGGAAGGAAGGAAAGAAGAAACCTCATAAACCAAACTATTTTCATACAAGCAAAGATCATATTGCAGAATTCTATCAAAAATATAGCCTATATACTTACAACTTAAAATATATTTTAAGTACAATATTAGTGAAAAAATTGACCCAAAATTTAGCCTCTAAATATGAACAACTGGGCCTTGTTTCAGACATCAATAGCTTGGAGGTAGTGGATCAATGCATTTGGTTTCTACTTGTTTAGCATTTTGGCATTGTAGGGAATATTTTACAACATGTTCCTTTAGTCCATGATGAACCCTATGTTTATGTGTGGGGTGGAGGTTATTATACTCCTGGTGTATTGAAGAAAAAAATGGAGGCTCAAAGATATGAGATGACTCTAGTTTTAGAATGGTAAGAAGTCTAGAATTCAATCAGTTCAGTGTTCCTGGTGGCAGTAACCACAGCTTGTAGACACTACTAAAGAGAACCACATCACTGAGGCTAGTACTTGGTTCTGGCATCAACAAGACCTTTGTTGGCTATAAAATGAGGTGGGTATGGCTGTCCATGCTTATAACCTCAGCATGTTGGTGGCTGAAGCAGAAGTCTAGTTTGAGACTAGCTTGGGGTATATAGTGCAAACATGTTAGAAAAGAGACAGTAAGTATGAGAGACAGTAAAATAAATAAAGAAAAGTAATCTGAATGGAAGCAGAGGAATGTAGACGACATGGCTTGTTATCTTACCAAAACCTCAATGCTTCCCATTCCCTTGAAGTCAACTGGAGTGTACCAGCTGAGTATTGCCACTGTCTGTTTGCTTCCAGATGCATTTGGGGACCTAGTGCAGCTGGTCATTTCTGTGAGGCTTTGGTTTCAGACTGTTTAAGCCACAGGAGCTAGAAGATTCACAGGTGAGTTTTGTTGTGTTTGTTTGTTTGTTGTTTTTCAGACTTCCATGCTTAGGAAGGTCTCAAAAGTTCCAGTGAACTTGATTTCTGGTTGCCTAGGTAAGTGAATAAAATCTTGTTCCCTCTTCCAGGTGATAGTTCCAAACTGGCTCAGAAGACTTGCCCATTAGACATTTGTATCCTGTTATAGGAATGACCTAAGTATATTCTTATTTGGTTAGTTTAAAATAAGGATGCCCTAAATCTTAATCTACAAGACACATGTGCAAGAAATCTCACCTGTCTATGCAGAAAATCCTAAGGGAGGAAAAGCTGTTGGAAATAATGAATGAGTTTGCGAGGTCATGGGATACAAGATCAATACACTAAAATCAATTGTAATTTTATGTACGAGCAATGAACAGTCTGGAAATGAAATTTAGGAAATAATTCCATTCAGAACACTTCTGCAAATAATAGAATATGTAAGGATAAATTTAATAAAAGAAATGCAAGATGTGTAATGCTGCAAACTACAAAACAAAAGAGACAGGGTTGAAAGGACATCTAAAAAAGTAGAAAGTTTACATTCATGAACTGGGAGATGTTGAACCTTCCAAAATACATGTACAGATCACAGTGAACTTCTATTGAAATCCCAGAAGGTGTTCAGGACCCACATTCCTGTGCTCGTGAAAAGTCCTCTCTTTTCCCTCTAGCAGGCCATGTCCATGTCCTAAGCCAGAAGCCAAGCCAGTCTTTTGTTTCAGATGCAAATCACGTCTTTAGAAAAGTTAAAATTGATTCCCAGTCATTTCTCATAGCCAAATGAACTGAAAACTGGTCCCCTGACTAGTTTAAAGTAAGCAGATATTGTAAGTATCTGAGCTCAGAGGAGACTCACAAGACAGTATTGAGAAAATGAAGGGACTAACTTTAGAAAACTATTACAAAGTATGTATTTCATAAAGAACTCAGGTCTAAAATACACAAAGAACACTGATACTTCAGTTGTAATGAGGCCAACAACTCAGTTGTGGTGGAGGGACTTGACTATTCTCACCAGAGAAGACAACCAAAACAAACAACAGATGCTCAATGTAATTATTTATTAAGAATATGCAAATTTAAAACAATACAATCTCTTTATATGCACAAGAATAACTATATCAAAAAAGAAACAAAATCAAGGGTTGAGAGGATGTAGAAAAACTAGAACTCTTACACGTTACAAGTGCAAAATGATACGACTCTTTTTAGAAAATAGGTTTCCACTTTCTTAATAGATTCCCATATGGCCCTGCATTCCAACTTATTATTATAAAATAATTTCACAAACTGAGTAAGTTATCTATACCAAAAATGCACTTAACATATTATCCTGTGGGCTAGAAAGTTGAGGACTGACGTCTTCTGTCTGATGTGAAGATAAAGGCCCACATAGCCAGAGAGCATGGAAGAGGAAACGAGGTAGACTGCTCTTTCATAAACTATCCTTCTTTTGTTCACAGCCTCCTCATGTCATTAATGAAGCAAATCTATATCTTTTAATATTCCCAATTCTCAATATTGTTGCATGAAAATTAAGTTTCCAGTGCAAAAATTTTGTGGGATTCTTTCACAGCATAGCACATAACAATTCCATATGTAACTGCTTACCCAAGTAAAAAGAAAATGATCATCAATAGATGTCTGTAGCATTATTGTAATGTAAAATCCCCTAGCAATCTAAATGTCTAACATCTAGTGACTAGATAAGCAAAACACCAAGTTGTCATAGAACTGAACAGACCTAACAAAAGAAGCTAAAGAACATTGGTAAGTGAAGAAATCCAGAAACAAGTGATTGAGCATTATTTCATTCTCTACATGTGATATATTCAGGAGAGGCACACCTGAAGACAGACAAGGCACATTTGTGGTTCCTTAGGTTTGGAGAGAGTATAGAGACAGACTACAAATAGACAAAGAACACAGTGGCATGATGAAAATGTCTTAAATATTTTATGATATTTATAAAACATACATTATCTAGAAACCATTGACATGTGTTCTTATAATGGGAGAATTTAAATTTTATGTCCTAATAAACTGATAAAGAAAAATTATTAGTATAATCAAGCGAATAGAAAATAGAGATGGAACAAACAGATATATTGATGATCAATAAGGATGATGGTATACTGAGTGCTTGATATACTCTCTTCACTCTTTCTAAATATTTGAGATTCCACATTGAACTTTAAAATAAATTTTGAAAACTAAAATAATACTCTTTAAAGGAACAAAAGTGAACACATAGGTTCATATTATGAGGCTAGAGGAAAATTCAGCCTTAGTCCTTATAGTCAACCTCTACTAAGACTCATTCAACAATATTGGACAGTTACATCACTTGATCATTATCTGAAATGAATTAACCCTACAAAAAAGTGGTTGATGTTGCTTATGCCAAGGCTAAACCCAGGACTTTTTCCTGAAATTAGTGTTTCTTGTGCTTTGAGGCACCATTTCTATATCCCCTCAAGGCTCAGGTTCCTGAGAAGGTATTCCTTTCTGAGTCTTGATCCATTTTCCCCCAGAGAGGGGAATGATTTCCTGACAATAATGGGGAATATAGATAGACGCCTCTCCTCTTGTTATCTTCACAGCCCTGTGAATAAACTAGCCTGAATCCAGATCTGCTATCCTTCAAACCACTGATGTTTTCATAATGACCAGATTAGAAATTCAAGTCATAATAGTTTAGATTATGATAAAGCACTGAGAACCATGAAAACAAAAGGGGCTTTGATTCCAATATGTATGCCTGAGTCCATATGCTATTTTTGTAAAATACAGAGAATAATATATAAATAGCCCTAAAATTTTCAAATCTATCTTTATTATGTCAACCTTAATAGATTAATGTTTTATAAACCATTTATTGAACCCTTATAAGCAATACCAGATACTATTTGAGGCACTGGCCACAAAATATTGAACATAATCAACAAAGTCTGCTTTTTGGCAGCTTAAAGTCTAAGGGTTACGTTTTCAATGTTGAATGTTTGTAAGAATCACATAAAAATACTGTTAACATATAGGTTCTGATTCCATACAGTCTTAATCTGTTCCTACATATGTCTATGTAACTATCTATGAAAGACAATGCTCAGTTGGAAGATTCCAGGGCATAGTATAAAAATCCTTGCAAAGCATAAAAGTTCGTTCTTTGTACATTTCCATAATGAGTGATTTGTAACTTGTTTCTTATCTGCATTCAGTCACTGTCTGGAGTGATGAATCCTACACTTGTCTACTTGGGTCCCAAGGAAATTATTGCTTTCTCTTGCCATGAAGATAAGTCTCACTAAGCAGCTCGCATCAACCACACCTACAAAAGCACTGTCTACTCTTACCCACTGGTTTCTCTGATTAATTCACAGGTCAGGACTTGTATGTCAGCCTTCCCTTAGGGATCTTCCTGCTTTGCACTTCAAAGGCCCATCTGGCAGATATCAAAGGTATGTCTAAGTCTTTGGAATGAAACGTGAGTATTTCCTGTTCTTATATCTTAACCCTTTCTTGTACTTCTAGGTGGTAGGGTTATTGAGAAGAAAATAGGAAGAAAAGCAGTAAGTTAAAACTGTCATTGTTCTCTGTGAGGCTATGCCAATGCCTGGCAAATATAGAAGTGGATGTTCACAGTCATCTATAGGATAGAACACAAGACCCCCAATGGAGGAGCTAGAGAAAGTACCCAAGGAACTGAAGGGGTCTGCAACCCTATAGGTGGAACAACAATATGAACTAACCAGTACCCCCAGAGCTCATGTCTCTAGCTGCATATGTAGCAGAAGATGGCCTAGTCAACCATTGTTGGGAAGAGATGCTCCTTGGTCTTGCAAACTTTAAATGCCCCATACAGGGGAACGCCAGGGCAGAGAAGTGGGAGTGGGTGGGCAGGGGAGCAAGGTGGGGGAGGGTATAGGGGACATTCGGGGTAGCATTTGAAATGTAAATGAAGAAAAATCTAATAAAATAAGTTAAAAAAACTGTCATTGTTTTTGCTTACTTTCTATGTACATGTTTTCTCCAAAAGCCATATCTGTTTGCATGTTTATTCTTGCACAAATTAGATTGGTTATGAAAAGACATGTAGCTAAGGCAGAAAACAACTCATGATTCTAAATAGTCAGTTTCTCAGCACTTGCCACACCACCCAAGTATGTGTTGTATAATGATGCAAAGTTATAGAAGTCTGGTAAACATGTTTTTTTTTTTAATAAGTGGAGAAACTGTTTAAAAGTAACAATGTTGTAGGTGTTACCATGGTGTTCAGTGGGAGACTTGGGAACATCCAATCCTGTCTGCACCCCCCCCCCCAAAAAAAAAGAGCATGATGCTAGGAAGGTAGTTCAAAGGTTAAGATTTGCAACTGAAGAGTGATCAGAAGAGTTTAGAACCTCAGAATCCATACTTGCCTGGTAAATGTGTTATCCCACTTGGAATGGTAATCTCAGAAGGTAGAGATAAAGAATCCTTATAATAAGCTAATGATCAAGAACTGGCACATTAGCTATCCCTGTGTTTAAGTGGGACACTTTGTTTGATAGGATGAGACAGAAGAGAGACCATGTATGATTCCTGGGATTACACATGCACATGCATCCATAACACATGTGTCCACATATGTACAACAACACACATATGCACAAAAATGAAGAGAGTATGGGCCATAGTATATCATAGTCAGTCTGAAATCAAACCAAGCTCTATTGGTTAAAGATCTGGAATATGTTAATTTTTCAAAGACTATAGGCATGATTATGGATTCCTGACCCCAGCCCAGTCATATTCTCAGTAATCAGTGATGTTTTTCAGGAATATTACATTTCAAATAATTAAATTTCCAAGCTTTTACAAATTCTGGCTTTGTAAAGAAACAGCTTTTCAGACACACAGTCTGTCTATTTGTTTAAATATTCTCCCTCATGCCTGCATTCTGAATGCCAAGTTGGCTTGCTTTGAAGAATTTCCCTGTCTGACTTAGTTTATTTATGTTAGAGAACCCTCAGAAAAAACTTACCTGTATTATATGCATGTTTGTGGGTGTATGTGTGTGTGTAGAAGAGAGAGCAACAAATCATTAGAAGCTGAATTTATTTATTAGATTCTAAGTCTTGGATCTGCTCAGAAATAAACTACACAAGCACTGCTTGTAACCCTTGCTAGAGTCAGCAAATGAGGAGAGAGCAGATTCCAGTCTAAGAGATTCAAGAACATTGAGGTATGTACATGTGATGCAATTTTGAATGATTTGAAGTGCATGATATTTTCAAAAGTTTATATTTAATACTGAGTGCAAAATCCTAAGTGAATTTACACTGTAGTCTGTGAGACCACTCTCTGTCCTATTGAATTTTCTGCCATCCTTGAGATTGACCCCATTAATAAATAAAAGCAGCCATCAGATGATGTAGTCAAATTTGGTGGTAAGTTTGGAAGTAGGAAAGAAACCGGGAATGAAGATTCATAGCAGCAGCAGAGGACATGAAACAAGTTCGCACAGACAGGCTCTGAAATTAGAGTTCGGTGTTAATTACAGAACTTTGCTGTTATGCTTTAGAAAAGATGAGAATTTAGTTTAAGCTTCATGACAATATTTGTGTTTGGGTGAAACTAATAGAAGAGATTTCAATAGTCCTAAGTGGACTAATTTTGATAAAGCACCAGGAAGAGCCACTGTTAGCATTTACACAATGTATGTATACAGATGAAAGCAAGGCTCCATAGATAAGTTTTTGTTATAGACGTGTGTACTAGGTTCATGCAAAGTTTCACAATAGCAAAACATTGAGGGTCCTTAGGGCCTCTCTCAACAGAGCATGGAGAATTGTTTTAGAAAGTTTCATTGTATCTCAAGGGCAGGGGTCCTGTTAGTGCGATGGCAAATTGCGTCCAGGCATCAACAAACCACATCCGTGCTGTGGGGAAACTGTGCATCTACAAATAAGGATTAAGTGAGGTTTGCTCGAGGTAGGCAGGACAGTGTTTTGAGTTCTGAGGCCAGTGATTTGGGAGACTGACCTTAGCTCGCATATGCCATGCTAGATCTGTTCGGGACGACTTCAGTTCGATTCTCTGAGTTTGTTTCCCTGTTCGCCAAACACGGTGTTGTGACCTGATGAACTGTGGGTGGCTTTCTAATGAAAGATTTCTGACTCGTCTCTGCTCTAGAATTCTAAAGAGTCTTGTCTTCTGTGACTACAGAAGAGTATTGCAAAAGCCTGGGTTTTTGACACAGAGTAAGGCCAAGTTCAAGTGAGCAGAACACAGTGATGATCTCAGTCATAAGATGTTATGTTACTGTTTATCACAAGTTCACACTCTGTTATCAAAGAGCTATTTCCTGCATGGGGGATTGGCTTTCTTGGTCCTGTTGAATCTAAGAATGGCTATGTGGTCTCACCTTTTAAGACATAACGTGGATAAAAAGAA
>NC_034606.1:19978165-19990851 GCF_900095145.1 Mus pahari
GGGTATTTAGCCTACCCTTAAGAGTGGTGTGTTTTCCCCGTAAAACTCTTTTGAATAAAACTAGTTTTTAATTTACAAGTGGTTATCAATTGAAACTAACTTCTGGATTAGAGATGGGAACATCTAATTCACGTCTATTTTCATCTCCAGCACTCCATCTCGGGCAGACCCTTGCAAGCCCTGTGCATGCTGCTACAGTCTCTGTGAGTTCATGTGCTTAGAAGGACTTCTTTCTTCGGTATGTTTTGTCCCTTGGCTCTTACATTCTTTCTGCCTCATCATCTAAAGAGTTCTCTGGAGGCTGTGGAGTAGGGGAATTTGGTGGAGACATCTTATTTAGGACTGAGCATGCCAAGGTCTCTCTCTGCACTTCTTGTGCCTGTGGGTCTCTGTGTTTGTTTCCATCTGCCACAGGAGGAAGCTTCTCTAATGATGACTGAACAAGACACTGATCTATTAGTATAACAGAGTGTCATTGAGTGTCATTTTACTACTACTTCCATTTAATAGAACACTAGTATTTTTATGATATAGGTCCCTGCATGACCTGTCTAGTCTCCCTTTACTCTAGAGCTTCCATGCATGCTGTTAAACTGCTAGTATGAATTTTTTCCAGGTCTCTCATGTAGGCACTTAGTGTCATCTACCTTCATTCATTGTGTACCATATGTTTGAGTATGTTGTGTATTGATTTTCAGCCAAGTCTAAAACATCTTTAATTTCTTTCACGTTTTCTATCTTGGCCCATTTTTAAATTCAGGTTCCAAGCATTTGTAAGATTTCTGTTGTTTATTTTTATGGTTAATATGCAGCTTTAATCATTTGTGGTCAGATAGGATATAGGGTGTTATTTCAATTTTCTTGTATCTGATGAGACTTGCTTTGTGCCTGTATACGTGGTCAATTCTGGAGAAGGTCCATGAGATACTGGGAAGAAGGTATATTATTTTGTGTTTGTGTGAAATGCTCTGCAAATATTTAGTATGTCCATTTGGCTTTTTATGTTAGCTTCAGCATTTCTCAGTTTAATTTTCTATTGTTGATAGTGGGCTTTGATGTCACCCACTCTCACTGGATGAGGGTCAGTATACAAGTTAAGCAGTAGTGTACTTCTTCTTATGGACTTGGGTACTCTTGTGTTTATATTAGGAACTGCAATATCCTCTTGGTGGGTGGAATTTTCCTTTGATGAATATCTCCTGTCCTTCTCTGTCTTTTCTGATTAGTTTTTGTTTGAAGTCTATTTTGTCAGATTACATTTTGTCAGATTAAAATGGCTACCCTAGCTTTCTTCTTAGGTTATTTGCATGGAATATCTTTTTCCACACTTTTACCCCGAAGTGATATCTATGCCTGAATAGAATATACCCTGTTTTTAAATCCATTCTGTTAGTCTGTGTTTTCTCACTGGGGAATTAAGATCATTGATTCTGAGAGTTACCAGTGAGCAGTGTTTGCTAATTCCTGTTATTTTGTTATTGTTGTTGTTGCTTCTTCTTCTTCTTCTTCTTCTTCTTCTTCTTCTTCTTCTTCTTCTTCTTCTTCTTCTTCTTCTTCTTCTTCTTCTTCTTCTTCTTCTGCTGCTGCTGCTGCTGCTGCTGCTGCTGCTGCTGCTGCTGCTGCTGCTGCTGTTGTAATTGTCGTGGTGGTGGTGGTAGTGGTGCTGGTGTTATTGTTGTTGTTGTTGGTGGTGGTGGTAGTGGTGCTGGTGTTATTGTTGTTGTTGGTGGTGGTGGTGGTAGTGGTGCTGGTGTAATTGTTGTTGTTGTTGGTTGTGGTGGTGGTAGTGGTGCTGGTGTTATTGTTGTTGTTGTTGGTTGTGGTAGTGGTAGTGGTGTTGGTGTAATTGTTGTTGTTGGTTGTGGTAGTGGTAGTGGTGCTGGTGTTATTGTTGTTGTTGTTGTTGTTGTTGGTTGTGGTGGTGGTAGTAGTGCTGGTGTAATTGTTGTTGTTGTTGGTTGTGGTAGTGTTAGTGGTGCTGGTGTTATTGTTGTTGTTGTTGTTGGTTGTGGTGGTGGTAGTGGTGCTGGTGTTATTGTTGTTGTTGTTGGTGGTGGTGGTGGTGATTGTGGTGTCTGGTTGTGTGGCTCCCCCTCCAACCTCATTTTATTTGCTGGTCTGCTATTAGTTACTTTTTGTGTTTTCTTTGGTTTGAATATCCTCTTCACTTCGCTGTTTTCCTTCTTGTGACTCCTGTAGACCTGGGTTTGTAGATGGACATTGCTTAGACTTGTTTTTATCATGTAATGTCTTTCTCCATCCATTATGACAGGAGGTTTTGCTGTGGACAATAGTCTAGGCAGGCATCTGTGCTCTACAATCATTTGTCTAATCCCCTTTGGCTGTTACTGTCTCTACTAAAATGTTATTTTTATTAAGTCTGCCTTTATATGTTATTTGATCTCCTTTTCCCTTTCTGCTTTTAACAATCTTTCTTCTATATGGTTAGAGTTTTTATTATTATGTGATATAGGGGATTTCTGGTCAGTCTATTTGGAGTTCTGTAAACTTTTTGTACCATGATAAGTATCTTCTTCTTTAGGTTAGGGAAATTATATTCTGTGATTTTCCTGAAAATGTTTTCTGTGCCTTTTACCTAAGTTTCTTTTCCTTCTTCTATTCCTATTATTTCTAGATTTAGTCTTATTGTAGATTCACTGAATGCATTATGCCTGAATTTTTTGTGCCTGTGTCCTTTTTATTTTTCTAATTTGACAATTTCTTTGACCACTATATCCATTTCTTTTGTCTTCAGTGCCTGAGATTATCTTTTCTATTCTGTTGGTGACACTTGCCTCTGAGGCTCTTATTCAAGTGCCTAAGATTTTCATTTCCAGATTTTCCACAGTTTGGGTTTTCTTCACTGATTATATTCCTACTTGTATGTCTGGAACTGTTGTCTTTATTTCATTCCACCCTTCATGTTTTCATAGATTTCACCAATAGATTTATTAATGTTCTTTAACATATTCATAGTGGCTATTTTGAAGACCTTGCCTTGTGCTTCAACTCACTATAGTAGGGTTGTTGGGCTCTAGTGGAGACATACTGTCCTGACTGTTATTGACTGTGTTTTCACACTGGTGTCTAGGCATGTGAGTTTAGGATGAGTGCTGAGACCTGTTTTTGTGTTTATGTGTTATTCCTTGATTTCCTTTGCTGTCTCTGATTCTTATGAGAGTGTGGTAGCTGTGAGTTTCCTTTTGGGAAATGCTTCTGAGATTCTATCAGATGTGGCCACTGTGGGTTCCATGTAGAGTGTGTTTCGTCTTATTTTGAGCTGCCATTTATGACTTGAGATAGGCTAGAAGCATTGACGTCTCAGGGATTCCACAGCAGGAAGGAGGGTGGGTTGTGCCACCAGGATCTGCTGAGTCCCCTGGGAACAGGAGCAGAGAGAAAGTAGAGGTCACAGAAGGTGGTCTGCTACAGAGCTGAGGATGAGACTAATTCAGTTGGATTGGAGGAGAGTGAATATTTCCAGCCTGCTTCCCTGTTGAACATGGCAGGTGGATTTCCAATAAAACTGTGTGGAACTTGACAGTTGAGACCAAAGGATGATGTAGTGAAGAAGGCTGAAGCAACAAATCATTACTAAAAATGTTTGAAGGATAATTTTCTATTGATCACAGAGCCCTCTTGGCATACCACCACCACCAATTTACTGTACAACCTTATCTACACTTTCATATTCCTTAGAAATAGTATTTCCAGGGAGAAAAACCTGTAATTGATTATAAATACAAGAGTAAGTCCTAAAACCATATGTGTACAAGTAACATGGTTGTATTTGTACAGTTAGGGGAAATATATACAATAACAAGGAAGAAGAGTCACATGCATTTAAGACAGGGCAAGGAGTGCAGTACGTGAGAGGGTTAGGAAGAAGAAAAGGAAGGAGGAAATAATGTAATTATAAATTCAAAATAAGAAAATAATAATTTAAAAAATTAGATTGAAGTCTATAACCTTTCAGGACTGTTAAGATCCAGCTTCTTCCACTTACAGAGATAGACCCAAATGAAGATATTTATTTTGTGTCTTTCACTTTGATTTCACAACTTAAGACCTAAAAAGTTCTTTCGATCATGGCCTTCTTTTTGTATCCTCTGGAACACTCAGAGCAAGTACTCTATAAATATTGCAGAAAGAATAAACAGAATACAGCATAAACCTGAATATGTCTCACATTCAGGAAATGATGTCACTATATCTGAACCCCCCAGATTCTCCCTGGTGATCTAGGGCTTTACTACAGGGATGTTGGATGCATAGGGATTATTCCACTCCACCGAAGAGGCCTGGAGTCATGCTTTGGCTGTGTACTTTACTGGCTTGTGTATGGTCAACATGATACCTACTGTCTGCCACTGCACACTCCCAAACTGATTTTGTGTATAATCTGTGGATACAGTTGAATATCATTGTTAGAATTAGGTACTAAGCCTTTGACTTTGGATTAACTAATGGGGAAATTATTTGGGGTGGCCAGGGCTTAATCTGAAGAGTCTTAAAACAAAACAGAACTTTAGAGAGACAGGCATCTCATTGGCCCAACACAATGGCTATTTGTGACTCCAAGTGGAGAAGAGTACCAGTGTGGCAGCTGTTGGGACATATCAGTAATACAACTACATGCAAATTAATTCTAAGAATAACTATTGTGCCTGTAAAATTCAACTGCAAACCTCTCATAAGATTTATAGCTCTGGCTGACACTTGGATCTCAGCCCAGTGAGCCCTTGAGCAGAAGGTCTAAAGAGCTTACACCCAGACTCCTGACCCACAGACACTGTGAAATAATAAATCTGTCTTCTTTCAAAGTGCTATGCTATGGCCCTGGCAATGTAATGCACCATATGAACGTATGAGCTCAGGGGAGTTTTCCTCGTTTTCTGAACCAGACTCTCCTCACTAGTGAGACAAGAATGGGTGATGACAAGCAGATTTCCTTGTGGGTTGTTATAGTCTACTGTAATGATATATGCTGAGTTGGTAGAGCCACTCTGTATAGGTTAAATACCATTTCTCCAGACCCACATACCCACTAGGCAGTGGCTCTTCTTGAACATTTTCTTCTGGTTCCCTGCCCCCACCGGACCCAGCTTAGAGTTTCTGACTGCCTTAGGTGTCTCTTGCTCCGAAGTCCTTCCCAGGGTCAATGTTCTGATGAATATTCCCATTGTAATGCATAACCATGAGGCGTCCAGAGTGAAATTGCTCTGGGAGCTTTTGTGTGATTAACATTTCAGCTGTTTATGGAGTCTTTGCCCTATCATTTCCTGTTTTTAAAAATTAATGTGCTGGTTTCTTTATTATTAAAAACCAAGATTGGGAAGTGCTGCTGGAGCACAGGAACTTATTCTGTGTGGTCCAATAAAAAGTTCTTGAGTAGGGCAAGGACTTGGAAGACCTTTTCCTTGCAGGTTCTTTGAATACTCTCTCTACCTTTCTTTGGCCATCACTGTAAACATGTTCTTCGCTCCTAGCTCCTTATGCTCTGTTCCTTCCAGTCTGCATTTCAAGGGGATGAGAGACTCTTGAATGACAGCATTACAACTATTTAACTGTGTCAACACAATAACATGTAGCAGGATTCTTTAAGCAATTGAATCAAAATCTGGCTTTAATGACAGAGGACTTCACAGAGTCAATACCTCACCTCTCTCATTTTACTGATGAGAAATCTCATATCTGGGAACTTAATTGTCCAAGGACACATAGCTACTAGTGACTAATCTTTCTCTAAAAGAAATAAGTGCTCATATTCCTTATAAAAATCATTTGAACCCACTTGTTTTATTTTTCTTTATGTAGCATTTTGAAATTAATCTTTATACATATCTTTTTTTTTTCTTTCTAGATGCATATCTCTATGTAGATGTCATCATTGCTTCTAACATCTGTGGTGTTTCACACACTGTTTCCAGAGGTGGGGATGTATGAGTTGTTAATGTTGCTTAGTCCCTACAGAAGAATCGAATTCAATAAGAAAAAAAAAAGATTTAGTGTAGATATAAGGGTCAAAAGTATCCCCTGTACAGCTATTATGCAGTGTTGGAAGTCGTATTTTTTTTTTTTTAAGGATTATTGAGGAAACTACAGATTTTTGCATTTGTCAAATGGATTTCCTTATTCAAGACTTGATATTATCCAATATCCTTTATTCACATCTATCTTAGTTACTTTTCTTTTTTTTTCTTTTTTTTTTGAGTTATATAACTCTTTCATGCAGGAAAGATATGTTTCTCAGAGTTTCTTAATACTCATTTCACTTTAAAAATATACTTTTCACAAGGGTAATGTTATACTAAAATAGACTCAATAATAGACTATGTCAATACACACTAGCATTAAGTTCATTGAGAATAGATATGTATATATATATTTCACAGAACAAGCCATATTCATTTAATTTATAGCAGCAGGTAAGATTAAAATGTTATCAGTAGCTAATAATTTGAGCTCATCTCTAAGATAATAAATTATACTGAGCAAGACACTATACAATCTAATATTCAAACTGAGGTTTTGAGAAACCTGTATAATTTCTAAGTCTATAACTAAACTTAAAGAGAACATTCCAACCTCTCAACTTCACATCCATGCAAACAAAGACCTGTGCCTACTTACTTTTCTATTAGTGTGCTTAAAGACCATGAGCAAGGTAACTTACAAAAGGGGGGGGGCTCTTAATTATGCTCATGGTTTCAGAAAGAGTCCATATTGATTAAGGAAAGGCATGGAAGTAGGTATCGTTGAGAACCTATATCTTGATCTGCAAGTAGAAAATAAGAGAGATAAACATACAGGGAATGGTCCAAGTCTTTTGAAACCTCAAAGACCACCCTTCTCCAATAAGGCTGGACCTCCTTATTTTTTTTCCAAGAAGTTCCACCAATTTCGGACCAAGTATTAAAGTATATAAGGCTGTGGGCATCATTATATTTCAAGCTGGCACACCATCCCAATTTCTGGTGACTGATATAAATATGTATTGTCATTCTGGGTCTGATGTAAGATATAACAAAGATATTCTGCTTTAAACCCAAGATTCTAGCTTAAACCGTGGTGAGGCTTAGTTTGATGTGAAGTCTGCTGTGTGAACAGTTAACATAGCAGACACAAAGACTCTTGTCCTTAAAATGTCTTACCTGCAAAGTTTGGTCTTGGCTAGCTTGAGGGAAATTAGTGAATGAAGTTCCATGAACTGATCTAAAGTGGATCCTACTACTGAGAATGTCTCACCATGTGTTGACTATTTATATAACAGTGCCATTCACAATAACATAATGACTCCTGATTTCTCTAGCAGTTTCAGAGGGTTGTGTGATACATATGCCTATGGCCATCTGTATTACGACTTTTCTTGTCATGATAAAATTCCTCATGAAACCCACTTAAGAAAATAATGAATTATTTTTGCTCACAGTTTTGAAGGATCAAGTCCATTGTGTTGGGAATAAAATTGTGGTAGTACTGCGAAGTGGCTGTTTGCATCACATCTGCAATCAGGAAGCAGAGAGAGATGAATGCCAATGATCAACTACTTTTAAAATCGTGATTTAATAACGTAATTTCTCCCCTCTTTTCTTCTCTCCTATAGTTCCTCCAATGAAACTCTTTTGCTCTTTTTCAAATTCATAGCCTCTTTTTCTTTAAATGTTAATACACACACACACACACACACACACACCTAAATATATGAATCCAACATATTCAGTCTGTTTAATGTTACTTTTATGTATATTATTTCAGAAATAATCAATCACTTAACCAGATGTTTGGTCAGAACAGCATAACAACAACTCATACAAGCTCCATGTAAACAAAGGTTCCTAATAGCTCAAAAAGATGGACTCAACCAATCCAACCCAATTAAACAGGGCAAACCTCAGAACTTGTTGAGGGTCAGCTCGGGATTTAAAGTTCGTACTTCTAAAACCAACAATTGTTGCTTTCATTTAGTTAATGACTGAACATCATTTTATATAATGCTATATTTGAGAAGAATGCAAGTATATGGATATGTGTATAAGTATATGTAGTATAAATATTTGTCTATGTGTATATGCATGAATAGAGAAAAGAGGGAGAGGGAGAGGGAGAGGGAGAGGGAGAGGGAGAGAGAGAGAGAGAAATACAAAGTATGAGTGTTGACCAAATAATTACTTTCTCCATTGTTTTCCTTACTGGCTGAGTAAACTTAGACAACGTCAAATTCAAATAGCTTTAAAGAACAACAACTTTTGAAATTAAAATATATTTTAAGACATAAGTAGAGTTACTTTTAGCAAACATTTCTGTCCGTGTCTGAGGATGCGTGTGTGTGTGTGTGTGTGTGTGTGTGTGTGTGTGCACAAACACAGCTGTGTACATGAATGTATGAAGGGATATATGTCTTTATGCATGTGTTTATGCACTGCATCTGCACACAACTCACTAGTTTAGGTAAAGCTTATATGAACTCAGTACCAACTCAAATCAGTACGCTGCTATGAAAGAAAGTTAAAACCTGGAGTAACAGGGACCACACTTATGGCCTTAGAATCTCAAATGCCTGGAAAATAATTTGCAAAGGCTAAATAAATAGCTTAATCCTGGCTGGTGGGGATCCTGAGGCTCACTCTATCTATCATCAAGTGTCCAGCTCAGCACCACAGCCCCATGCACTTATTTTACCCACAGTATCCTTGTAATAGATTTGTGAGTCATAAACTAAATTTTTCAAGTTTCTTAGTGAAAATGTACTTTCAGATATTTTGAATAAATGTATTCCCCTTTCATAGCCTGAAAAAATGAAATATGCCTTCTTCATGGTTATCCCAGGTGTATTAATTTGCCTAAACAGTTCTTACCTGGAATTCCTAAAAATAGTTGGACTAAGTAAAGAAAGAAAAAATAAGAAACAAGCAAGTCCTGAGCATTTGTGTACTTTCTGACTTAATTAAAAATTGGTAAAATCAATTTTGTAGCTAACATCCTAATTACTGATTGTCTGTTATCTAAGGTATATATCGTCTAATTTTTACTGTAGACATAGTTATAGTTGAGGACGCTAGAGATCTTTTGTAGCTAAATGTTAAGATTAAGGCCATAGTCTTATATAGAAGAGAGGTACAAGATTTATGCTTAACCATTTTTAAAAAGAAGGTGATCATCGTAATTCATTTGAAAGGAAGAAATGTGAATTTAAGACTTTTAAAAGAAATTCTTTATTATATTATATATTCATATTTTTTCAGTTGAAGGCATTTTTTGTAACTCAACCTTAGCCAACATTTCTCTCAGCTGTATGTCAGAGCATGACACATATCTGTTGTCCAACTATCAAAGTGAGGTCATTGCTGCACATTTGTTAATCTTATTCACACAGACAACATTGTCTCTACAACTTATTTAAGGAGTTAGGGATTCCTCCATCTGAACTCCTAGTGGTCTGTGAGCATATTTTATCTATCTCCTTAACCCAGTGAGCCCCACAGACATACTAGGTAGGATTAAGGATTCTTAGAAGAATAAACCACCCTGAAGCTCTAAATCAAGACAGAGTAAATGGCTTTGATTTAGCTCCTCAACTGACTTTGATGGTTCAAATCAAATTGAGTCCGTTAAGATTAGACCCATGATTAATTCCTCACTTTTTGAAGCTGTAGTTGTAGGTGTTTCTTAGTGTCAGGATAGTTAGATACAGTTCTTTGTTATTTAGCTCTTTCTTTCTAGAAAGGATGTTACAACACCCTCTCACTTGGATTCTATCAAATCTAGAATTGTGATTGGCTTAAAATTAGTAAAACCAAGTGAGATGCCAGGCAGAGAGAATGTTTCATGGTCAGTAACACCTGATACTGTTATTTTAATATACTGAAGGTACATAAGCATTTTGCGCATGTATAAATGATTATATACATAAAACTATGAATTTCTATTGTACTATACCTCTATGTTGACTGTATTTTTAAAGTTCTTGCATACCTTATTCTATCCCAGTTTCCCATATTAAGGCTAAAAACACAAACAGCATAATAAGTGTACTGTCTCTGAAATGCCAGTCATGACATAAATGTTTTATGTAGGGAAACCCATTGAATGCTCAGAATAAACCATTGAGGTCACTGTGTTGATCACCACATGTGTCTACCATTTTTGGACAGAAAAATGAAGATAATAGTAGGATTAAGCATCTTTCCCAAAATCAAACTTCAGTTCAGACAGTCACAGATCCATGCAAGGACATGTTTGTCTCCAGAAATTCTAATTATGTACATCACTTTAAGCTTTCCAAACTAAAATAACTCTCAGCACACACTTATTATACCATTTGAGCTAGCACTGGTATATTATGTGAGACAGGAGAAAATGTTTAAAATGGTATCCTTGAGCTCTCAGAGCTTATAGTCTGGTCTTAAAGGAAGAAATACATTCATTAAAGGCTTAGGGAAGAGTATCTGCTATGCTAATAACTTATTTTGGGCCAACTATTATAATATTTAACTAGGTTCACATCAGCATCTTTTAAAAATATCTTTTTTACAACAGGGAAAACTGGAGGTTAATGAGTAAAAACCAATAGTGAGTGAAAAGCTAGGATTTAAACTGGCACTCAACATCTAGAGCACTTTTTTACCCAATGTTATATGTTGCTTTTTTGTTTTGTTTGTTTTGTTTTTCTGTTATTGAAGACCAGCCTTAAGCCACAGTGATCTGATAGGATGCATGGTATTATTTCAACGTTCTTGTATCTGTTGAGGGTTGATTTATGACCAATTATATGGTTGATTGTGAAGAAGGTACCATGAGGTGCTGAGAAGAAAGTATATTATTTTGTTTTAGGGTGAAATATTCTGTAGATATCTGTTAAATCCATTTTGTTCATAACCTCTCTTAGTTTCACTGTGTCTCTGTTTAGTTTCTGTTTCAATGACCTGTCCATTGGTGAGAGAGGGATGTTAAAATCTCCCACTATTATTCTGTGGAGTTCAATGTGTGTTTTGAGTTTTAGTAGTTTTTTTTTTTTTAATGAAGTTGGGGGGTGCTCTTGCATTTGGGGCATAGATGTTCAGAACTGAGACTCTCTCTCTTGGTGGATTTTCCCCTTGATGAATATGAAGTGTCCTTCTTCATCACGCTTGATAACTTTTGGTTGAAAGTCTATTTTACTGGATATTAGGATGACAACTCGTGCTTGTTTCCTGGGACCATTCGCTTGGAAGACCTTTTTCCATCCTTTTACTTTGAGATAGTGCCTGCCTTTGTTGTTGAGGTGTGTTTCTTGTATGCAACAAAATACTGGATCTTGTTTGCATATCCAGTCTGTTAGCTAATGTCTGTTTATAGGGGAGTTGAGTCCATTAATATTGAGAGATATTAAAGAGTGATGACTGTTGGTTCCTGACATGTTTGTTTTTGTAGGTGGCTTTATGTGCTTGTGGATCTCTGTTTTTCGTTGTGGTATTTTTAATATCTTGTCCTTTCTTTGGTTCAGGTACTTTCCTTGTATTGGAGTTTTCCTTCCAGGAGCCTCTGTAGGGCTGGGTTGGTAGATAGATAATGTTTGAATTTGGTTTTATCCTGGAATATTTTGGTTTCTCCACCTATGTTGATTGAGAGTTTTGCTGGCATTTGTGCTCTCTTTGACTCTGCATGACCTCTGACCAGGCTCTTCTGGCTTTCATAGTCTGTCAAGAAGTATGGTATGATTCTGATAGGTCTACCTTTGTATGCCACTTGGCCTTTTTCCCTTGCAGCTTTTAATATTCTTTCTTTGCTCTGTGCATTTAGTGTTTTGATAATTATGTGACAAGAAGATTTTCTTTTCTGATCCCATTTATTTGGTGTTCTATAGGCTTCTTGTACTTTTATGGCCATCTCTTTCTTTATGTTGGGGAAGTTTTTGTCTATGATTTTGTTGAAGACTTGTTCAGGACCTTTGAACTGGGAATCTTCATTTTCCTCTATTCCAATTATTCTTAGATTGGTCTTTTCATTGTGTCCTAAATTTCCTGCTTTGGGTTAGGAGTTTTTTATGTTTTGAATTCTCTTTGACAGTTGTGTCAATCTCTTATACTGTATCTGCTACACCTGAAATGCTCTCTTCTATCTCTTGTATTCTGTTAGTAGTACTTACATCTGTAATTCCTGACCTCTTTCCTAGGTTTTTCATTTCCAGATTTGCCTCCATTTGTGTTTTCTTTATTGTTTCTACTTCCACTTTTAGGTCTTGGATAACTTTATTCAATCCCTTCACCTGTTTACCTGTGTTTTCCTGTATTTCTTTCAGTGAGTTATTGATATGCTTCTTAAAGTACTCTATTACTGACATGAGATAGGATTTTATTATAGATTCCTGATTTTCAGGTGAATGGTATATTCAGAGCTTGCTGTAGTGGGAGAACTGGGTTGTGATGATGCTCACGTATTTTGGCTTCGGTTGGTAATTGTTTTGCATTTGCCTTTTGCCATGTGGATATCCCTGGAGTTAGTTGATCTGGGTAATTGTATGGAGTCTGCCTCTTTTGTCCCTGAGTCACTTCAGGTCTCCTGGTAGGCCTGTGGCCCTGGCTGTATCAGACCACCTGTGGGGCCTTCCAACTGGGGCTCTTCACAGGGGCAGAGAAGCTTCTGATCTGTTGTCCTGGCTGCAGGAGATCTCCTGGGTGGCCTTCACACAACTGCTCTGAGTGCAG
>NC_034606.1:19990981-20002511 GCF_900095145.1 Mus pahari
CAACTGCTCTGAGTGCAGTGGGTCCTCCAAGATGGATCAAGATATGAAGTCTTCACAGGAGCAGGCCAACTAAGGGTCTGCCCCAGCAGCTAGGACCAGGTGCCTTGTTTTGTTTTTCTATGTGTGAAAGTGTTTTTTTTTTTTAAGTGTAGCAAATTCTAGAAACATATCCTAAACATTAATTCAAGTTTAGAAAACAGAGCATCCAAAAAAATTCATGCATACTCAATATTTATTGATAACCTTCAGTGTCTCCAGATACTCTGAAGTGCTCTTGGCTGTTTGATTGACCTGTTTTGTCTAGATCTTTGCATATTTCCAGCAGAGAATATTCTCCATGTCCCATTGACTATGTCATAGCTACTGCCTCTGCTATGTCCTTCAGCAGCACTGTGTATGTGGTTCTCTTCATCCTGTCTGATCTCACCTCTAATTCCAAAGCCTCTGGGGAGCTTTTCTGCCCCTCCAACGTGTGAGTAGATTTAACTCAATCAATCCTACCCATCATAGCATCTATTGCAGTATCAAGCTTTCCTTGTTTGTCAGTGTGCCCTGTGTCATTCTTTACCAACCTAACTTTCAGTCTTCCATAGTAGTCTGTGTGGGACTTGGATCTTACTTTCTTTGATTGGACTTCAGTCTCCTATAACAGTGTCTCACAATAACACATGCTTTATAACGTATTTGAATGAATGACTGAATTCTGAGCAGGTATGTGCATATAGAATAGTCACGTGAAAAGCATAGACTAAACATTCATTTACATGATCTAATAGAACTCTCATAATGATCATCTCATATATTTTCCCCACTTTGCAGCCAAGTGAACTGAGACTAGAGAGCATTACATATAATGTTCAACATAGCCATGTGAGTACCCGAGGACTGAGGGATGGTGCTATCTGGTCATTACCCGCTGTGTTAACCTGTGAGACAAGCAGCTGTAGGGACTAAATGACAGTGTATTATTCTAATGAGACACAGAGAAACCATCTTCTCGTGATTGGTTCTAGAGAGCAGTAGTATCATTGAATGGAGCTGGTCCTGAAGGTTAAGTCTGAGTTACTTTGGGTGAGACAAAAGGCAAAATCGATATAGGTATCAGAAGCTCTGAGATATTTGAAACTCTTCCTTTGAAGAGGAAGGAAGCTTTTAGGAACCAGAAAATGATGCATGGGAGAAACAAGCAAGAAACAGGGATGAGGGTAGAGGACGAAGGATGGAATGGGGTCTTGTTCATGTTTATAACCGGCAGAATGAAAAGAAATGGGAAAACAATGTGCCCACTTTAATTCTAATAAGCATATTGTGAACTTAGGGAGAAAGTGGCATTATCAACCCCCAGAAGTTGTATGGAGAAAGTTAGTGTGAAATCAGGGGAAAGATCATTTGACAAAAAGAAGAAATTAATCCCTTACTGCATGAGAAAGAATCAAATTCTTCCACTCGGTTAGCAACTTTTCAAACTACAGGCTATTGACTATTGACTCTAGAGCTGAAAATATGGATGAGTTATCACATATAGATTAGATATCCCTCCTTTAAACTTTTGATACCTGCTACTTTGTTTACTATTAGCATTGTATCTGCGGCTGATTGTGCAGTGCATAGCACACTACACATTATTCATATATTCTATTTTTTATTTCTACTGGCAAATGAAAGATCAGAGAAACTGTGTCTGTTTTATTCTCATGTCTAATAAATAATTGCCAGGACTTAACTCACATATATGAGCCATCAAGTCAACAATTTTAAGCAGCATTTTGGAGATTAGAAACAACTACCAAATTCTGAGTTCCCCTTTAGCATCAAATGTGTTATATAACATATAGCAAATGGGATATGAAATTTTATCTAATCTTAGCCTATTAAGTCTGAAAGAGTAAAGATTTATTTTAAATTCACTTGATGTATTCTCTGCTGCAATGTTTTCCCTCGTATTTTTCTTGATCCCAATTTCTAATTCTACAATTAGGAGGCATGGGATATTTTTATTTGCCTTGATATTAGAAATTCTCTCTTAGAATCTCGTATTCCTGTTACAAGCCCACAGTGAGAATGTAAGAAAATAGATTCATGAAAAAGCTTTCAAAATAGTTTGTGCTGCTAGCTGCACTGCTTCGTACTAATGAGAAATAGACAGGTCGTTATGATATTATGTGCCACAGTCTATTCTTGGAAGCCCTCTCAAGCTGTCTGAGATAATGCATCTCTACACTGCTCCAGCCTCCTTGTTCTCTAGATGGTGTTTTTTAGAGTTTTATGAACATCAAAGGCCTCCTTTAGAGAGTATTGTAATTGCTGAATCTGGATTTTTTCCAGCAGTCTTGGTATAAGGGATGATAAAATTGTCCATGGGGCAATGCCAGCTTGAAAAGAGTGATTAACTAGCACTCCAGCTATAGGGGCACAGAGGTTAACTGCATATCTTAATCTCTCCCTCCTTTCCTTCAAAACCAATCTCCCAGTTTCATCCCCAGTTTTATAGCAGACCACCTACCATGGCCTTGCCTCCATCCTTGACCCACCGCCAGCAGATTACACAGATCTTCACCTCCAAACTTTCTTCTCTCCACTCATGACTTTACTCCAGGTCCCATCTCCATCACGAATTCCACAGGAACATGTAGACTGCTCTTGCCAGGGGAGCAGCTAGCTTGACTATTGATCTTCACCTCTCATTAGTCTCCTCCAAATCCAATGCCCAAGACTTATCCCCAACTCTGTAACAGACCACCTACAGCTCCTCAGACCCATTTCCATCAGATCTCCAATATCTTCTACTACAACTTTGTCTTCACTCATCCTGTTATCCCAGCCCCCAACTCCAGCAGGCATGTCCTGTAAAACCTCTAGCCAAAATCATCAGAGAAGCAAGTAGGCCAGCAAAGCAAAGAGGCAAGATTCACGTCTTTCCTTTCCTTCTCCTTCTTCTTCTCCTTCTTCCCCTGCTCCTCCTCCTTCTCCTCCTCCTTCTCCTCCTCCTCCTCTCCCCCCTCCTCCCCCTCCTCCTCCTTCTCCTCCTCCTCCTCCTCCTCCTCCTCCTCCTCCTTCTTCTTCTTCTTCTTCTTCTTCTTCTTCTTCTTCTTCTTCCTCTTCTTCTTCTTCTTCATTCCAGTCCCACCATCCCATCCCCGGCTCAGAGTACCTGTTTTGTAGCCTTACATCACTCTCTCCCCTAAAATATAGAGGACTAAGAAGAATGTGAAGGAACAATCTGCTTTTCTCTCTCCTGTGGTCACCCTCAAACCATACCATCTCCTAGCCCATTTCTTTTCTTAGGTGTTAGCTCCCAGTACCTAGAAATATATAGTATATGGAGTTTCCATCAGCTGCACTTAACAGGATCCCAGAAGATTTTCCATCCTGGTAACAACCATCCACCATATCTTCCTAAGACCCAGAAAGGGAAACAGAAACTAAGGAAACAAATACCCACTCAACAAATACAAGACAAATTATCAGCATCTAGGATTAAAATCATCTCAAATCCAGATGCCTATATGCAAGTGTAAAAATACAGTAATATGCAGGACAATATGTCTCTCTTACAACCCAGCAACACTACCACTGTAGGCCCTGGGAATTACAACATACCTAAAGAATATGCAAATATTTAAAAAAATAGATGTTATGAGTATGTTAAAGGTCCATAAAGAAGAAATGAATAAATCCATTGAAGAAATCTATGGAACAATGGGCTGGAATGAAGAAAAGAGGTAAAGAATTACAAGGAGAGAGAGAATCAATCCAGAAAACCCAAACCAAGGAAAATGTGGAAGTAGAAAATTTATAAACTCTTACAGAAAACTCAGAAGCAAACATCACCAACAGAATAAAAGAAATAGAAGAGATAATTTCAGGCACTGAAGACACTGTAGAAGAAATGAATTCATTGGCCAAAGAAAATATTAAATCTAAAAAAAGCCCCATAATGTAAAATACCCAGAAAAACTGGTACACTGCAAAAACCATGTTTAAGAAAAATAGGAATAGAGGAAGGAGAAGAAACTCAGATCAAAGGCACAGAAAATATTTTCAACAAAAATTATAGAAGAAAAATTTCCTAACCTAAAGAAGGAGGTGCACATCAAGGTACAAGAATCATACACAGCAACCAAGAATGGACCAGAAAAGGAATGTACAATGACACATATGAATCAGAACATTAAAGATACATAACAGGAAAGAATATTAAAAGATTCAGGGTGAAAAGACCATAAAGACAGGCCTATTAATGAAAACACTTGACTTCTTAATAAAGACTCAGAAAGTGAGAAGGTCCTGGACAGACAATGTATAATGTGAGGAGCCTTCAGATACTTCTGACTACTATACACAGCAAACCTTCAGTCACAATAGGTGGAAAATGTTATTCTATGCTAAAAGCAAACTTAAGCAGGTAACTACAAACTCAACACTATAGAAAGTGCAAAAAGGAAAACTTCCACCTGAAGAGGATATTTATACACAAGAAAACACAAGGAATAAATAATAGCCTACCAGACAATCAAACAAGGGAGAAAAAAAAAACACCCAACATAACAAAATAACAAAATAGGAATCAATAAATACTGCTCATTGTTAATTCTCAATATCAATGGTCTCAGTTCCCCAACAAAATGACAGATACAAACAGCTACTGTTTCCAAGAAACATTATTTTTCCTTTCAATGAGTAGCATTTTATCTTCAAGAGACAATTCATTTTTCCATTAGCAAAATACTTCAAAAATATATTAAGGCACTAAAATAAATACATAATACTACATTGTCAATGAATGGAAACATCATGAGGTGTACTGAATGACTCATGATAAAGTATAATTATTTTAACTTTGATGGTACATAATAATCTAACTAGTAAATTACATATCTGATGTGTACAATCAGATATGTATCTCAACTAGACATCACTTCCAGGTGAAAAGATGAAAAGAAAGGAAAGTCCAAGCAAATGACCTAAAAAGCAAGCCAATGAAGCCATTTTAATACCAGACAAAATAGACTTCCAACCAAAACTACTCAGAAGAGATATGAAAGGACAAACACGCTCAAAGGAAAGATTCACCAAAAGGATATTGCAATTATTTTTCCCCAGAATTAATTAATTAATTAACTGCTCCACATTCCATACCTCCTCCCTAATCCCCTGTATCCATATCCCCAGCCTCCAGCCCCACCCCACCCCCACGACCTCTAAACTCCCTTGGGCCTCCACTCCCTTGAGGGTTAGGTGCATCATCTCTGATTGAATACAGACCTGTGGTCCTCCGCTGTATATGAGTTGGGGGCCTCATATCAGCTGGTGTATGATGCCTGGTTTGTGGTAGAGTGTTTGAGGACCTCGGGGGTCCAGATTGAGACTGCTGGTCCTCCTACAGGGTCTCCTTCTTCCTCAGCATCTTCCAGCTTTTCCCTAATTCAACCACAGGGGTCAGCATCTTCTGTCCATTGGTTGGGTGCAAATATCTGCATCTGATTTTTTCAGCTGCTTTTTAGGTCTTTTGGAGGGCAGTCATACTAGGTCCCTTTTTGTGTGAGTGCTCCTTCCACTCAGTAATAGTGCCAGGCCTTGGGACCTCCCCTTGAACTAGATCCCACTTTGGGCCTTTTCCTTTGGCTCCTCTCCATCTCCATCTCTGTTCTTTCAGACAGGAACAATTATGGGTCAGGATTTTGACTGTGGGATGGTAACTCCCTTCCTCATTTGCTGCCCTGTCTTCCTGTTGGAGGAGGGCTCTATAAATTCCCTCACCCTACTATCTGGCATTTCATCTAAGGTCCCTCCCTTTGAGTACTGAGAGTCTCTTATGTACCAGGTCTCTGGTGCATTCTGGGGGTACCCCCAAACTCCTATCTCCTGAGGTTGTCTATTTCAGTTCTTTCTGTTGGCCCTCAGGGCTTTAGTCCTTTTTCCTCACCCAGTACTAGATCATGTTCCCCTCTCCCTCCCCACCTCCTGTGCACTTTCTCTCCCAGATCCCTCCCTCCCTCCTCATGACAGAAGAGTGGATGGTGCAATTCTTAACATCTGTGTACCATACAAAAGGATATCAGAGTTCATAAAAAAAATGCTACTACCACAGAAATCATATATTGATCCTCACACAGTAGTAGAGGGTGACTTCAATAACCCCACTCTTGCCGATAGACAGGCCATCCAGACAAAATTAAACAGAGAATTTCAGGAGGTCACTATTGTCGTAAACCAAACAGACCTCACAGACTTCTACAGAACATTTCACAAAAACACAAAAGAATACCTTCTTCTCAGCACTTCATAAAATCTTGTGCAAAACTGACCATGTACACAGAGCAAGTTTCAACAGATAAGAGCAAATTGAAATAACACCCTGCTTCCTATCTGACTGACTCAATTAAAGCTCAGTATCAACGATAGAAACAACAGGAAACTGACAAACTCATGAACACTTGCTACTGAAGGAAAAATGGGCCAAGACAGAAATTAAGAAAAAGAAATTGAATCTTTTTACAACTCGATGAAAATGAAAATACATATCTACACGCTGGGGTGGGGAGACACAATGAAGACCTGGTCTACGAAGCATGGCCATGGCACTAAGTGCCTGCATAAAAGGAAATTAGAGAAACCCCGTACAAATAACTTAACATTCCATGAAGATACAGAACATAAAGGGGGAATACCCAAAAGAATAGAAAGCCAGAAATAATCAAATTTGGGGCTAAAATCAATAAAAACAAACAAACAATAAATAATACAAAGAATCAATGAAATAAAGAGCTGAGTCTTTGAGAAAATGTATAAGATTGGCAAACTCTTATCAAAGTTAACTAAAAGCTGGGGAGAAAATATTAAAGTTAACAAAATTGGATATAAATGGGGTATAACAATATACACCTAGGAAATCTAGAGAATTATAAAGATACACTTTCAAAACATTCACTCCACAAAATTTGAAGGAAATGAAGGAAATAGATAATTTTCTAAATGCATGCCACTTCCCAAAATTAAATCAAGGTCATACAACCAATTAAAACAGACCTATAAGCCCTAGTGAAATGAAAGCAATCATTAAAAGTTTCCAAACATACCTCCTAAAAAGAATATAAAGAAATAAGAAAAAATAAAAGAAGAATGTCTAAGGCTAAATGGTTTTACCTCTGAATTCCACTTGACTTTCAAAGAAGAGTTAATTTCAATACTCCCCCAAATTATTTCACAAAATAGAAACAGAAATAACAATGTCCAATTCATTTTCTGAGTCCACAGTTACACCAATACTCAAACCACATGAAGACTCAGCAAAGAAAGAGAACTACAGACCAAACTCCCTTTGTGAACATAGACACAAAGATTATCAAAAAGTACTTGCAAACTGGATCCAAGGACACATTCATTATGATCATTCACTATGATCAAATGGGCTTCATTCCAGATATTCAGAGATGGTTCAGAGTTTGTAAATTGATAATAGCAATCCAAATTGTAAAGAAGTCAAAGTGTCTTTATTTGCAGATAACTTCTTAGTATACATTAGTGACCATAAAAATTTCACCACGAAGTACTTACTACAAGTGATAAATATTTCTGAAGAATAGCTGTGTAAAAAATTAACTAAGAAAAGTAATAGCTCTCTTATATAACACAACAAATGGTCTGAGAAAAAATCAGAAAAACAACACCTTTTGCAATAACCTCAGATATTATATAATATCTTTGGGTAACCATAAGAAAGCAAGTGAAAGAGGTATACAATAAAAACATTAAGATACTGAAGAAGATATTGGAAGATGGAAGGATAGCCTATTCTCATGGATTTACAGGATTAATATAGTAAATATGACCACCCTACCAAAAACAATTTAGAGATTCAATAAAATCCCCATCAAAATTTGTGGGAGGTATCACCATCCCTGGCCTAAAATCACACTACAGGACTAAAGGACTATGGTAATTAAAAACAGCATGGTATTGGCATAGTAACAGACATGTTGATCAATGGAATTAAATGGAAGACCCAGACATAATCCACAGACCTATGGATTGGATGCCTGAATATATATATATATATATATATATATATATATATATATATATACATATATCAGAAGCACACATATTAGGTAAAAAGATATCATCTTCAACAAATGGTACTGCTCAAATTGATTGGCTGAAGAAAATGCAAATAAATCCATACTCATCATCGTGCACAACACTTAAGTCCAAATGGATCAGAGGTGTTAACATGAAACTGGGTATGCTGATCCTGACAGAAGAAGAAGTGGGAAACAGCCTTGAACTCATTGGCACAGGAAAAGACTTTCTGAACATAACACTGTTAGCAAGGCACTAAGATCAACAAGTAGTAAATGGGACCTCATGAAATTGAAAAAAATTCTGTAAGGCCAAGGACACCATAAATTAATTGGAGAAAGCAGCAGCCTGCAGAATGAGAAAAGCTTTTTCCTTTTAAACCTACTACACATCCCACAGATATCTAAAACATCTAAAATCGATAAAGTGCACTTGTCCATCATGGGGGAAAGTTTGTACAGCTACTTTGGAAATTAGTTTGGTGCTTTTTCAGGAAGATGTGAAACAGTCTACCTCAAGCTCAAACTTTAAGCAAGGTGGTTGTTGCACATGACTTAAATCCCTCAGGGGGCAAAGGTAGGTGACTCTCTGAGTTCAAGGCCAGCCTGGTCTGCAGAGTGAGTTCCAGACAGGAACACAGAGAAACTCTGTCTCCAAACAAACAAACAAACAAACAAACAAACAGATCCAGCTTTATTGCTCTTGGGCAAATTCCCTTAGAACCCTTCATTCTATTACAGAGACACTCGCTTAATCACATCCGTTTTTACTCTGTCCATGCAGAAATTGGAAATAACCTAGAAGTCCATCAGTTGATGAGTAGACAAAGAGAATGTGGTACATTTATACAGTTGAATATTACTCAGCTCTTAAAAATGATATCATGAAATTTTCAGGTATATGGGTAAAACTAGAAAAAAAAATCATCTAGAGTTATTGAGATAGGAAAGGGAGAGGAAGGAAATAGGCAGAAAATGTCTATAACTAAGGATCATTTTAAGGGTAGTACAGAAAGAGTCATCTTAAAATATACTTATGTAACAGCTATCTAAATGAAATTGCCAAATAATGTGGGAGACAAAGCCCCAAGTGGGCAATACTTGTCACCAAATGAAGTTGCCAGTACTGGAATTTTGGCTGATGGCAATGCCCCATTGCTGAGAACACCTTCGCAACTCATTGAACATGGAAGAGTCAAGTTGGTGCCAACACAGAGCCTTTACCATTCCATGCTATTGTCTTTACTACTGAAAGGTACTCTTAATGCAACCACAGGAGAAAAGTAAACACCATCCCAGGCATAAACTCTTGTATCTACAATGGTTTTATGCCTGGAAGATACACTAGGGAAATGGTAGCACAAGGATTGAGGGAGTAACCAACCAATATCTCATTTAAAACTATGAAATGTAATTCATACATGACACTGCTTAGATGGCCTAGAACCTGAGACTAGATAGTCCAGGGACCTAGAATAAAACTAAATAATACTGTTCCACTAAATGAAGGTAGCAATAAAGTGACTCCTAATGGCATTCTGCTATACTCATAGATCATTGCCTTGCTCAGCCATCACCAGAGACACTTTCTCATGTAGCAGATGGGAAACATAGAGAGATACACAGCCAGACCTTATGCAGAGAGTCAGAGACCTTAAGTGGGATGTCACCATCCCTCCCCGTTAGTCAGGGTACAGGGAATCCTACAGAATATAAGGCAGAAAAAAAACCTAAGAGTTATGGAGGATGGAGATCACCAAGGAAGTAAGGCTCTTTATCAAATGTATCAGCACACATTTGAAGTCACAGAGACAGAGGCAGGCTTCACAGGGCATGCTCCGGTCTGCTCTAGGCATAGCCCTAGAGTTGAAATGAGAAATGGACAGATGTCCCTATTACTAACACAGAAGCAATCTCAGATTCATGACCACTTGGGACAAAACTTAGTTGTCCCTCAGGGAGTCTAAATGGGAAATCAAGCAACCTTTAAGGATATACCCCATGCCCAGCAGGAGATGGCCAACAGAAAATGAACGAGGTCATCTTTGCAGGTTCCCTGTCTCATACTGTTGTGTCATGGCTTCAGGGATTTTCCTTCTGTTTTATTTAATTTCCTCTTATTCTTTTATTTTTATTATATATTATATATTTCTCCTTTATTTTTATTCATGATATCTATCTATCTATCTATCTATCTATCTATCTATCTATCTATCTATCTATCTATCATGGCTTCCAGTTTAGTGTATAAAAGAGTGGGCCACTGTTTCTTGGGCCTTTTCAGAGGCTATTCTCCTTGTGTTTTTCTGGTCCTACTCTAATATGTTAGTTTTTGCCTTAATTTATTTTATTATATTTTATTATTATCACATAGAAGTTTGTTTGTTTTATAACAAGAGACAAAAGGAGGGTGGATTTACATCGAAAGAGGAAAGATGGGGAGAGACTGGGAGGAGTAGAGGGACAGAAAGTATAATCAGGATATATTATGTGAGAAAAACTATTTTCAATAAAAGGAAACAAAAAGAAAAGGGTGATTAATTCCACATTTCACATTCTTGATATAGGTCTGATGTGGGCCAGATGATATGATCCGATATGCACACACTTCCCTCAAAAGGGAAGATGGAAACTAATGCATCCACCATGCATTCATTCAACCAGTCCACAAGTAGAGAGGGATTCCCTCCTTTACCAGTGATCAAGCACTGGTCAGGATGCTGAGTATACTGAGCCCTCATCCTCCAGGTGCATATGTATGCTAAGAGAAGAAAGGTAAACACATACACACACACAACACACACATAACACACACACACACACACACACACACACAGTTTTATCAGGAAAAAAGGGTGTGGTGAACTGTGGATGAGATCCATTGTTTTATATGGAATGAATAACAAATAGCTCTATAAGGTTACACAGATACATGGGCCTTCAGGAAGTGATGAAGCACAACAAGCCGATGTTACTGGGAGTGCATGTAAGGAACAGTGCAGATGTCTGTGAAGTTGCATGACAGAGTCTAAAGGACTGGCATAGGAGGCCCCAGTGTAAACATAAAGCATACATCAGAGAGGAACTGTATATATTGTTCAGATCTTTGCTCAACTGTTATAAGACTCTTGTTCAACTACCTAAATAGTTGTAAAAAATTGTACTTTGGTGTCAATCTACAATGAGTGAAGAAAAAAAGGACAGTATATATAATGAGACATTATTTACTTACAAAAAAATGAAATCATGCCTGATGCAGAAAACTTGATGGAAGAAGAAACAACTATTGTGTGTGAGATAAGTAGACCACAAGATAAAATGATAAAGTTTTAAAGTTTTCTATCACACATAGAATGTCGATCTGTGTATGTGTGTGTGTGTGTGTGTGTGTGTGTGTGTGAGAGAGAGAGAGAGAGAGAGAGAGAGAGAGAGAGAGAGAGAGAGAGAGA
>NC_034606.1:20002529-20009018 GCF_900095145.1 Mus pahari
TGCGGTATATATATATATATATATATATATATATATATATATATATATATATATATATATATGTGTGTGTGTGTGTGTGTGTGTGTATGATGCAATCATAAAGAAGAAAAGAGAGAGAAGGACAAAATATAAAAGGATGGGTGACATGGAAGTTGAAGGTGGCACTACTTGGGGAGCATACAATAGGGTCAATAAGAGGGGGATAGGACCATGACAGGAGCGGAAGGAAATTAATAAGAAACAAGTGTAATGAATAACACAACATGTATGGTGATGGTGGCTACCAACCAAGTCTCCAAAGCCATTTTTGTGTCTGAAATCATCCTTAATATATGTTTAATAACCCAGAGGCTTGAGAAAAAGAGATCTATGGATATTGTACTCTTCAGGTATCCACCAGTACCCTCTATTAGAGAAGGCACATCAAAGAACACACAAGAAATACTTCTCAATGTGGGTAGGAGCTGCATGTTTATTCCACTGCATGGTTCATCCATTTATATGGATGGGAAAAAAAAAAGAGATCTCACAATGATTGAAAAGGGAAAATTTGAGCTATTTTTATTCCCCACCACAAAATATACTGTGAGATGCATGAGTTTCAAAGTATCCGACTCTTTAGGATGAAAGGAGTAAGAAATGCTACATTCAGTGAGCTAGAACGGGTCCATGCAATGGAAAGAACTGTCAGGTACTGGGAAGGGCTGATCAAGCAAATCTATAAAGGACACACAGTCAAAGGATGCCAGGGGTCATGCATTTATTGTCAGCATCTGTTTTTGCCCCCTTCCCTTTCTCCCTCTTGCCCTGACCTCCACTGGCTCTGGATCCCGCATAAGCATCTGTTTATAAAGGTTTACTGACTATTCTAAGACCAGGTCAAGAAGAAAACAGAAACACACCATTTGTAGAAGTCAGGTAGGTACGGTGGCTCACATATGTAACCTGAGTGCTTAGGAAGTCTATGCAAGAACGTCAGGAACTCAAGGCCATCAGCTGTATGACCAATTGAAAATTAGCCTGGGCTTCATCCATAGCATACTTTCTCAAACAAATGAGGAACATCCCAGTGTTACTAAACTAGGGAGGTCTAGTGTTTTATAGCCGAAAACTAACTGACCACAAGTCATCTGAGCCAAGGCTACAGTTCTAGCACCTGAGCATGGAAATGCAGGGTCATCAGAGTTCAGCCAGAAAGGCCATTTAACCTTGTATTTACTTAGAACTGTAGATGTAAATGCTCTCTTTTTTTCTCTCTCAGGCCTAGTTGCGGAAGGTAATAGATGGTACTCTCACACTGGATAACTTTTTAATGACAGATGAGTATAAAAATATTGGCTTCATGCTGAGAAAGCAGAAGGATGCCCTAAAGCTAGCAACCACTGGGAGATGTTATTATTTGTAGATATAAAAAGAGTCTGAGGAAGGGCTAAAACGTTAGGAACATTTGGAAGCTGAGACTATGGAGAGAAGAGAACATTATATGAGCTACAATTGTAGGTTTAAGAGGCAGCCAGCCCATGATTCACCAACAAGGGAGAGTGTTTCTGACCTCCACTCATGATCTCTCTACCTCCTGCTGCTGCTTTCTATTGGCAAAAGCAGTAGAAAGCAGAGGACAAGGACATACTTCGTGTTTATACCTCCAGTCTCAGCATAGGATGGGTAGGGCAATGAGGAAGAGATCTGTAACAGATGGCAGCAACAGCACGTTTCATAATAAGGGTATCCAGAGGTACAGTGACAGAACTATGTAGTCGTTGTCTGTATCATTTTATATCAAAGCCCTACTGCTGCTATATTTTTTAATGTATTCTGAATTGATTTTTACAAATTAAATCAGTTATTTTCTTGTGAATAATACAATAATAATAATGTGCTAAATTTTGTGACATATTAAAAGCATCAATTATCTGAAAAAGTCATAAAGAATCATTCTATTAAGAACAAACCTAAAAATTATCTATAATAAATGCAAGTTGGTATATAAATATAGATATATTGTTTAAATGTATACATGAAATTTTTCTGTCTGGACTGACAATCCACCAACTCCAACCCTCTGCCACCGAAAGCCATAGACCAGCTAACAAAAATCACAACACCAGTCATGAGAAACTTTCTTTTGAGATGGTCAGGGTTATCTATTGCTATTGCCCTTTCTTGCCCCCAGAGACTGGAAGGTAAGTTGCTATTATTGATAACACAATGTACTACTGACACAGGGCCCGTGAACCCTGATCTGAAATTTATGTGAAAGCCTCCTTCCTGAGGGCTCACTTTCCTGGTACCAGAGGCACATTCAAGCTTCCAAAAGACAGAAGCAACCAATAATCCTACCCATCTATGAAACCTATGAACGCCAGGAATGACTACCATGGCATGATTATCCTAAGACTATAGTGGTCACACACATAGCTTGGCTGTAACTAACAACTCTGTAGCTGGATATGTTCATAGAAAGGAAATCATGTCTAGTACTGGAAACGTAGCCAATTACCCTGAGTTAGTGAAGTCGTGGGTCTTGGTGGAGAGCCTATAATGACAACTTGACTAAAGCAGCACGATTTCTGTCTACATTCTAATTCTTTCTCCTTATACCCACAGATAAGCATAAACCTCACTGTTTATCAAGGAAATTTCTCTTTGCAACATACAGAGACCATTACAGCAAACCACAGCTAATCCAACTATAGTGTTCTGGAGCCCAGTCACAGCACTTACGTCTACAGGACAACTTCTTCATCTGAGGTTCAGGAGTCATTGTGGAAGAGGAGTCAAAATGATTGTAAAAGCCAAAGGAAGAAAGAGTTTGTTGTGAGATTGTGTCTCCCAGTAATATTAAAAGTTGCTTCATAAAGTCTCATCAACGTGCCTTCCTAAATTTGAACAAGGATGGCACCAATAAACATGGTAATGTAGGTGAGAGAAAGCCTCAACCTTATACATAGAACTATAGGCAAGGAAGAAAGGCTAAGAATGGGAGAAATAGTGTTCAAGTGAGAAAAGCATAACAATTGTTTATCTAATGCCAAATTGTCAGCATATACATGCAAGTAATGTTAATACAGATTGAGCATGTAGTGTGTGGTGGCAGAAGTAGTCGTTGTGCAGGTGATGGTGGTAGTGGTGTGTATTCATTTAAAGAAAAAGAGGTCAAGAATTTTGCAATGAAAAGGAATCCATGGAAAGGTCTGGAGAAAATAGAAGGGGGAGCTTAAATAAAGGTATTACCATATTAAAAACAAATTTCAAAAATTAGTTATCTTGATCAGTGTTTTCTAGGCATTTCTAGTAGTTTTGAACATTTGAATTCTGGTTTTTTTGTTTGTTTGGTTGGTTGGTTGGTTTGGTTTGGTTTGGCTTTGGTTTTGGTTTTTCAAGACAGGGTTTCTCTGTGTAGCCTTGGCTGTCCTGGAACTCACTCTGTAGAGAAGGCTGGCCTCGAACTCAGAAATCCACCTGCCTCTGCCTCCCGATTGCTGGGAATAAAGGCGTGCGCCACTACGCCTGTCTAATATTTGAATTCTGAATCATCCCTAGTGCTTCCAAAAATAGCTTCAAATTTCAGCCATAATATTTAACATAATATACATCAGTAGTCAGTGCACAACCACTCAGACATTTTCCCTTATGTTTTATTGTGTGGTTTCAATATATTGGTATAAGATAAGGAAGCTTTTATCCAAAATTCATATGAAGTAATTATTACCTTTATTTTGGCCATGATCCTGAAGCTGAACAAAATGATTAATTTGTTAGAATTAATTCCTGGTACTCTTTATACACATACATCTAGTACAGTTATCAAAACTCTACTCACAAAGCCGGGCGTGGTGGCGCAGGCCTTTAATCCCAGCACTTGGGAGGCAGAGGCAGGCGGATTTCTGAGTTCAAGACCAGCCTGGACTACAGAGTGAGTTCCAGGATTGCCAGGGCTACAGAGAGAAACCATGTCTCAGAAACAAACAAACAAAAAAAAATAGAAAAACTATACTCACAAAAAATTATTATTGATAACTTAATATAAAACTAAGATACCATAAAATTTGAATATTTACCAAAAATATGTATTTTAAAGGATAGTGTGGTAATGTTCTTTTTGTTACTAATTTATATGAATTTTCTATGTAGTGGATAACACAGGCTGTTGCTGCATGGAGAAACTGAAAGAAAAATGTAGAGAAAAAATGTCAGATGCTTAGAAACTTTCTTTCCTTTACAATTCCAATGGAAATTAAAAACAATTTAAAGGAGTTATGTCGATGTCTTCAACTTCATTCTGTGAATGTATAAACTTGCCTAAATATTCTCCTAACCACACACGAAAGTTTGCCAATCAACCATCATCCTTTTTCGAAAACGAATATGGGACATACATGTGTGAACATCAACAAACATAGATCATAAAAAATTATAGCATGATTTTTAAAAATGTTAAACATGCTGTCTGTATTTGGTATTCTCTAGTATGAAATGGTAAAAATGATTATACTTGAACATATTTTGATAGGGAATTTTTTAGTCACAGCAATTTGTCTTTCCAAAGAGATCTATCTTGCCTGACAAGTTCTACTTTAGATAAGCTCTGATTTCTGATATGTCAAATGATTTGTTTAGACTCTACTGTGTGCTTTGTGATGAGCCTTGACCAATTGTCATTAATCTCAGAAAACTCGAGAATTTCTGGGTAGAAAGAAACTGTAAAAGTAATCTCATTATCTCTTGGTCCTGCATCCATATGTCTTCTTCAACACTCAAGCTCACTGACCTTATTAATAAAACAGCTAATTCATCTGAGGGGTGCTTCCATCTTGCAATGATTTTTAGCACTGCAAAAATATTTATATTGTTCAAAAAACCCATCTCCTCGTGGATTCTAGCCCCAACAAACAGAGAAATTCTGACTCCTTTTCTACATGACAGCAACCACCAGAGTAAATCCATCATGAATCTGTCCTCTAGTAACAGACTCTGGTCCCCAACTTCTTCCTTCCTGCTTATGCTCACAGGTCCTCTGTGTACTCCAGTTTCATAATTCTTGATAAACCGTATGCGAAGTAAGAGATACATCATGCAGTCATTAGAGAAGTCAACAATATTGTAAGGAATGACATTTAAATTAGACACAAATTTGTCATATGAAAAAAAGTGCGATTATTTCTTCTGCAGAGATAAAACTCAGTGAATTGCTATTTTAAACTTGGTAAAATGCTTACATATTCCTCTTTCAGTGTTGATTGTTTGGACTAATAAAACTCATAATTCAATAAATGGAATCTTAGAAACATCTTTTAAAACTTTTCTTTTGGGAGCCTGTACGAGAGCCATCTTTGCTCCAGTGCACTGACAGGGAGAGGGTGGACTACAGAAGCAACACAGCTGCTGGGACAGACTCCATATCTGGCTCCAGTCATCCGGCACCTTTCCTGCCCAAGGAGGGGTGTCCACCAGGAGGGGTCTCAAGGCCTGAGCCAGTAGGAGAGCCATCTTTGCTCCGGTACACTGCCAGGGAGAGGGCTGCCTGCAAAAGCAACACAGCTTCTGGGAAAGATCCCATTACTAGTTCCAGTCACCCAGCACCTTTCCCGCCCTAAGAGGGGTGTCCATCCCAGAGGAGTCTCAAGGCCTGAGCCAGGAGAGCCATCTTTGCCCTGATTCCCCTAGGTTCCAGTATACACTGGCAAGAGTGTGGACTGCAGAAGCTACACAGCTTTGGAACAGATAGAAGCAACCTAACTTCTGGGATAGATCCTGTTTTGGGCTCCAGGAATTTGGGCACCTTCCTTGCCAGAGGAAAGGTGAGGGCTCTGTCTGTCAGAGCAGGTGAGAGAGTCATATTGTGTCCAGGGTCCCTCAGTGGCTAGTCTGTGCAGGTGAGGGAATAAAGTGCAGAGGCAACACATCTTCTGGGACAGGCCTTGTTTTGGGCCTACATCTTCAGCCAGGTGGCAGATCTGAACACCAGGTCTCTGTGCACCTTCCCTGATAGAGGAGAGCTTCCCTGCAGAGAGTAATCTGAGCATTGAGACTCAGGAGAGAGCTGGACTCCCAGGACTCCTGACACAGGCTAACAGAATCACAGGAGGAACAAGCTCCAACCAGAGACAACTATAACAACTAACTCCAGAGANCACCAGATGGCAAAAGGCAAACATAGGAATCTTACTAACAGAAACCAAGACCAATCACCATCATCAGAACCTAGCACTCCCACCTCAGTCAGTGCTGAATACCCCAACACACCGGAAAAACAAGAACCAGATTTAAAAGCACACCTCATGATGCTGGTAGAGGACTTTAAGAAGGGCATTATTAAAGAAATGCAGGAGATCACTGCTAAAGAGGTACAAGTCCTTAAAGAAAGGAGAATACTTCTAAAGAGGTAGAAGTCCTTAAAGAGAGAGAGGAGAACAGAAACAAACAGGTGATGGAATTGAACAAAACCATCCAAGACCTAAAAAGGGAAATAGAAGCAATAAAGAAAAC
>NC_034606.1:20009029-20064445 GCF_900095145.1 Mus pahari
TGGAGGAGCTAGAGAAAGTACCCAAGTAGCTGAAGGGGGATGCAACCCTGTAGGTGGAACAACAACATGAACTAACCAGTACCCCCTGAGCTTGTGTCTGTAGCTGCATATGTAGCAGAAGATGGCCTAATTGGCCATCATTGGGAAGATAGGCCCCTTGGTCTTGCAAACTTTATATGACCCAGTACATGGGAAGGCTAAGGCCAAGAATTGGGAGTGGGTGGGTAGGGGAGCAGGGGCGGTGGGAGGGTATGGGGAACTTTTGGGATAGCATTTGAAATGTAAATAGAGAAAAGAAAAAAACAACTTTTCTTTTGTATTTATGGACTCATAACTGCTAGATTTTAAACAGTCTTGAAATTCTTAGCTTCTTGCCCATTCTAATACACAAATAATATAATATGTAACTTTACATATTATCTAGTACCAATATCTACCTCTTCCAATAAACTGCATTTAAAAGCAAAAAGTACTAAATCTGCATACATAAATATACAGCATTATCATTTGTATCCCTAATTCCTTAGTAAAAAAAAACCATTAGCAATGCAAATAAGGAAGGAAATTGGATTAGTGACTGAAATCAGATAACTGTTTTTAGAAAGCCAGGTTGAAATTGGGCTCTAGTTTATAATTCAAATAAACAATGCAACTGTTCTCACGTGCCTTTTCAATCTTAATGATAAAATACTATTTTTACTTTAATGATTCTACTTGGAATCCATGGATAAATTAAACAAATGCATTTAATTTAATCCATTAAGTTATTATGCATGTATCAAATCACTCAAAATTACGAACTTGCCAGTTGGCAGATTGAGGAATGTTGTCCCATTTGCTACTTGAAACCCCAGGGTTTGAGCTGGTTGTTTGTATGTCTGGAAGTCCCTGAGGTGGAAGTACTTTTTATTCTGACTATTAATTGAGAAACCATGATGTTCTGTACAACATGGTTTCCAAATAGTTTGTCTGGATCCGTTTGGGATAACTATAGGCAATTAATTTTGCAGCAATTGTCTTGTCAACAATTGGTTGCCCAAAGGCCAACATTACTTGGACCCTTTCCAGCATGGCTACATTCAGTGAACTTAACTACAATGCAAAAAGTATTTCTGCTATTTAGATATCTAGATTGTACATATTAGGTATATAAATATTAATAAAATTTCTGTCCTTAAATATTACATGTCACAGTTAATATTCTTTATCTGGCTGTTTGCTTTTCAGTGTTTGATATTAGAATTTGAACACATTTTTATGCGTGAAGGTTTTTCTGGGTGGCCTATTCAAACAATGAAGGAAAAATTAGTGTTCTCAATTAATTTATATTGAAGTCAGGAATATAAGATATGCCTGAGATAGATAGGGGCAAGTACCATCTTTTGCCAATCACAGCAGACTGATAGCCCCCTGTTTCATGGAGCCATTAAGTTTCTCATTAGGTCTAGCAAGGAGACTAAGGTTTCAGGAACTGGTGTGAGACCTGATAGCAATGAGAGTTATTCTCAGCTAGGATGCCTGGTATGTATTGCTTAGCAATTTAAATAGTGCTGGCTCCTGAGTCCTTAGCCATGAGGAATTCGGATTTGATTTGCCTGAGGTATGACTTGGTCATCGAGTTTTTATAAATTTCTCGGGTTTAATGTATAGCAGAATTTAGAATGTTTTTCTAGAATTTCATCTCATGAAAATTAGACCTACTTCTAACCTGGTATAATGATTTTTAAAGCTATAATCCCTGGCAATAATAACAATACACCCCTGATCCTGCAAAATTCTCTACTAAAAGAAAATCTGTGGCCAGTAAAACCTTGGCATTAACATACCTTGGTTGAGAAACTTAATTCACTTTGATTTATTTCAGACAGCGGAAAAAAAAAAAATCTACTTTATTGCTTTCAAGAATTTTAAACCAGTATTCTCTATCGTATAGTAGCTATGGGTTCCCCTGAGGTTAACATTTTGTGGCCCATATGTTGCTTCCTGCTGCTTTGATGTGAGAGATTTTTTTTTTTCTGACCACTGTGCTTCAAAAAATAATGTATACTTCCATTGTTTATCTATACACTACACTAAGAAATATGCTATGTTCTTATTCTTATTGGTCATACATTGATAGTTTTAATATCTGTGTGGTTGTTGACTTAAGTGCACATTGGTATGAGTACAACTGGAGGTTCTGTTCTGGGCTACTCCCTTTGGATTTGGGTTTATTAATGCAGAGGAGTGCATATTAAGATCATCTATCTTCAGTGTCCAAGATGACAAAAGGGATAGAAGGGCTACAGATCTTTCTTGAACATTATCATCTTGCCAATTCAATCCCTTCGAATCGATACTATATGTATTGTAAGTCATGTGTTCCTGTCTTAAAATCCTGAAGAGAAGACATTATTATATGAATTTCTTTGGCTGGGAGGAGAATTGGATGCCGTGGAATACAGAATGAGTAGGATGGAATAGTGGAGAATGTGAAGGCATAACCAAGGGGCTTACTCTTGAATGAGCATCAGGTTGAGGAATGGTACATTAGCCTTGAGACGGGAGGATGCAGTAGACATGCTATTTGTCATTTCTCCTTGGCTAGGAATGAAGATGTGACTTGAATATCCACTGAAACTTACAGCTATGCCTGCTATCTGTTTACTTCACTTCTTAGAAGTTGTCTTACTGTCAACCTGACAGTATGACAAGTGAGCCTCCTCCTAATCTCATTCCACTTCCTAGTTTCTGTTACCCCCACATCCTCTTTATTTGCCATTTACAGTGTCTGCCCCTCTCTCTGGTCCCAGATAGTTTGGGGCAGACACTCATATTTTGGTTCTGATGATCCAAGACCACTTTTATTATAGCGTTTACTATGGACACTAAAGATAGTTCTTTTGTTAATATCAACTCTATCATCTTTATAGTAAACACAGGCGTATGATAAGGTAAAATTTATGCTAGCTGTATATCTTTAACAGTAGGAAGGATATTATCCATCCCCGTCTGTTGAAACTACAGCAGACATCTAATAGAACATCAATGAAATTATAGAGACCCAAGAGATTATGATAGCACCAGAGACTCTCTCTCTCTCTCTCTCTCTCTCTCTCTCTGTGTGTGTGTCTCTCTGTGTCTCTGTCTCTCCCTCTGTCTCTCTGTCTCTCTGTCTCTCTGTCTCTCTCTTCTTCTCTCTCTCTCATCCAACCTAGTCATGGAACTCACTGTGTAGACAAGGCTGGCCTCAAACTCAATCCTCCTGTCTTTGCTTCCTATTGTTAAAGTATCTGCTGATCAAGCAGGAGGACTTGTGTTTGGATACCAAGAACCTATGTAAACAAAACCCAAGCCTCTGTACACGTGTGTGTAAGCTCAGAGCTGTAACATAGGGAGGATGGACCCATGGAGCTCAGTGGCCAGCCAATCCAGCCCAAGTCGATCAGTTCCAGGTTCAGTGACAGAAGCTGCCCACAAAATTAAAGTAGAACTCAATCAAGGAAGAGACATAGTGTCTCCCTCTGACCTCCACATGGGCATGCGTACCAATGCACCCATATGTTTATGTACTTATACCAACAACGTCCAAAAAGGAAAATAAAAATATCATAAATACACTGTACAATAATTGCTATTATAAATAATCTGTCTTTCCTTTTAAATCTTTTCCTATGTATAGGTTTGTTTGTGTGTATGTGTAATATTCTAGATTGTACTGAAAAATGTTCTTACAACTACTTTCATTTAGTATTACATTTTTTTCATTTAGTAAATATTTATAAAGAGGTAAACAAAATGTTCTTGGCACGACTTTATGTTCTAGAGATACAGTGTTCTACTAATATTTTACATTTTAGAGCAACTATGATTTATTTAAATATGCCTTCCTGGTAAGGTTACCATCTTATAACACTACAATTCTTCAACAGATGTTGCATTAGTGAGGGTTCTCTTGAGGAACAGAACTGAACACACACACACACACACATACATACAAACACACACACACACATGCTCACATGTGCACACACACAGTCTCTCTGTCTCTCTGTCTCTCTGTCTCTCTCTCTCACACACACACACACACACACACATACATACAAACACACACACACACACATGCTCACATGTGCACACACACAGTCTCTCTCTCTCTCTCTCTCTCTCTCTCTCTCTCTCTCTCTCTCTCANACACACACATGCATACACACACAGACACACACATACATACAAACACACACACACACACACACATACACACACACACACGCAGGTGAATCATTGAGTTCAAGCCCACTCTGTTTCCAGGACAGCCAGGAGGGACACAGAGAAATTCTCTGGAGAAAAACAAAACAAAACAAACAAAAACTCTTTGCGAACAAAGAACTACTTTAATGTTGATCAACCTATCTGAAAAATTATTGTGACTTAATATCACCATTTGAAGATAATTTGATATAAGAGGTCTAGGTATCATTACAAAGAACAGTTTTGCATTTCTGAAGGCAAACTCAACTTCTTCAAAGAAAGGTGCTTGTTCAGACAAGAAATGCTTTTCCTTGGGGATTTCTAAGTGTCAATAGAATGTTTTACCAGTGTGTTATCTGTTTAAAAGACAGTAATGGAGAACTGTAATCTTGTATTCTTTATCTATGAAGGTTACCACATTAAAGATGAGCTAAAAGATCGAGTATTTAGATGGTTGCTGGAGCAAAATGTCTTTGCTCTTGGTGCAAAAAGGGAACATTAGGGAAAATCTTCACATTTGGGGATTACAGGTATAGCTGTACAGCGTCCACTTATTTGCATTTCTACTTCTGTGATTAGTATCTTTGTTTCCTGTGAATAAATACATCTTAGGATTTATGCAATAGACTTTTTTCTATTGCTCTCATCATGCAGCAGATGAGTCAAAGGGCCAGTGAGAGCAGAATTAGGTGAGAAATCTCAGCGTCAGAACTATTGAGTGCATGCATTCTGCAGGGTGTTAAACAGCATGCTAGTAGCATCCTTCTCCCTCCAGTTATTACCACAAAAGAATGTTTCTCTATAATGCCAAGTATTGTTAGGGGAAGTGAAATCACTGTAACTGAGAAACACTGAAATAAATGTAGTTCAGGCCTTTTTGAAGGATCCTTCATTTCACTTCCTGGTACACGCTATTGATCAAGTCATACAGTTCAGAACCTGATAACAGCCTTCCCAACTCTTCTATCAGAAATGGTCATTTGTAAAATATGATCCTGTCATTTCTTTTTAAATAAAAGACCCATGGTTTCTCTTGTCACACCAATAAATCTAAAGTCTTTGTGTGTCTCCTGAACTTGTTAGGTCTCATTGAATACTTCTCTTTCCATCATTCTTCTACATTCATGTTGAGCAAATTCATCCAGTATATTAGGCAGTGTTCTCTATAAAAACAGAACCAATATAATGTGTTTTATGAAAGAGAAGAGACTAAAGGGACTTACACCATATGGACAACAATGGCTGTCTGGTTGCTGGAGAGGCTGAGACCCTGCAGCTGCTCAGTTCATAATATTGAAAACCTCAGCGGATTCAATCTGTCCATAAAGACCTAAAGGTTTCCTGGACAGGAGCTAGTCTTGGGTCCATATCAGAAAGCTGAAAGCTGGAATCTGACTTCAGTTAAAGATGACAGAGTTGCCAGCAGTCATAACCGTAGTATCACATACTTAGGCCGTCAGGCAGACAATGCTGTTCTCCATAGGCTCCAGTGGAAAGAAATGCCCATTCCTGGGGAGGGGTTTCTTTCAGCTAACCCTTCCTAGAAATGACATCACACACCACCCAGAGGTATATTTCTTTGTTGATTTAGGTCACATGAAATTTTCAGTGAAGATTAACAATAGCATTCCCCAAATAGAATTGCTCCTATAAATTTAATCTATAAATTTAGACTCTTTCAGTGACACTATTATATCATGCCCTTAATTTTTTACTAGCAATTTGTTACAAACTGAGACTGTGTAATATCATCATCTGTTTATCAGATGGCTATCTCTACAAGCAGATATATAACGGAAAAGACTCCAATGGTCACAAAAATCTTTTGTGTTTTGTCAGTACTTGTCTGATGGCTAGGGTGAAATCCAAAACTCTGTGAACATTAAAAATGAGATATATGGGCTGGAGAGATGGCTCAGCAGTTAAGAGCACTGACTGATTTTTCAGAGGTCCTGAATTCGATTCCCAGCAACCACATAGTGGCTCACAACCATCTGTAATGGAATCTAATGCGCTCTTCTGGGGTGTCTGAAGCCAGCTATAATTCTACTCATATACATAAAATAAATAAATCTTTTTTAGAAAGAGACATATACTGAATAAAAAAATAAATGGATGTGGCCAGAGGTCATGTCTTGATATATTTTTCAGTCTCATATAACAGTTCAGTAATATTTCAGTTTTTATAAGGTCTAAGACCAACAACTACTGAGAAACTAGTTTAAATGTTTGTTAAATAAAGGTTTATTTTTAAACAATTGTATATTATAATATTATATAAGCATTAAAATATCAAACTGGTATATAAGATCTACTGAATGTACCACTTAGGATTAAAAAAAAAAAGAAACCTCACAATGCTCTCTAATTACACTAAGATATAGTCCACCCCTATCATTGATCGGTCTGTATGGAAGGATCCCTCTTGTTCAAGTGACCTATACAGCTTTGGAGTCCACATGGGATTGAAGATACAATTTATCAAGTATCATTAAGTCATTCTTTCCTAGAGATTTTCAGTTTCTAATCACCCACAGGCTGGATGTTTCTAATCACCTCACTGGTTGGATGCTTTGCCAGTACGCAATGAAGATTCAAACCCTGGTTTAGAAATAGATTTCTGCCATGTGTGACATGCTCCACAGTACTGAAGAACTCTGCTTCTGAATCGATGACCTGAGATAAGTCCACCTTATCCTGAAAGCATCCACCTGATCTGAAAATACAGATCCTGAGATCTTCTACTTGCTCATCTCTTATATTATCCCCAGCAGGAATGGTTCAACAGGACCTTAGGCTGTTAGCCACAGCCCTGGACAGCATCATCTTCTAGGGGATTTTTTTGGAGAAGATGATCAGACATGGCATAAACATCCTTTTATATTGAACACATTGCTTAATTTAATTATCTACAGATGTTATTGAATGAGAGGTCCCTATTCAAGAACATGGTGACACTTCAAAATTACTTGTATTAACTGATTTCTCTTTAATTGTGTAATGTCCTCCTTTGCTCGTAAGAGACTTCTTTTTGCCTCAGCATCTTTTTCTTTCTTTCTTTTGGTTGTTGTTATAGATCCCACCCATCTTAGTGATGCATGCTATGGTGATTTTGGCTAATATCCCCTTCTCTGTGAACAGAGAGATTTTAATAGATAGTGAAGGGTTTTGTTGTTGTTGTTGTTGTTGTTGTTGTTGTTGTTGTTACTTTAACTTGCATCTTTGCAATCATCGTTGCTATAGCTTCTGTAGTGGCTGCCAAAGTATCCCTTATTCAAAAACTTAAAATTGCCCATTTGTTAATCAACTTTCTTATAATTCTTTTGTAGCTTTGGCAACACAAGAATAAAAATAAAGAAACTAGAAGATAAGGTAAAGGCTTTTAAAAATCTATGGTGTTGGACTTAAAAAATATAGTACAAATTTCATAAGTTAACTTTCCAGGGTCTTCATGACACTAAATATGTCTACGTTCCTCCTGTAAGCTATGCATCTGAATGGAAATGGGACAAGGTAAAGAAAAATCACTTACAGGGAATATGACATCAGGAAAATTTTTAGTTTGGATTTATTAATCCTCCAACAATTAGCAATTGATTTATGTTATATTCATCTTGTTTTCGACCCCCCCTCCAAATTGACTGAAGATTTTTTGTATAAGTTACAAGTACTCAACTCCTTTACTATTTTGCAACATCCGTTCAGCATTATTCTTGGAATATTTGTGTAAGTAACATTTTTAACAGCACTGTGAGGCATTTGTTGGCCCAAAGTCTATGGGATCTCTTGGGTACTTAGACAAAAGTAACTCCTCTGTTCTGTTCTTAAAAATAAAAATAAAAATAAAAATAAGAGGAGAACCATGGAGGAGTCAAAGTTTATCAAAGTTTATCAGAGATTCTAACATATGGAGAAGGAACAAACTTCCTTCTCCCATGAAAACACTTGGCAGAGCTCATAATAGCCTGGGGTCAGGGAGTTGGGGAGCTGTGGCTTTTGCTCAGCTCTTCACAGTCCAAGGGTCTTGGGTATCAGTCACAAGGTTACTGGGTTCTCAGTCTCTGGTGCTTTTGAGACATTCTTGTGTTCCTGTTGAATAGCTTTGATTTGTCTTCCAGCCAACTTTGTCCCATTATATGATAGCTTGGTTTGTTTGTTTTGTTGTTGGTGTCTTTTTGGTTTTTTTTGGGGGGGAGGGGTTGTTTGTTTGCTTGGTTTCTGCTTTTTTTTTCAGACACCACCCCACTTCTATGTTCAGGAATACTATATATATATATATATATATATATATATATATATATATATATATATATATGTATAAGCTATTACACTATTCATAAGACTTGTTCAAGAATTCCCAACCTCAGCTTTTTTCTTCTATTTTCTCTTTTTCATTCCTCACCCAGTCTTTTATATGTACTTAACTTATTTGTTTGTTTATGCTTGTTTGTTGAGACACAGTCTCTCTTTGTAGTTATTGATACCTGGAACTCAATATATATATTTATATCTGGCTTTGAGCGCATAGAGGTCCTCCTGCCTCTTGCCCTCAGGACTGGGATTTAGGGTCTTGATGGCTACACCCTATTCCTCCATTGTTATCAGTACCTGAAGAATGCACAGCAGTCCAGGTTACACATTCATGTTCTTCCCTCGGCCGTGGGTAAAGTATAAACATTTCTTTCCTTTCAAGTGTAAATAAGGGAAATCGATTCTTGATATATTTTCCAAAGTTGTGGAATTATAAATACAAGTTTGAGATATGGTCAAGTTAATAAGAATTGTGTACGGGGTGTGTGTGCTGTTTTGTTTGAGACAGAGTCTTATAATGTTAGCAGCATCTGACCTCCAATTTTCAATCCTCCTGCCTCATTCTTTTGACTGCCCAAACTATAGACACAAACCACGATATCTGAGTCTTTTATAAGAATATTTTTTTCAAAAGCAATTTGGGGTAGGGTTTATTACCTGAAGAGCTCAGCCTCTCCTCTTTTGTGGAGTAACAAGTTCAATGTGTTTTAGTGACCAGGGTTCTTCATGGAAAAGTTACAAGATGAATGAAGACTCCTGTAGTTCTCACACTGCACCCGGGCACAAGAAGTGAAGAAAGGACCAGTCCTCGGGTTAATTTCATTATGAGAGGCAATACATGGTTGTGATGATGAATCTTGATTGACAATTTGATTGACTTCAAAGAACCTCGAGGCAGCAGAGCCCATCCTTGGGTGTGAGTCTGAGTGCACTAGAAGAGGGAACCAAGTAAAGGGGACTTACTCCAAAGACGAGGTGGCACTATCGCATCACCAGATGGAGAAGGTCAGCTAGCAGAAGCTTCCTCTCTCTGCCTCTGTCTGTATCTCTGTCTGCTTCCTGGTTGTCATTGATGTAAGTGACCCTGCTCCGTGTCACTCCAACTGAAGCCTTTGAAACCATGAGTCTATCATTCCTCCTTGGATTTTTTTTTTCTCCTGTAATTACCAGAGCAACAGCCGAGGTGTGATTAGCATCCTGATCTCATAGATTTTGAGGTTGGGTGAGGGTAGGGCACTTTTTCTCTCCATATATTGTATATGATTTCTGTCTTGTCAAAGTCATTTTGATATTGGTAATTTGGAAGCTAACATGCAAAAAAAAAAAAAAAAAAGAAAAAGACCATGAGGAGGTTTGTTCTTCATGTGAAAGTAGCTAACTGGATATCATGAAAGTAAGATACTTTGTTCTGTTATAAAAAAAATTTAACCACCCAAAAAAGACAGCATAAGTGATTGGGGTTATAGCTTAGTATTAGAGAATTTACTTAACATGTGTCGGGATCTGGATTGGATCCTTCAGTGGAAAGAAATAGAGGGAGGGAGAGAGGGAGGAAGGGAGAGAAGGAGGGAGGGAGAGAAGAAGCGAGGGAGGAAAGTATGTTTGAATTATTACTTAAACATGTTTTTCTTCTTAGCCTTTTTTCCTTCTTTTAATTTTTTTTTATCTTTTCCTATTTTTGCAGTTTATGTCTCAGTGGTGTACTAAGGTGTGTTTTGCCATCTTTGTTTCTGTCAATTAGCTGAATTTATCGTCTTCTTAAACTGCTACAGTGATAGCAGGTGTTCTCCATAGGCACAAAGGCCACACACCCTCAGCAAAGCTTTTCTTTCTCAAGTATGAAAAGCATCCTCTTGGCCGTATGTTCCTAACATTATAGACACAATGTCAAACTCTGTATTGCTGATGGCATTTGAAATGGAATATTCATAGTTCAGGAAGGATGGCTGTTTACTCATTAATCATTCTGGGCCACCAGTCAAAATATTTTCTCTGCAGAAATGCCTTTCCTATTTTGTACCAATTAATATTGGATAGAACTCAAAAGTCACAGTTAATCTGTGGCAAAGCTTTTATTTGCTGTCAGGCACACAGACATGAAAAATGCTCAATGAAATATTTTAATTAATAAAAATATGCTGAGAAGTGTATTTTTTCTGAAGTAGATTCTTATTACACTTCATTAAATTTCCAAATTTAATGGACACATATATTATATCCTGTCGCCATGGGAACCACTTCAAGACAGGCTTTTTATAGGCTGTTATATGTAGTTATAAAACTCTCACAAAGACAAAATTGTTCCTTGTAAGTTTAAAAGAAGCTGTGCTCATTTACAGTATGTATAATTTACTGCATCGTCTGAGGCAGCTGAGAGGGTCTTTACTTGATTTAGAGACTAACACTTCTTTTTATGATGGTCTTACATTTTAATTATTTCAGGTCTGTGTTCACGAATCTATAAGTTGGCTTATTGTAAAAACAAATAAAAGCGTGCAAACTTAATAGAACACATGACAATTTGAAATTCTTTTAAAAAATGAATATTTAAACAGCAACACTCAGTTCATCCTAAGATTTTATAAACATTCATGAAAATGGAAGGTGTGGTGAACTCTAGTACACAAGTTCAATAACCAAAATCATTTTGCTACAATTTTCTTATCTCTATTCTTGAAAACAGTACATTTAATGACTGATACAGTTTAAAGGCAATGTCAGAGGGTGTATCACATATTTCATTATATGCCTAAATGGTAAAGGGGGTCAAAAAGGGACTATGTAGTGAACAAGTCTTATATTCAATAAAAAATGTCATAAAGCAATGTGACAGATCAGAGACCAAACATACAAAAAAACACAAATACAAACATACAGAACACACAAATACAAACACATGAGCTTTCTTCATTTACTACTAAAATAAAGATTTCTGTACACAGCTGAAATGGGGCATTCCTAAAATGAAGTGATTTCAAAGTTCTTGTGTGGAGACAGAAGGATACAACTGAGAGGTGCAGAGCCAGGGAGAGGAACAGGATACGAATAGCAGTGAAGCACAACATATATGCATATGAAAGTGTCATAACAAACTAGTTATTTTATATACTAACTAAATTAACTTATAAATAGAAATTGACAAAATACAAAAATCAGAGAGACTTGATTAATCAAAGTAGGGTTAAGGTAAAAAAAAATTAGGAGAGATAAACCAGTATATTTTATAATAAAAGCAGAAATTGCTAAGATTATACCAAAGTTACCTTTCCACCCGCGGGTAGCATCGTAGATGCTGCGGCTGTGAGAGATGAGAACATCACACTAATCTGAAGGGCATTTGCACAGAGCCCTGGACAGGAGGAAGATGTGAGGACTGAACACTAGAGTGGGTGGACAGGACCCCAGTGATATCTTAGTATATGCACTTGAACATGCATGTTTAAATGCAAGCACTGGAGATAGGCGATGAGCCTTTTGTTTCTTTTTTGTTTTTTGTTGTTCGTTTTAGATGAATAGTTCCAGGAATTAAAGTGAGTGAAATATGATAGAGAAAAGGGAGAGTTTAACCATCTTTTAATATTGCTTAGATCCTTCAAACTTTGAAATGTGTTCATTTGTCTTTCATGACATATTTCATCTGAAACAGGGGTTTATGGGGCTGATATGATGTGGCTTTTCTGCACTAAAAAAAAGCATTGGTGGAGGTTTTAAACTTGGAGCTTAAAAGTCTTTTCTTTTCATGTGCTTTCAAGCCTAACTTTCAAACAATCCTCCAGTTTAGCCTCGTAGGAGATTTCCACATCATTTTAAATTCCAGGGTTGATACATAATATTTCACAAACAGGGATGGTGTCTTACCAGTTAATAGCATTGGCTGCTCTTTAGTGCGGCCCACCTACATGGCAGCTAACAACTGTCTGTAACTCTAGTTCCAGGAAATCCAAGATCCTCTTTAGATTTCCACAGGAATCAGTCACACATGTGATGCATATACATTCAAAACACATATACATGTAAATTAGACTTTTAACACCACCCTTTCCTCTCAGTTAAGTCTTAAAAATCAGAGTCTGTCTACCCCCAAATTCTACTCTGTTTATCATGGATGATCTGCAGGAGTATGTAGAGAAGCCTCTGGTCCCAGAGAAGCAGATCGGGGAGTAGGTCACCCCCACTGAATATGGAAGCCTGGAGCATGGTTGTGTTAGAGGATTGAGGCAGCTGCCGGTACCCAATATGGCTGTCTCTGATGAGGCTGAGAAACTCATGGAGATTCTGATGGGACACGAGGAGTCTACAGAGGCCGCGGTGTTTCCAGAAAAACTAGAGGAGAGCAGGTCCCTAGGGGAAGACGCTTTTTAAAAATTTGATTCACAAAATTGGAAGGAAAGAGGGCAGAAGAGAGGTGCTGTTCTGATAATGGTGAAACTACTGATGTGGCAATGAAGGGCAGAGGACAAAGAAGATGGCATTAATGAATAGAGCTAGACCTCAACCACGAGGCCAGTCTGTCGCATGGAGCTGACACTACTGCTCCCAAGCTGAGAGGAGAGTACAGAGCTATGATACAGCTCAAAGGCTACAAGCTCAACAGTCATGCATGGTGAGCCTCTGGGTGACCAGCCTCGAAAGTGGGAAGGTGGGCTGCAGTCTGAAGCTCTTGTGGACCCCACTCCATGATGCCCTGCCTAACCTCATGGTTACCCTGGCTTGGGGCAACAGCAGGATATTCTACATGAAACCATGAACAAGATCACTCCTTTGCATATAAAACTATACTCATGTGTGTATGCATGGTGTGTGTGTGTGTGTGTGTGTGTGTGTGTGTGTGTGTGCGCATGTGTACTGTGTGACACACTGAAGTTTGCAATGCCACTTCAGGGAGCAAATACTGGAAGGAGAGTTGGGCATGGAAAGAGGCAGATCTAGAAATACCATGGGGGTGACAGGTGTAAGAGAAGGATGCAATGAACCAAGGAGCATGTCAATGCTGAGGAGGGCTAGCAAGGTGATATTTAGCAACTTGGAGATAGCACAGGCTCTGCCCACTCCCCCTCCCACAAGATGCTGCCTGGTCATGAGATCATCCTGGCACAGAATGACTACAGGATGCTCTGGATAAAGAATAGCCTGTTTTCTGAGTTGGGCCTCCTTGAAAGCACTCCATGGTCTGTGCGGCCCCTGGAGGCCATGTTATTATCTGTGAGCTATACTATATCTGAGGGACATACTGGTACCCCATAGTCCATGCTGTGGTCCCAGGCCATGTTGATCTTGAGGTCCGTGTAGATTTCCATGATGTATACAGCCATATCAGGCCATGTGAGTGTCTGTGGTTTGTGTTGCAGCCAGAGGCCATGGTGATGCCCAAGGTTTGTGCTGCTAATAGCCATCTTGCTGTGTGTGGACCTGCTGAGGCCTAGCTGACATGCTGATGTCCTTGGCACATGTTGCCACCAAATGCCATCTGGATGCTTGTAGTATGGGCTGCCACTAAGAGCCATATGACGTTCTTGGTCTGAGCTCCTGCTGAAGGTCATGTTGATGTCTGTAGATTCAATGACAAACATTTTATTGAATTTATAACCTGTATGATATTAATAAAAATATTATTTTCACACCTATGAATGTAGACTATCTTTCTATTTATTTAGACTGTTCATTTTATCAGAAATGTATAGTTTGGTGCAACTCTAAGAGAAACCACAGCCCTTACAACTATGTGTTGGTGAGGATGTGGATAAAGGAGAACATTTGTACACTTGAAGTGGGAATATAAAATGGTGTAGCCACTATGAAATTAAGGGTGAAGGTCTTCAAAATGCTTAAATGTTATGATTGTATGATACAATAATTTTAATACAGGGTAAATGTCCAAGGGAAGTGAAAGCTATATGTCAATCAGATATCTCAACTAACCACTTCATGTCATCACATTCCACTATAGCCAAGTTATGAATCAACCTATGTGTCCATCAGAAATGAAGAAAGGAAATGTAGCATTTATTGATCAAAAATTTCTATCTGGAATTAGTACAAGAAAGGAAATCCTCTCATTTGTAATGACTGTGACAATCTAGACAGAAAGACAAATAGCACATACCTAATGGACTCTAAAAGTAAGTACTTGGTAGACAAGAAAGTAGTTAGGAGTGATTTCTCCTCTCCAAAAGAATCAAGAATTCACATGCTGTGACTTACAAACACCTGTAACTCAAGCTCTGGAAATCTGATGCCCTCTTCTAGCATCCATGAACATCTGTGTACACACACACACACACACACACACACACACACACACACACACACACGCATCCTACAGGTGGTGGTGTAAGTCTGTAATCCCAGCACATATGAATCTAAGGTTAGAGAGGATCCTGAGTTTAAGGCCAACCTAGATTACATAGCGAGTCCCAGGCTATTCTGAGCTATGTGGTAAATTCCTGGCTCTAAAAATTTTTCAAGAAATTTTACTTTTTGCCACAGACAGACATTGGTATGTGGGCATAATTTTCTTCATCTTGTTATTCTGAGTTGTGTGATCAACCTTAAATATGTATACTTTTTCAAATTGAGAAAAACATTTAAAGTAAAACATTCATATATTAGGATAGTCAAAAGGCACTTGTAAAGTGATTGTAGTAAGCAATCCAGTCTTGTCTTTATGGGACAACAAAGTATTTGCATACATAAGAATTTATATGCACACTTTTTCAGTGTCTTGAAACATATCTTGGCTCCATCAGTCACAAAACCAGAAATGGGTTACAGGCATCGGCTGTAATTCATGAAGTCTTTCCCAGAGGGGATAAAACATGGCTGAAAATATAAATGAAAGAGAGGAGAAGACAGACGGCATCATAACACATTCATGTCCTCTAAGGAAAAAATAATTTTATATTTTTCCACATACAGGCCATCTGTATATTGTGCTAATTTTACAATTGTGTAATTTTATTTTGTGTGCTCTTGTAAATAGCATTTGATCATTCTTTGTGTCTCTGAAAGTTCAATGTGTTCACTGCTGATACTTAGAAAAGTCAGAGACCTTATGTGTGCATCATTAGTTCTGTGATTTTGCCAAACATGCCAAGTAATTTTGGAAGTAATCTTTGCTTATTCTTTGGCATTCTGTACACAGTAATTTTATCTGAAGAAAATTAACACCTTTATTTCCAAATCTGCACACTTATCAGTCAGTTTCTTTTCTGGCCTTCACCATCTAAGACTTAGGTTGTGCCCTACAAAAGGTAAGAGAAAATTTCGGCACTTTCTTTGCTATCTGAGAAGGAAGAAACCCAGCTCCTTGTTGGACGATGGACGATGCCAGGACAATTGGTAAGGCAGAGTAGGTCTGAGACCCCAAAACTCAGGCACACCCTGAGGTGCTAGCTGCCTCTCAGCTCCCTACTAGATTTCTGGTGCCACACGCCTCACTTTGGTCACATAGCCCAGAACTTAGTCATGCTAACGAGGTACTTAGAGACCCTGAGGGTTTAGCCAATAAGCTTCCCTTCTCTAATATTCCTCCCTAAAAAAGCTATTTCTGCTCTAGTCTACCCTCAGAAGAGGGTACACATCCATTTTTCATGATAAACAGTCAATAAATGGTATGGATAAACATGGACTGTCTCTTCCATCAGAACCACAGTGGGGAGCATGGTGAAGGCCTTCGCCCACAGAGACACAGCCCCAGTTTCCTGTAGAAGATCTATCTGCACTTCCAGAGAACCACCACCTCCAAGCTAAGGGCTTTCACGGAGGAGGTAAGCCAGAGTTCTCCATTTCCCCAGCCCCAGGTTCTTCATTGTCCTCAGCCCACGGGCGTACAATGGTCCAGGTCTCATGGACCTCCAATCTTTAGTTCCTGACTTCCTCTGTGTGGCATTCTAGAAGAGACTAATGTCTGAGAGTCAGGGAATCCCCAACTTTAAACGCCCTCACATCTTAAGACTTTTCTCCTACCCCCGGAGCTGTGTTTCCACACCTCCCTAAAGCCCTGCACCCAATGACTGTGGTACAGGGAGACACAGTCAAGCACTCCCCACGTTTCGTTTCCCCAGCAGTATGTCCCACACCCCAGCAGTCGGGGCAGAAAATGGGCCCACAACTCCTCACCATCAGAGATCATGATACACACACACGCACACACACACACACACACACACACACACACACACATGTATATTATATATACACACATATATACATACATATACATAAAATTTAAAATATAGTTACATAAATTATACATGTTTATATACAATTTAAGGTAGATTTTTATGCATAAAGACCTTTTTGTAGATTTTGCAAGATGAAAGAGATCTATTCTGTTGCTGGTCTGTTGATGGCATTTTTAACGAATGTGTTTCAGATATGGCTAAATTTGTTCTCTGCATATACCGTATACTCAGATGGCTTTCCTAGTTTTGCTTATTGTGGTGGTAAAATACAAGGGTTGGCCTTTGAATGTTACAGGCTTACACACTTACACATACATGATCCTGGTATCACTTTTTTTTATTACATATTTTCTTTATTTACATTTCAAATGTTATCCCCTTCCCCAGTTTCCCCTCTGAAAATCCCCTATCCCCTCCCTCCCTGCTCCCCAACACACCCACTCCCATTCCTGGTCCTGGCATTCCCCTATACTGGGGCCTAGAGCCTTCACAGGACCAAGGGCCTCTCCTTCCATTGATGACTGACTAGGCCATCCTCTGCTACATATATAGCTAGAGCCACAAGTTTCACCATGTGTTTTCTTTGATTGGTGGTATAGTTCCAAGGAGCTCTGGGGGTAATGGTTAGTTCATATTGATGTTCCTCCTATGGGGCTTCAGTCCCCTTCAGCTCCCTGGGTCACTTTTAACAGACTGTTAGATGTTACTTACCAGTGCTAAATTTAAGATTTTTGCATCTATACTACTAAGAAATATTGGCTGATATTCATTTCTTGTAATGAATATATCTGATTTGAGTACTGACATAATATGGGCTTGTGGAATAAGTAGGTCAGTGTTTTCTACATTTTATTCTCTGAGAGAGAATGTGTAGTATTGACATCATAGCTTCATTTCTTCATTGACTATTTGGTACGACTAATTGATGAGACTGTCTTGGCCAGGTGCTTTTATTCATTTCTTTTGAAGCTTCTGAATTGTTAATTCAATTGTGTAATAGATGTGTGCCTGCTCAAATGATCTCTCTCTCTTTCTCTCCCCCCCTCTCTCTCCCCCCCGTGGTGTGTGTGTGTGTGTGTGTGTGTGTGTGAGAGAGAGAGACAGAGACAGAGACAGAGACAGAGACAGAGAGAGACAGAGAGACAGAGAGAGACAGAGAGACAGAGAGACAGAGAGACAGAGAGACAGAGACAGTGAGACAGAGAGAGACAGAGAGAGACAGAGAGAGACAGAGAGAGAGAGTTCTGTTGAAGGTCAGAAACTATCTTACAAATGCTTATCAGAAATTTATGAGATGGTATTGTGTTCCAGACTGGTTTTAATAGTTCAAGGAAGAAGCGAGGTTGTTCCAAATTGTTTCCATAATAACCTATCAAAGACTTAACTCAAGTTGACCCAACAAATGACCTCTTCTCTGGGCCCAGGTATATCTACAAAGTGAAGATCGTTATTTTTATGGTTTATGTTCACATATTTCTTATAAGAGCATAGTCAGGTTCTCATAGGCAACATTGAACTCCAGTGTATCTTCTATTTACTTGCTCACTGAGTTTTGGTTTTTGTTGTTTTGTTTTTGTGGTTTTGTTTCTTTTTGAAACACTGTTTCTCTGTGGAGTCCAGGCTGTCCTGGCCGTCACTCTATAGACCAGCTTGGCCTTGAACTCAGAGATCCACTTGTCTCTCACCCCCATGTACTGGGATTAAAGGCACGAGACACCATGCCCAGCTCCACTACATCTCTTTAAATTTACTTTAAAAAAATATATTTGAGAACATCATATGGGAGCTCCAGATCTACAGACATCACCCTCTTTTCATGTTCCTTCTCAAATTCATGTTCTCTTCTTTAATTGTTGTCATATATGTATATACATTATATTATGTCCATTTATTTTTGTTTATAGGTTCATATGTTGAGGAGTAAACACAACTGTACATCCTATGTGGGAGCTCGTTCTGCCTGTCTCAGAAGCCATTGACCACCTATAGATCTTCATCTAGAGATGAGACCCTGTGAAGTTTCCCCATCCATCTTGACATGCCAACTGGTATTGCTAAGGCCAGGCATAGGAAACCTTCCCTTGAGTTGTTGGTCAGAGGATACAAGAGTGTCCCAAAACAATACAGGCTATTACAATAGTTATTAGTTATCTTCCATACTTTAAAGAAAGGACCCAGTTGCTAAATACACCACATGCTTTAGTCACAAGATTTAAATAGTACAAGCTGAAACTAACCTGAAAGCTTCCAACCTGGTATGGTTCTTTGAGTAGCAAAAGATGATATGCAGTCTTCCAAGGGAAAAGAAAAATCCATAGCCTACCCAGCTATAAAGTCTATGAATCACAACAATAAAAAGACTAACAACACATCCCCAGTGGTAACAATATTGGCACTGTTTTCTTTTGGGTAATTAAAAGTGGTCTAATTAAACTTGAGTTCATGCAATAGAAGGGAATTTATTCATAATACTATAAACCTAGCCAACTATCCATGGCTGCAGAGATCATAGGCACTAGAGTAGAACTTAAATATAATTATTATCCTAAACCAATATAATTTCTAACTGTATTCTAAATACTTAAACTTCATATACACACATCAGTGTAATACCCACCCCTCATCAAAGCTCCTCTTTGCAACAGGTAAAAAATGATTACAAATACACAAAATTAGTCACAATGCAGAAAGTAAGGGATGGTGGGCTGTTCAATTTCAGCTGTGATGTCTTTAACATGACCCCTATATCTAAGGTTCATAGAAAAGGGTGTGAAAAAATTTTAAGGGCCATAGGACAGGAAAGATTGTTGCAAGATGGTGTCCCCAAGGTATGACAGGAGACATTCATCCATGAAACTGACTTTTTTCTTTTATAAGTTTGACATTTTGTATGTTTGAATGAACTGATTCATTTCAGCCAAGCTATGAAGTTTGTATAATGCAGTTGGTCATGGTATTCTGATATCCTTCCCTCTCCTTTTTAGCATTTGCTGTATCAATACTGGTAATACTTCTTTCCTTTCTAACACTGGTAAGTCTGCATCTCCCCCTCCCCCTCCAGTTAACCTGGCAAGAGGTATATAAATCTTATTGCTCTCAAAGCCAAACCTTCAGTTTTATTGCCACTCTCTGCTGTTTTTCTGTTTCCAATTTCATCTGTTCCCACCTTTTGTTATTTCTTTTATTCAGCTTGCTCTGGGCTTGCATTTTTCTTCTTCTTCTTCTATTTTCCACTGTGGTGGCTTAGTTATTAACTTCAGGTCTTTTTTTTTTCTCTTACCACATACACTTCATGATATAAATTTTGCTAGAGGAACTGCTGTCTCTGCATCTGAAAACTTGTGGTAATTTAAATTTTCATTTTAATTTAGTTCAAAACATTTCTCATTGCTCCTTTGGTCCATGTGCCATTTTTATAAGTTTATTAATCAGTCTGCAGATTTTACAGTTCTCATTTTTACTCTTCCTTTAGTTGAGTATGAGAAAAGAATATGCTTTATGTGATTTATATTGATATATTTTCAATTTGTATATTTTGTGCCTAAATGTAATATATTTCAAAAACATTACATTTCAAATGATCTTATTTAATTCATTCATTAATTGTATGTTTCAATGGAAAAATACACACATTTGATTTATGTTCACTAATGAGAGGCTTGTGAAAAATGTCTCCTTCCAGCTATACAACTGACAGAGTGTCTTAATTACTGTTCAATTGCTGTGAAGAGACACTACGACCAAGGAAACTCTGATAAAAGGAAGTATTTATTTGGGGGCTTGACTCCATTTTTACAGAATTAGTTCATTTTCATCATGATAGGGAGTACGACATCAAGCAAGTAGGCAGGCAAAGTGCAGGATAAGTAGCTGAGTGTCACATCCTGATCTGGAGGCAACAGTGTATGGAGAGAGAGAGAGAGAGAGAGAGAGAGAGAGAGAGAGAGAGAGAGAGAGAGAGAGAAGACAGAAAGACAGAGACAGACAGAGAGACAGAGGACAGAGAGACAGACACAGACACAGACAGAGAGACAGAGGACAGAGAGAGACTGGACCTTGTGTGGGCTTTTGAAACCGCAAAGCCCACCATAGTAAATCACCTGCTAACAACCCCACAGCTCTATGTCCTTCTCGCATTCTTCCCAAACAGCCACACCAACTGAGTACCGAGCATTTAAACCTATGAGCCATTCTCGTCCCACCACACAGCAAGCTTGATTCTAGAACATAAAAATAACTTTAAAAAAGTAAACACCTAGAAAAAAGTTAGAAAACTCCTATCGTAATGTGGATCTCAATAAAATCCACTGCTTTGTAAATAGTTTTCTAGTTTTGTGTTTATGTATTTGTGTATTTGTCTGGATACTACATTAATTAACGTGTAGGTTCATGTATTGTGCTTGCTAGTTTTATGTCAACTTAACATAAGTTTGAGTCACAGAAGAGGAGGGAGCCTTTATTGAGAAAATGCCCCAATAAGATCAGGTTATAGGCAGCCATAAAAGATATTTTTAAAACTAGTGGCTGATATTGGAGGACCCAGCCCACAGTGGGTGGGGTCACTACTGGGTAGGTGGTCCTGAGCTCTATAAGAAAGTAGGATGAGACAGGTATGGGAGCATCCACCCCTCTATGGCCTCTTCATCAGCTCCTGCCTTCACATTGTTTCTACCCTGTTTGAATTCCTGTCCTTACTTCCTTCAGTGATGAACAGTGCTGTGGATGTATAAGCCAATTAAATCCTTTTCTCCCAAGTTGCTTTGGTCATGGTGTTCATCACACTATTAGTAAATCTAAGATGTGCATCCAGTGCCATAGATAACAATGCTAGGGAGTTTTGTCATCACAAAACCTTCTGTGTCATAGCATCCCCTAACCCCCTCTCTCCCAACCCTGCACCCATAATCAATGTGTTCATTATTTCTGATTTTAAAATTTTAAAACATGATGTAATGGGCCTGGGGGATGTGTCAGTTGGTAAAATGCTTATATAATCCATACAACCAGAAGGGGTAGTAGCGACAAGACTCTTCATGGGCCTCACTAGGCAATCAGTCCACTTCGATCAGTGAGCTGCTGGTTCAGTGAAAAACTGTGTCTCAGAAGAATAAGCCAAAGTAATAGAAAAAGGACATAATTCTTTCTTCTGTCCTCTACTGTTGTAAGCATAGTTTATACATAGTAAGCACATACACAAACACACACACACACACACACGCTCACACACACTCACTCACATACACACTCACTCTCACACACACTCACACACACTCTCACACACACTCACTCACATACACACTCACTCACACACACTCACACACGCACACTCTCACACACACACACACACACACACTCACCTCTAGACCTCTAGATAGGTAAACTCATACAAACCTGTATAAACACAAATGAACTATGCAAAATAAAATAAAGGTACAACATAAAAATATTCTCTGTTATTGTATATGGTTTACCTTACCATTATTCATTTTAGGAAAATGTTCCCACATGTAGACAAGGAATTCCATTCTTATTTGTGTTAAATGGCTTGCCCAGAACCTCCCTGTTACTTTGTGAGTTGCACCACTGAGCTTTAAGTCTTTAAGTCAATGTGGGAAAAACTTACATCTATGCTAATTGTGTCCTTCAGTCTATGAACACAGCATTTCCCCCTATTCAAGTCTCTGATTTCTTTAGCCATAAATTCAAAATTTTTAGTATACAGATTCTATACAACTTTTAAATTATAGACCCAAATATGTAATTTTCAGTGGAGCATCACTAAATGGTCTTGTGTATTTAGTTTTTAGTTTCTATTTCTACACTTTTAATGTTTTTATATTGCAATATGAATGACTTATATTATACCTTAAACCTTTGTTGAACAGTTAAACTAAATAACTTTATGAGGGTTTTTAAAAATCATTTCCTGAACAGAATACCAATGGCTTAGGCTCTAAGATCAACTATAGACAAATGGAATCTCAAAAAAATTGAACAACGTCTGTAAGGCAAAGGACAGTGTCAATAGGACAAAACAGCAACTGATAGATTGGGAAAAGATCTTTACCAACCCTACATCCAATAGAGGGCTAATATCCAACATACGCAAAGAAACAAAAAGTTAGACTCCACAGAACCAAATAACCCTATTTAAAATGGGTTAGAGAACTAAACAAAGAATTCTCAACAGAGGAATCTTGAATGGCTGAGAAACACCTAAAGGAATAGTCAACATCCTTAGTCTTCAGGGAAATGCAAATCAAAACAACCTTGAGATTATACCTGACACCAGTCTGAACTGCTAAGATAAAAAATTCAGGTGACAGCAGATGCTAGTGAGGATGTGTAAAAAGAGGAACACTCCTTCGTTGCTGGTGGGATTGCAAGCTGTTATGGCCACTCTGGAAATCAGTCTGAAGGTTCCTCAGAAAATTGGAAATAATTCTACCTGAGGACCCAGCTATACCACTCCTGGGCATATACAGAAGATGCTCCAACATATAACAAGGACACATGCTCCACTATGTTCATAGCAGCCTTATTTATAACAGCAGAAGCTGGAAAAAAAAGCAGATGTCCCTCAACAGAGGAATAGATACAGAAAATGTGGTACATTTACACAATGGAGCACTTCTCAGCTATTAAAATCAATGACTTCATGAAATTCTTAGGTAAATGTTTGGAACTAGAAAATATCATCCTGAGTGAGGTAACGCAGTCACAAAAGGCCATACAGGGTATGCACTCACTGATAGGTGTATATTAGCCCCAAAGCTCAGAATACCCACTATACAACTCACAGATCATATGAAGCTCGAGGAAGAGGAAGATCACAGTGTGGGTGCTTCAGTCCTACTTAGAAAGGGGAAAAAAGTAATCATGGGATGTAGAAGGAGGGAGGTACCTGAGAGGGAGAGAGGACAGGGAGGAAAACATGGGGTAGGATCAGATGTGTAAGGAAAGAAGAGAAGGGAGAAGTACAGAGGGTCAGGAAATTGAACAGAGGTATGTAGCAGTGGGAGATGGGGAACTGGGGGTAGCCACCAGAAAGTCCCAGATGCCAGGGAAGCAAGAGATTCCCAGGACCCAACGAAGATGACATTAGCTGAAACATGCAACAAAGGGGAGATAGAACCTGTAGAGACCATATCCAGTGCGTAGGCAAGGTCCCTGGTTGAGGGATAGGGCCACCCACCCATCACAAAGATATTAGTCCATAATTGCCCCTATCTAAAGGAAATGCAGAAACAAAGAGTGGAGAATTTGACGGAAAGGCCATCCAGAGACTATCCCACCTAGGGATCCATCCCATCTGCAGAAACCAAACCCAGACACTATTGCTGATTCTAAGAAGCACTTGCTGATAGGAACCTGGTGTAGCTGTCCCTTGAGAGGCTCTGCCTGAGCCTGACTAATACAGATGTCCAATCATTGGACTGAGCGTGGGGACCCCATTTGTGGAGTTAGAGGAAGAACTAAAGGAACTGCAGGGGTTTGCAACCCCAGAGGAAGAACAACAATATCAACCAACCAGACACTGCCTCACCCCTGGAGCTCCCAGGGACTAAACCACCAACCAAAGAGTATACATCGAGGGACCCATGGCTCCACCTGCATATGTAGCAGAGGATGGCCTTGTCAGCCATCAATAGAGGGGAGGCCCTTGGTCCTGTGGAGGCTTGATACCTGAGCATAGGAGGAGGCTAGGGTGGTGAGGCAGGAGTGGGTGAGTAAGTGGATGAGCACCCTCATAAAGGCAGGGGAGGGGGATAGGATAAGGGGTTTGCCGAGGGGAAATCAGGAAGGGGAACAACATTTGAAATGTAAATAAATAAAATAATCAATAAAAAAATCCTTTAGATTTTTGATTAAGGTAATATCATGTATAAATAGAAATGATCTGCTTCTTTTTTTTTCTACTCTATTTGACTTTATTTCACTTTCTTGCCTTATTGCCTATAAATTTTGCTATAACATCTAGACATTAAGTAAGGCCAGTTTTGAGATATTATGAGGTCAATATTAATCTCAATCTAAAATTTAGTTTCTCTCTGTCTCTCAATTAAAATTCCATGACTCCCCAGTGAAGAGCAAATAAAGGAGATTGTCTTTGTGCTCCTGCTGTTTCTCTCCTTTGTCATGTATTGGGTAGAATATGTCTTTTCACTCTTTCAAAGAGCCAGAGTTCTTGTGGTTTTGATAAATTACCTGGCAAAGTCTAAGTCAGGAACAAGGATGGTTCCTGGTTTCAGTCCATCCAAGCAAGAATCACATTCTGGAGAAGAGTTAACAGCATGGAAACTGGGAAATAGAAGACTAAGGGACCAGAGACAAGGTCTGTCTTTTCAGGATATTGAAGTACCCACAGTGACATACTTCCAGCTGGAAGGCCCTTTTGCCCAATGATGCCATATTTGGAATTCATTAACCAATCAATTGGCTAGATTACAGTCCTCTAGATCCAATAACTTCCAAAAGTTGACAGCCTGGACAATGTAAACTTGAGGAGATATTTCAAATTTGAATCATAAGACCATGTACCTGCCACCTAGACAACCACTTCTGGGTTCCCGTAGATTAGCAGATAGGCACATGGAACAAATTCTTTTAATAGATTTTCCAACAGACTAGCTTCAATCATAACTATTAGATGCTTGAATAAATATCATACGTTTTGACCTTTCAATTTCTAGATATTCAAAACTTTCGTGTTTTTGCTTTCTTCTATCACTTTGTTCTGAGAGACAAGCTAATCTCTCTTTTCTAGATTTTTCTAGAAGAATCAGTCTCAGGTCTTTAGAATCACATCTCTGATTCCAAGAATCACATATAAGGTTTTCTTTTGTTGTTGCTGCTGCTGCTGCTGCTGCTGCTGCTGCTGCTGCTGCTGCTGCTGCTGCTGCTGCTGCTGCTGTTGCTGTTGCTGCTGCTGCTGCTGCTGCTGCTGCTGTTGTTGTTGTTGTTGTTGTTGTTGTGTTGAGACAAAGTTTCTCTGATTAGATCTTGTCCTGGAACTCAATCTGTAACAAGGCTGGCTTTGAATTCAGAGATCTGCACTGCCTCTGCCTCTGAAACACTGGCATTAAAGGTCAATGCCACCACACCCAGTTTTTATAAGGGGATTTTTGTTTGTTTGTTTGTTTGTTTGTTTGTTTGTTTGAAGAACTCTCAGGTTTGCTGGGTTTACTGTAGCATCCCTTTAATCTCAGCACTCTAGAGGAAGAAACAAGTAGGTTTCTATTAGTTTGAGGCCATCCAGGTCTATATAGCAAACTCCAGGTAGCAAAGGATACTTAATAAGAACCCCTCCTTTAAAAAAATTAAGTAAAATAAAGAAACAAACAAATAAATAAAAACAGAACTCACAGAAGCTACAAGTAGCAGCATGGGCCAAGGCCTACCTTCTGCTATTAAGCAGGTACCTAAGGAGGGAGTGAGCTGGGAAGCTGATAGAGGCTTCTATCAGCAATCCTAGCCTCTGACATTTCACTTGAGAACCTCTCACCAGGCTGCAGGTAGAGAGGAAAGACAAGAATAGAGTAGACAAAAACAAAATGAACAAAACAAAGCATCCCACTACATCTAAGTCTACACATTCCTGCCGAGTCCATGTGCTCCGTTGATGAGTTGAACATCTTGATTTCATTTTGTATCAGCAAGAGTTGGATGGAGCAATTTTGAACACACATAGCTGGTTCTTATACTGTGTGCCAAGGAGCTCAGGAAACTTTTTTTTTATGTCCTCTTTTGAGTGTTGGAGACATGAAAACGCTCCTATTGAGCATTTCATGTCACTGCAGTCTGTGCTGTAAGCTGAATGTTGACTGTACTAAGTAGCTGAGGTGTGTGCTTGTGGAGAAAGGGTTTCTCTGAGCAACTGAGACACTTGAAGCAAGATCCACAGGATGGTAAAAAGGGCAAATGAATATTCTAGAAGTGAATGGATGAGGCCAAGAGAATGATTGTTTTAAACAACATTAACAGAGCCAGCACGGTTATAGTTCAGAAAGTGAGGATGTGCCAAGAACTGTGGGCAGCGTGAGCTTTTACCCGACATGCTTTTAAAACAGTAAACAGTTTGTCATGTTACGGATGGTGGCAGAAGAGACATCACTCTGAAGTCAGAGACAGGGAAATTCTATTTGTTAGTCACAGCAAAGAAAGCAGCAGACACTGTAGGTTTGCAGCCTGTTCCTTCTCTCAACAAGTCCTCTGAGGCCATGTGGCAGGCACAGATGAAGTTCCATGCAGTGAGGTTATGTCACGCCTTCTACCTCTGTGTTTGTGAATGTTGAGGTAGGAAGAACTCCTGCTCTTTGGTTTAGCTGGGCATCACCTTTATCATACTGGGCAATCAGAAAATCAATCTTCCCATCAAGATAGAGCCACTATCTCTAACTTCTAGGATAGCTCCCTATATTCTTGAAATAATAGGCTACAACAGAAGGTCAGCTGTTGACTCTTCTAAGAATAACAGAAGGGAGAGAAGTGTTGGGCATGGTACCTGGGAGCTGCAAGATGAAGCTGGAATGTTAAGCTGGGTCCTGATTGTGCTGGCCATTTAGATAATAGATGAAGATTCCTTTCCTATCTTACACATAATAGGAGTAGTACTTAATGAGGCTTTAATCTAGATGGCATACTTAACATTGAGTGTCTGGTGTCAATCCAACTCCAAATATCTTATAGCTTCTCTGAACCCACCATATCCTGTTCCTGTGTTATTGCAAACAAGGTTTTCTCCTTCTAGGACACCAGTTTTCCTTGTTTCTCCTAATATATCAGATGGTCTACTGTTTATGCTTTGAGATTTGGGTCCTGTCGTACCTCTGTGTCTTTAAAAGGGAAAAACAAAACAAAACAAAACAAAATAGGTCCCTGTTCTCTCTTTCCTTCAGCTTCAGGTTAGAGGCACCAGATTTCGGAAGACTTACCATGTCTACCGTTTGTTCATTTGTTTTGAGTGAACCTAAGTGCCACATTTACAACTTGAGATATTGACAAAAAGGTATGTCTATAACTTGTCACAGGAGAGAATCAGTTTCTAGGTTCTGGTTTCTCTGTAACTGTGTGAACAAAGAAGGCTCTTACTTAATGGAAACACAAAGTACTCTTCGTTTATGTGTTGTTGTTTTTTGTTTTTTTTCTGAGATAGAGGCTTACTGTGTAGCCTAGACTGACCTGAAACTCACAGTTCTCTTACATCTGCCAGACTCTTGGTTCTAAGGTTATAGACATGTGCATGAATGCTTGACATAAGTATCTTTTCAAGAAGCCTCTTGAAATCACTTTTCCATTAAGAAGGAAGATTTTTTTTTTTCAAATGAGAAGACAGGAAAGATTAACGAGGGAGGAAAAGAGATTCGTTCTTTAAGGGGTTAAATCACAGGCCATTTTTTTTTTCAACCTACAATTTTATAAACCAAAGTTAACCAACACAAATCTGCTTCCATTTTCTTACCCTAGCATCACCAGGAACAGAACATTCTGTACTCAGGTTATTCAAAACATTATACTTGACTCTATTTCTTCATTTTTCTTCTTCATCTACATTCTTCAAATAGATGTTGCACCATGTGGTTGGCTAATTATGTGTGCGGACTTTATGCCTGCCTATGGATAATGTCTGAATCTAAAACTCTACCCTCATTTCTGTAAAGCCCTTAAGAAGAACACCAGAAATCAGAGAGCTTTGAAACTCATAAATACTCATCCCTGTTGGAACCTTTTGGGTGTATTTCTTCAACGAGGCAACCAATTTTAAGTCCAGGTAACTCTATTCATCTCTAAGCCAATTCAAAGCAATTGAACAAATAAAATTTTATGAGACTTTGTCACAAGCTTCACCAAAGGCCAATTATGAAACATCTACTTCATTTCCCTCAGCCATTGATTTTCTAATTTGTTGGCAAAAATCTATGACTTCGGCCTAAATGTGATATTTTCCTTGTGAGCCCATCTCATCTTTGGCTCTAGATTCCATTGCATTCTAACCGCTTAACGATTTCTCATCTTATTGTATTGTCTCATTATATTTTTTTTTTGTTAAGAGTTGCTGAATGACAACGGCTAGGGCAGTCATTCTCACCTGCTAGGTAAATGATATCACATCTGTTTTCCCCTAATCTTGGGCTGCGCCTTGGGTGCTTTGTTTAAAGATAATTATAAGCAATTCAGTAGACAGACGCTAATTTTCTTACTGGGGAGATATGATGCATATCATCCCATTGAAATGTTTATGCTCACATTTATTCTAAATACTCTCCACCTGCATTTTCCCAATACTTATTTAGCAATGTCTCCATTATTCTTATTGTGCAAGTTTATTTTTCTAATTTGACTTGGTAAACAGGAGTTGAAAAATGGTTACAATCATTTAGCTAAGTTTAGAGTCATAATAATTTAGTACTCTATCTTTTTATTAGCAGACCTGTCTTCCGTAGGGTTTATATTTCTCCCCTGGTATAGTTGTTCAGTGCTTTTTTTTTTGCTTCTTCCATTTCCTTTCCTTTGCCTCTTAGCATTAATTTTATTCTGGAATTTCACTCAGAAGATCAATTCTGGCCATATTCTTGTATAGAGCAGGTAGTTTCCCTCTTTCATTTGCTGTCCCTCTCAGAGGGGCTATAAAGCAAATTATAGACATTAATTTTTATGACTTGGAGGCCAAAGTTAAAGAAACTGTCAACAAGAATTACACAAATGACTATAATCATTTGCCTTGATAAGAACTTGAGCTTTTAAATGCTGGCACTTTAAAACCCTGCCTGGAAGTTTGAAAAATCTTCACTTGGCACTGATTGGACATTGTGGGAAATCTCTATGACAGTCAATATTTTAAGTATGGGAAACTGAAGAAAAATGAAAGGAAGAAATTAATCTCTACATAGATGTCATGAGCCAGTTAAACCCTGTAACCTGAAAGTTAGTATTCTGCAGGATGAAGTCCCAGAGATCAAGTTCATAATATTATTGATTAATTGAGGTATTCTTTGTGTATGGAATGCTTTTTGGAAACAGAATCTTATTAGTTGTGTGCATGATCTGCCATGCTTATTAAGATGAGGTTGGTTAAAATGAATAGCTACCCAAGGGAATCACATAGAACAAGGCACAAATAAGGAAATGAAGGCTAATAGCTAAGCTGAGATGGTCCAGCCTTTCACATCAGTACAGACAGACAAGTATAGAGAAGCTGACAAATTTCAGAGCCACTGTCGCTCAGTCTTGATGTATACATTTCTTTAAAATCTAAAAGCACATGATAACCAAAGAGATTTAAGACATCATTTGTGGCAAGCCGCCGTATTCTGCCGTAGCAAAATGGCGCCCGACCCGAAAGGGGGAAGGGAGAGAAAAAACAGCTTGCTAGGCGCATGCGCCAGGCTCGGCGATGAGCTAGCACAGAGATGCTAATGAGGTTCGGAAGTAAGCACCAATCACAGGCAGACACGTTCCCCTTAGGGCTATATAAACCAGAGGGTTTTCGGGCTCGGGGTCCTTTCGCTTCGGCAAGCAAGAGAATAAAGAAGTTGTGGAAGAATCTCTGCGTGTTGTAGTCCTTCTATCCTGCAGGCAGGAGCGACGGGCACGACAATCATTTTTGTACTTTTCAGCAGTTTCCCCCTTCCCTCTTTATAGCTGAGAGTCTAGTGAAACATTTAGGATATATGCCGTCTTACAAAGTTAGCTGTTTGGCTGAGATCTCACATAGTATTTCATTTTCACTGGGCAGGGCTGACCTTTCTATGGAACAAGAAACCTTTCTCTTAACTTTTTCTGCCTTGATCCCTTCCTAGGTGACGTTTAGAAATGTGAAGAGAACATGCCATTTGACGATGACACACTGATACAGCAGAGAAGATTCTGACTTCCAACAGAAATGCATCTCCTGGGAGAGGAGACCTTGGGGCTGGACATCAAACTTCTGCTTGAAGTAGACTTTTCATGGTATGTGTAAAATCATGAGTTTTTCGTCCTTTTACCTATTATTTTTTAACTTAGCCCTTCCTTGCCCTGTCGACATTGCCTCTGGTTTACTGGCTGGAGATGTACAGTGTTTTAGTTTTGGTTTTGTTTTTCTAAAAGACCCAGATCTGGTACTTTTCTCAAATACACATGAAGAGTATAACTAAAACTTCAGGGAGAGGCTGTTTTGTGGCTCGGAGAGACTTTGATGAAATACTGACAAGAAGATGAGCACTATGTGCTTGTTTACAGCAGTAGGTATGCTGAACAATGTGGAGAAATATCAGCATTTATTTATTAATCACTCTCTGTACAGCAGCTTGGACCCAGAAGGCAAAGCAAGAAGGAGATAGCTGGAGGGGTCTTGTACTGTACAGTATTCTTGAGATCAGCCTGAGGGAAGGGAAGAAAGAGAATCATGATGATGTAGAGGGCAGCTGGGCTGTGTTTCAGTCTCAACTGAAGCCTTGGGTAGCCCTTTGGGGAAATATTAAAGATGGCCTAAGGATGGTCCTTTATAGGTTTGTAATAATCAGACTGAATTTGAGAAAGCAGAAGATATGATCTTGTGCATTGGCTCTCTCCTGGCTAAGGCAATGCTTAGGGGGAGATAGCAGGTGAGAACTGTTTGCTACCTGTAATATTAGGGAATGAAGGACTAAAATATCCATTCCCAATGAGGAATATGATGGTCTGACACTGTACCCTACAAAGTCTGAAAGGAGTTCTTATGGTTAGTTTTTTTTTTTTTGAAGAAATATCTGTTATCCAATTATAAAATATTCTCTACTAACCCAATATCCAGGACCTACATTGTTACTGGCTAAAGAAATAAAACTGTAATAAAATGTGCTTTTAATACTTCTTTTATGAGTTTCATGGTCAAGTTCACATTTTTCCTATAATATCTTCATATCATACACTTCTAGCCATACTGTAAGTTATCTTGAAAACTGTCGTGTCAGGTAACTTTCACTGAGACTGCTCACTGAGAGGCTGCTTTCTGCTCTCTTGTAGCGACAATCTTGTCCCTGTCAGGTACACAAGATCCAGGTTGGCCCCCAAACCTGAAACATGGGAGATTAAAAACAACTAATGATCTCCCTTCCCACTCATTCTCCTCTCCTCCCTGCTCTGTGAGTAGACGCTTGCTTTTCCTAAATCCCCCACTCTCAGTGGGACCTATTTTCACTAGTCCAGTTTTTGGGGGTGTTTGTTGTTTTTGATTTGTCTGTTTGTTTGCTTGTATTGCATGTTGTCACCCCCTTTCAGCCTTGCCCTGGGGTTTAGCCAAATAGAAGCAATGAGGAAATTAGCACATGGTAGGAGGGAAAGGTTGGAGGATTTCTTTGTTGGCGTTTCTCGGTGTCATTTCCACACCTTTCCAAGCAGCGAGGCTCTCTGTGGTTATAAGGTACTGTTTTTATTAGGTTCCCAGCTGCCCATGAGCTGTGGTTTTATTAGTTCAACTATTTTTGTATTGATCTAATGTACTTAGAATTGGACGGGGCACTACAGAGCATGGCCAAAGTGTACATATTATTTTCCTTTCTTTAAAAAAAAAAAAAAAAACCCGAAAACTGTCAATAGCTTTGCTACCATGTGTTTCCAAGAGTTTCCAGCAGCTCTTTCTCCAGGAACCAGGTTAATTAGATATGAATGTCATGCAGGATCAAAGCAATAACTGTGAGTTTTTACATTATATCACATACTCATCTTCCCTAATTGCTGGCTGTTGTCGGAAGGTGAGAGCAATCAGCCCATATGCAGTGTAAAAGGATTGCTGTGGATCCTGAGGCAATAGTTTGTCATCATTAGCAAAGGTGAGAAGGCAGGTACCAAGAAAACCTGGAAGTTCTCCTGCAAAATTAGCCAAGATGCATGCCAAGCCCAGGCACTGAGACTTATAGCTTGTCTCTAGGTTGCCTTTGGCCTGGTCTTTCTTAGTTTGTACAATGAAGAACTTCTCTCTTCTCTTGACAAATTTTTGTCATCATTACTTGTATCATTGAAGCACGTATTATTTAGGATAACAGGATGGGTTACACGGAAGAATGACCTTTAGAAGTAATGAGTGTTTACACACTTCCACAGAGAAAACCTTGCTGTGCCTCGACATTTCTGAATTCATTTGCGCTAGAAGAACAAGAACTGGTAAGTTTTTGCGTCTATTCAGAAAGATTAACCATGAGTTCCTCAGTGGAGAAAGAAGGCCAGTTTGAAGATAAGATGAATTAGAAGCAGTATCGGTGTGATTAATGGATCTAAGAACATTGTCAAGGTCACAGGTAACAGCAACAGGCCCTGAGAATAAGCTAAGGAGGCTGTTGATATAGTCTCAGGGGATCTCTTCTATAAATGTATGGCTTGGTTTGTCTCTAGAAGCTGTAGTTGAAAGATGAATTAAAATATTGACTAAACAGTGGTCTAAATATATTTGGACAGCAATTTTTCGTGGTCATTTAATGCCTATCTTCCTGCTAGCTTGCTGGGTTCCAAGTGAGGCAGTGCCATTATCTTTTGTCTCATCTGCAGGACCTACATGTGTAGCAGCTATGGATGCTTACTAAGCTTTTTGAAGAGACTAGTGAACTGGCTCAGAAGGTTGAAGGGTCTGCCGAAAACATGATGACCTGCATTCTATGGGGTTCACATTCTAGTACAGGGGAACCGACTCCTAACAGTCCTCTAACCTCACACTAATGCTGTGGCACATGCACGCAACCAGCTACCCACTCCAAATTAGATAAAATATTTAAAAGTAAATAATGAACGATTGTTGGCTGATTTGCTATCTTGCCAAAAATTTAGGTCACAATTTCCTTCAAGCAAGTTAAAAAACATCCACTAGTTCTGCATACTTCTCTGAGTGTAAAATGTGAAGCAAGAAAACAGCCTAAGAAAAGAGAGGTGAATTTGTTCTCTATCCATGTCACTTTAACAGATCATGAATTTTCCCAAGTCCTTTAATTTCTTTGTCATTTCTTGGCTCCCTACCCTTAGCTGGCAGATTAGAGCAAAACGATTTTCAGTAAGCAACTTCATCAGGGAGAAAAGTATCATAAGCACAACACATGTTCACCTCTCCTTAACTGCGTGATCTTCCATCTGTTGCTTTGGTAATATTGATAAAAGAATTAAAGGCACCATATCGTCTCCCGAGCCAAATGCAAGCAGCCAGTCTCAAGAGACATACTATGACATTTTATGTCTCACTACATGAAAAGGGAAGAGTGTTTAATTTATTTTAATCTAATTTGAAAGTAGACTGGGTAGTCTAGTTTAGACATAGGTTCTTGACCTTTAAAATTAGTACATTGTAACATTTCATGTTTTCAGGGACAGTTGTTAGTGTGTTAATCATGGCTTACATCTAATTAAGTAGAAAGGTTACCTTAACTACAAAACCCAGAATTTGTAAACTGACAGCTAGGACTAACCAGATTGAAAGTAAAATACCGCTGTTAATAGGAGATAGTTTCATGTTGCTTTAAAAGAAATATAACAGTGGCTGGGCATAGTGGCGTAAGCCTTCACCCCCAGCACTGGTGATTCAGAGCTGGTTTGGGTCTTTGTGAGGTCAGTGGTAGCTTGGTTTTATATAAAGTTCTAAGCCAACCAGGGCTACACAATGAGATGCTGTCTTAAAAACAAAACTATATAAGCATAATTTGGATATTTGAATGTGTCAATTTATTTTCATTTTTGGGTATTTGTTATTTTGAGATCTTGCTGCTTTCTCATAATGAAGAACAGATGGAAAAGTTCAAAAATAAATACATATAATGCCAGCAGTCAGTACTTGAGATCATTTTTATGGTAGTTAGGATGATGGAATTGTTTCCTGGATTCCAAGATAAGGAACACTTCCTCATCTGAGCTTGGATGCGTTCTCTGTAGAAGGTCCAACTTGTCCTGGAAGAAGATATTTTGAACACGTAAGGCAGATTTGGAGTTGGCAATATTCAGTGACAAGCAATTATGGTTTGCCACCATACTCTGTACTGTCGGTTCAGGACACAAATTTAGCAACTAAAATATTTAAATAATTTATCAATTTGAGACTTTGACAGACTATAACATTTGAAGACTAGATCAGTAACATGTGAGTCTCAAGTTTCTTTTAATGTATATCTTGGGTTTTTTTTTTAATGCTGTGAAGAAATGCCATGACCATGGGAATTTTTAGGAAGGAAAACCTTTAATTGGGGCTAGATTACAGTTTCAGAAGCTTAGTCCATTATCATCATGGCAGTGAGCATGGTGGCATGCAGGCAGACATAGTGCTCGAGAGGGAGCTGACATTTCTACATCTTCTTCCAAAGGCAGTAGAAGGAGACTATGTGCCACACTGGGCGTAGGTTGAACATAGGAGACTTCAAAGCCACCTACACAATAACACACTCCCACCAACAAGGCCACACTTCCTTATAGTGTCACTCTCTATGGGCCAAACATTCACACACATGAATCTATGAGTGTCATAGCTTTCAAACTACCACAATGTGGGTATGCAAGCTCTTCAAAGTACTTCACACGACCTTTGAGTAGCAGCTTGATTTAAAATTTAGACACAACCATGGTTCTATTTACCTGACTCAGGTTCCAGCTCAGGTTCATATATTGACAAATCTTTAGACAGTCATCAGGACCTCAGAGGTCTAAACTAACTCTCTGTCTATCTGTCTCGCTGTCTCTGTCTCTTTGTCTCTCTGTATCTCTCTCCCTTTCTCTCAGTATCTGGTGAATTTTAACCTTTCTCATTTTCTTAATTCCCAAAGTTATCTCTAATATTACCCTTGAGCCCTTGAAATACCTGTATTTCTCTGGTGAAAATATAAAATGTACCATTTAAATGAGTCCAGATGAATCATGGGAAGTTGCATAGTAGATTTAGTTTACTTTTCTTATTCTCTGGGTGTTCATAAAGATACCTTTTAATTATTTATATTTCCTGAAGTTTACTTTTTTGGGGGACAGCTTCTCTCTTTATTTTTTTAATTAAATTTATTTATTTATTTATTAAGAGGTGCAACTTTATGCATGTATTCAGAAATGTGATATTACTACTTTTTTTATTAGATGTTTTCTTTACTTACATTTCAAATGCTATCCCGAAAGTAGTGGAACTCACTGAAATTCACTATGTAGAGAAGGCTGACCTTGAACTCAGGGATCCACTTGCCTTTTCCTCCCAAGTAGTGGAATTAAATGGTTGAAGGAAGCAGAGGAAGAATTTTCTGGCAGTGAGGAAGAAGACGAAGATGAAAATACTGAGTTGATATATTCGAAGACTGCCAGTGTACCAAAAGTTGAAACTGTGAAGTCTGACAACAAGGATGATGACATTGATACTGACACCATTTAAAAGGACAGATGCAACTTAGCTTAACAGTATAATGCTGCAAATTTTTCTACACTATCAGCCAGAAGTGCAACATGTATGTGCAAGAGCTAAAGTGGCTTAACATCATGCTACACTTGATACTAAAAAGCTATTACTGTGAGTGGTCTATAATTAAGCCCAATGAGACATCTCTAGAGTCCATACATATCAGTGAGCAGTTGTAGTTTGCTTATTTATAGCATGTTTCTTTCAGAAAAACTAGTGGTGGACACATTTGGATTACATTTATAAAGTTATAAAAAATGATTTGATTTTTATTATTCTTCAGACTTTGGTTTATGAATGGCTTATTCTGAAGTAATTGACTACTTTTTGGATGTTATACCATTTAATTTAGGCTCCATGAGTTTGATAGGTTGTTAGGTACTGAAAATTTGAAGAATGCGAACAAATATAATGACTTTATTCAGCCATTAAGGAATGATTTTGAATTGCCAGGCATGGTGGTGCACACCTTTAACCCCAGCACTTGGGAGGCAGAGGCAGGTAGATTTCTGAGTTCGAGGCCAGCTTGGTCTATAGAGTGAGTTCCAGGGCAGCTAGGGCTATACAGAGAAACCCTGTCTTGAAAAACAAACAAGAAAGAAAGAAGAAAGAAAGAAAGAAAGAAAGAAAGAAAGAAAGAAAGAAAGAAAGAAAGAAAGAAAAAAAAAAAGTTTTTTTTTTTGAAAGTTGCATTTCCAGTCCTAGTCCATTTAGATTTGCAAATGACAATTCTTGTCATTCTAAGGAAATTTGATGATTAAATGACAGTGTGACATCCTCATGAGAAGTAAAAATGACCTGTGTGTCCTATGGTTTAAGAGCAAATTTTAAAACTTGGAAGGTGTGGTTTTTCAGTTTGTGTACACTCACCCCAAATTGTAGTCTTTTAAGTCTTGTGCACTGTATATTGGATAAGCCAGGGAAATTATTAACAAATACATATTTTGTGTGATGTCATTTTTTTCTTTTTTCTTTTTTTTGGATATTTTCTTTATTTACATTTCAAATGTTATCCCCTTTCCTGGTTTCCCTCTTTCCAGGAAACACCTTTATCACATCCTTCTTCTACCTGCTTCTATGAGGGTGTTCCTCCACCCTCGATTCCCCTACACTGGGGCATCTATCAAGCTTTCATAGGACCAAGGACCTCTCCTCCCATTGATGCATGACAAGGCCATCCTTTGCTACATATGCAGCTGGAGCCATGTGTACTCCTTGATTGTTGGCTTAGTCCCTGGGAGTTCTGGGAAGGAGGGGTCTGGTTGGTTGATATTATTGTTCTTCCTATGGGGTTGCAAACCCCTTGGGTCCAGAAATACATGAGTAAGGAGCTTTTTACACATTGCCCTTGCAGAGCTCTCTCCCACAGCATGATAGAGTGAGAATTCCCTAAACAGATGCTAATGGACTGTCAGCCTTTACAACTGTAAGTCAATTAAAGTAAAGTAAATTCTCTAGGATAATCCCATGTTAGTCTATAATAATGACAAAATGGGCTAAGATGGTATCTTTAGTTGGAATTTTTATCATAGCTTATTATCATATGTATAAAATATGTACTGAAATATGTCTTTTTAGTTTATGTCTGGTTCTTTCTAAAAATCATACCTGTTTCATTTAACATCCTCTGTAGACCTGACTTTAATAAATGGGGAAATGAGATTCTTAAATTGGGTTTATAGTCCACTCAAACTCGGACATGTAAGAATGAGGGTTTCAGTTCTGAAAGGCCTTTTCAGACAGACAGCAGAAGTCTAAAGGAGAGCCTCGGTGTTTGTGCTTATTAAAGGAGAGCCTCATAGGCCCAGTGGTGTTGGTTTTAGAAGTGGGCGTAAGGTTTTATAGAGCTAAACCAGAGGGGATTGTGAAAAAAAAAAAGGGCTGATTTTTGTTCAAATGTCTGTGAATTGCATTTGTGCTCTTTTTTCTTGCTTGCTCAAAGCTATGGAAACAAAATTAATGACATTACCCAGTATGTTCAGGGAAGCAACTAGGATTTCAAAGCTACCTTTAGATGAGGAGAGATTGAGGACATCTCTGGGTACCATGTGTCACAATATATGGATAAAATGGTGACCAGGGTTCCATCATATCTGTATGCATTCTGTGTCTACATTATGGACACTATTGAAAATACCCAGCACAGATAAGATTTACTGGGACGAGAGGACAGTGATGATAAAGTCAAAGTTCCCTGGAAAACATAAAGCTTCAAATCTATGCCCAAGGCAAAAATGGTCAAGAGGAAAAGTCAAACTTAAAGTGTGGAAAGAAATCAATTGACAGAGAAGGAAGAGACAAAAGTTCAATCAGAATGAAGGAGAGACGGTATAGACAAGATCAATGTGTTTCAAAGAATATTCGATATAGAAGGCTGGTAGGGTTTTGGATTACAGAGAAAAGGTAGCCTTTACTTTGCAATGCATAAGAAGGCAAAAAAGGTAAAGAGCAATAGGAGTGGGTTTTAAGATGGTGACTAGGTTTGTGACAGACAAGACAACTATAGAAAAAAAGATATGGACAGCAATAAAACTGACCTTAGAGATGATCCTGGAAGTTACAGCAGAGGATAGAAAACCTGAAGGCAAGGTTAGAGGTCCACAAGCTGGAGGGCGTTTTCCCCACTAGTAAGAAAAGACTAAGCCAGAATCCCTAGGAAGAGTCTGATGGCATGCTATCATGCTGACTGGTGTCCCATGGTGTATCTATGATTCGGAGGTAACTTCTACCTGTACTGCTCTAGATATGCATTCATTATCTGTTGACATTTTTAAATTAAAAAGCTTTCTTATAGGTTAGGGTTTCCAGCTTCTGGATAAAAAAAAAAAAAGAAGTCTTAGGAAACATGTAAGCCAATACCTACTCAGCAGTGTTTACCTGGAGCTGTGCAGCAGGTACCCACTAGAGAGAAATCCCACCCTCCCTGCTTCACACTGAGCAGGTGACCTACTTCAGCTCTGATCCACACACTCCTGTTAGCTGCTTAGCCACTTACCAAGTGAATTGGGAAAGGCCAGGATGATAATGTTTACATGATATATATATATATATATATATATATTCCTTTTTATATTTTGCACAGATATTTACTAAACACCTGTTTCACACTTAGCTAAATTCAGACTAGAAAATTTGCCAAATTTGGTAAACTAGAAAATTGTTTACCAAGTGGCTCAATTATCATACTTGGCCTGAATTTAGCTAAATTCAGACTTAGAAAACTTAGACTACAGACTTGGCCTTTGCTTTCATTTGTAGTAGGATCTCTCTCTCTCTCTCTCTCTCTCTCTCTCTCTCTCTCTCTCTCTCTCTCTCACACACACACACACACACACACACACACANCACACACACACACACACACACACACACACACACACACACACACCTCTTACTTATGTTTATGCTATACAGTATTGAGACACATACAGATAAAGAGTAATGGAAACTCCAAGCAGGATAAAACTGAGGAAGCAAGAATGGGCTTATTAAAAATAAACACCTAAGTTAGCATTTTTATTTGTAATGCCCCAGAGATTTCCGAACTTCACACAGGCAGTGGCTAATGCAGAAATACCTGGCCCTAGATGCCTCAGCAAGACTGTTCTTGACTGAATTGGTCAAATTCTGTTTACCAAGTGGCTCAGTTATCAAACTTGCCCTTCACACCTTCACACGCAGTGAATGTTCTAGGGCTGCCAACAGGCCTTGTTCTCATGCATGTTTTTAGAACTTTTGTGGTCCATCTGTAGTCCGAGGAGAAAAAAAAAAAAATTCTTAAGGATAGCTCCTTGTCTCCTTTGTCTAGTGGTTAAATCTGGTTCTTTAACCTGAGCCAATAATAAAACATGAGGATTTGCCAGTGACAGCCATTGGTTGCCTCAAATTTCATTCAAATCCACACCTAAGTTTCTTCCTCATTGCCTACTTGGGCTTTGCTCTAATTTAGCACTATTTTATGCTTTTTCCTTTTGTTCTGAATCACATGTGCTTTTGAGAATCATGCTTGGCATGGTAGGAACGGTAGAACTAGTTATACATCCAAATTTCAGATTTCCCTAAGTCTTATCAGTGTTTTCAAATGAATTTTGTTATGTATAATTGTTTTCCTGCTGTTATTCCCGTTAGGATAGTTTTAAAAATTAGTTTGCATTTTAAAATCGTTGCTTATGTCTCTCCGTGTGCACGAGTATGTAAGTGTGCATGTGCTCATGAAGATCAGAAAAGGGCATCAGACACTCTGGAGCTGAAATTAAAAGACGATCTGAGGTACCAGACATAGGTGCTTGGAACTGAACTCAGGTCCTCTGGTGGAGCATCAAGGCCTCTTAACTATAAAGCCATCTCTGCAACCCCAGGATTTCAACTTTCTTCTTCTTTCTTTTTTTTTTCCAAATATTTATTTATGCATATGAGTGTGTTGTAGCTATCTTCAGACACACCTGAAGAGGGTATTGGATCCCATTACAGATGGTTGTGAGCTGCCATGTGGTTGCTGGGAATTGAATTCAGAGCCTCTGTAAGATCAGTCAGTGTTCTTAACCACTGAGCCATCTGTCCAGCCATGAATTTCAACTTTCTCAATACCCTCTCCCCGTGCCTGTTAGAGATGACTCATACTTGATCCTAGCCTTGTCTCCCACCCTACCATACCCCTGAACCCTTCTCTGAGCAATGCCCAGAGAGATTACCTATTTCTAGGCAAAGCTTTCTGCCTTTACTATTTAGATGCTAGAGCAGGAGGCTAGCATCTAAAAGGGCACACGCAAGAGGATCACTTATGAACTATAATCTATGTGTTACCCTTGCTGGGCATTTCCCCCAATCTCTCCATGACACGGTTTTTCTCTACCGTTTTAGACATCATAAACTGATTGTTAGACAAGACTAGCTTCCTAGTGTTTGGATTTGAATCAGATCTGTCTACCTTCAGATGTAGAAGCAGTTTATTTTCTAAGGGAGTATCACCCCCTGTGCCTGGCTGTCTCCATCAGGGAATAGCAAAGTCAGGGCAAGGGAGAACATTTCTCTCCTTTCTAGTAGACAGAAATTCACCAATTTAGACAGAATTCCAAAGCCTCCTTTGACTCACTCCATCCCGGGGGCTAAGAAGGCAACTCCCTCATTTATTTTTGTGAGGACACATTTCAGTTTAATTATTTATAGAGAACAAGGCACTAGGATCATGGCAAACAAAATAAGACACTGGGTAGCTAAGCAGCAAGCACTGGGTCTTCCTAGCGCCCACCATAGGACCTACGCACACTCAGACCCAATCACTGCCTGTCATATGCCTGTGTGGGAGGATTACTTTCCTGATATCCCTCCTACTGATGCTGAGAAGTGATGCTTTCTAAGAATCACCTGCTCCCTCACTTCCTCTTTAAAAACATGCACAATTTCCATGAGCCTGAAAGTCCTCTCTGCTCACTACAGAAAACCAAATGTTCTAGAAAAAACTGAAATTATAAAATAATGAAGACGATTAGATAATAACTTAAAAATACATTTTAAATAAGTAATTTTAAAACAAGTGATTTCGATAAATACATTTTAATTAATAAATGTTGATAATGTTAAAAAGTAAACAAGAAAATCTGCATATTGTGTGTGTGTGTGTGTGTGTGTGTGTGTGTGTGTGTGTGTTAGCTGTATCCTTGATATATTTTGAATGACAAAAAACAAGTTTCAGTAGTCTGTGGTTCTAGGTCTAGAGGGAGGACTTCATGAGCTTTCACATTAGCATGTCTATGGGTGGTGCCCTTGTTCCCCTCTTGTTATGACAGCCATATTGTTAATGTGTCACTGGTGTAGATTCCCTGTCATTTCTAGAAACACAGTTTCATGGCAAACTCCCTGGATCTTTGGCTCTTACAGTCTTTCTTCTGTGATGTTTCCCTGAGCCTTAGGTGAAGGAGTTGTTAGATCTGTTTGTTAGGGTTGAGTTCTCCATGATCCCTTGATCTTTGAATTATAACTAGTGTGATTTTTCTGTAATGTTTTCCATTTGCTTCAAAGAGAAGCCTCCTTATATGAGACGGGAGCTACGTTTATCTGTGAATATGACGAGGGGGAGAATTAGTCTCTCCCAGGGATGGAGTTTCTGTTAGGTAACACAATACAAAGTGATTAGACTTGAAATCGCATACACACCAGCAAGAAAAGATGGAATTATCAGGTGGTGTGCATACATTTATGGGTATATATGTCACAATAGTAATCAAAGGAAAAAAAGCCATCAGTGTGAGAGGGAGTGAGGGGGACTTGAGAAAGGCTGGAGGGAAGAAGGGCACAGGGGTGGTGTTAGACTGACAAAAGGGAAGGGGGATGTGATAAAATTATATATTACTTAAAATAAGAACTTGCTGCATGAAACAGTCCAGTTTTAACATATGAACTACGTTTTGAGCATCACCATGAGGTAACTTTATTTTCTAAAACAGAATAAATGCATACATGGGTAGAAAAACAGGACTAACAGGACTTAAGCAATGCAGTCTTTGGGTGAGTGACTCAGTGATAGAGACCAGAATTACAGAATGTGTGGGATGGCTTCATTTGCCATCATTTGTTATTCTAATAGTTTTCATCTTTTTTAGTTTATGTGTATGGGTGCTTTGTCTATAAGTGTGTCTGTGTACCACATGTGTGCCTGTTGTCCTTTGAGGATGAAGGAAGGCATCGCATACCCTGGAACTAGAATTACAGATGGTTGTGAGATGCGGTGTGCGTCCTGGGAACTAAGCGTAGGTCCCTTGGAGGAGCAGTTAGTGCTTTTAATCACAGAGCCATTGCTTCTACCTCTCTAGTCATTTTAATTATACCATTATAGTTATTGTACAATTTTATAAATAAACAATATTAATTTCTTCTACCAAAGGCAACCAGTGTGGGTATTTTGTTGCATTTTGGGTTTTCTTTCCTTATAAATTTAGATAAAATTATTGCACATTGTTTTAAATTATTTTTTACTTTACATGTCTTGAATACTCTAACACATTATTAAACACTTCTTAGAATATTAATTTTGTTTACTTAGTGTTTTACCAGTTGAGCTTTTCATAATTTGTATAATACTCAGATTATTTCTGGGATTTTTTTTTCAATAGAAGAATGTACTCAGAAAGTATGATTTGTTTGCACAGCTGCTTCAATTAGATCACAATTCACAGCCCCTGGATATTGAGATTTGTGATATGTGTTGCTCCATGCCCTCCTGGAGAGGCACATCAATCTTTGTGGCCCCGTATGCTGTGCCAAGATCACACATAAGGTCTTCCAGAGGACAGGGTTTGGAGCTGATCTCAGTAGTGGCACAGGACTGAGCAGAAAGCAGCACAACAGGGTCATGAGTCACTCCTGACTAGTAGAGCGGTGCTGGTGCTTCTGGGCGGCCTGGATGAGTGCTCAAAGTCTGTGCTTTTAACATTCCATGAACTTGGCAGAACCTATGCTTGACAGCAACATAACTTTTTAGACTGGAGGTTGTCCAATTTATTTGACAAGTAACCCAAGCACTCCCAAGTTTTTCAGAAGTGCAGCTTGTCACTTAAAACAATTGTATTCATCTGTTGAGGCTATCCATCCTTACTTCGGGTCTTTATGAAGTAAAGTGTGTTTGTCCACTGAAAATTTGCATCTTCATCTGCTTTTCCAATGAGATTTTTCTTTTTGGGTGGAAGGTGGGTGAACCAAATTTTATTCCAGCTGTTCAAGAAAGTTGGTCTTCCGAAGCCCCTCCCCTTCTTTGGGGGTTTGGGATGGAAACTGTGAGGGAAGATACTCAGTGATGGGGATGACACTGAATTGGGATAAGGACTGAGTTAGGACAAGAAATCAGCCCCAGCTTATGGCCTCTCTTCCTGTGTTCTTGACAGGGTGTCCTTGAAGACTATGTGGTTCATGAACTCCATCCTGTTGCTGTAGCGATAGTCATTGTCAAAACATGAAATGAGCTTTACAAAGTTGCCACTGAGAGCAATACCAGTCCCAGAAATGAAGACTACAGAGTGAGTGTCACTATTAAAGTCTCAGAAGACAATCTTGTCCTAAGTGTAGTCCAGAAACCCTTTTAGTGGGCCCTTTGATACCTGCTCCATCAACTTCTTTTTTTTTCTTTTTCCTTTTTAACTCTTTTTATTTGAATTAATGTGAGAATTACATAGAAGGGTCAAGGATAGCACTAAAGAAGTCTGTCAGCCCTTCACCTTTGCCCAAATTCCACTAGTGGCATCATGTTATAGAACCATAGTATATTTGTCAAATCTAAGAAATTAATGTTACTATGATATTGTATATGAACCTATAGCTTTCATGCATGTGTCCCCATTTTATCAACCAATGCAATGTGTTTTTCTTTCCTACTATTCATTATAAAACATGATACTACATTCATTCATTTTACTTTATATATATATATAATATGGCTGTCCCCTGCTCAACAACCCACCCACTCCCGCTTCCCTGTCCCAGCATTCCCCTACACTGGGGCATCAAACTAACAGGACCAAGGGCCTCTTCTCTCATTGATGTCCAAGGCCTGGTCATCCAAAATCTGAACAGGAAAATAGGTAACTGGCATGAACTACTCAGTTCCTACCACCAGTAAGGCCATTATGGATTTGACGTGGTGCAGAGGAAATCTGTCAAGTATAATGACATCAAAGTTGTATGTCAATTCATGTCAGTTACCTAACTTCCTGTTCAGATCTTTGATGACCAGTCCTACAACCTTGACAGCCCCAGTGGATGCAAGGATGATGTTCTAGGCAGCTCCACGGCCTTCACACCATAGCTTTCCGGAGGGTCCATCCACAGTCTTCTGGGTGGCAGTGGTGGCATAGGCTATGTCATGGGCCTTTCCACAATGTTCAAGCTACCAGCCAGAAAGACTGAGGCTGTTGGTGGTATAGGAAGCATTGATGACAAGGTTGAATCAATTGACTTCCTTCTCGTGGTTCACACTCCTCAAATAATAAATAAATAAATAAATAGATAAATAAATAAATAAATAAATGGGGACATTAGCAGAACGGACAGAGATGGTAACCTTTGCAACGCTCCACTTTCAGGTGGATCTCAGCCTTCTCCAAAGCAGTGAAAACACCAATAGACTCCATAGTCTAGCATCACCCCATTTGATCTTGGTTAGATTTCCCTTCTGGAAGATGGAAATGGCCTTCCTATTGATGACAAGCTTCCTGTTTTCACCCATGATTGTGCTGTGGAACTTGTAGTGTTGTAAAGTCATGCTGGAACACATAGGCCATATACCAGTTCATGAAAGGTTCATTGACGGCAACAGTGTCCACTCTGCAGAGTTGAAGGCAGCCCTTGCAAGCAGATACCCAAAATGACCTGTTCTTTCCAACCTTCACCATCGTGTCTCAGGAACGAGGCTGATACTACTCTAAAAGATGTGGTTCTTTCTGAAACACGGAGGAGCAGAGAAATGTTACTACTTTTAATAATTTGCAAGTGTTTATTATATATAATATATACTTTTGCTTTTTCTTAATACTATAATACTTGTGTTTCATGTATTTGCCTATTAAGGTTAAAAACTGTGGTTTGCAGTAAATGGTAATTTAAAGTTTTTTTTCAAAACATTTATATTAAAAATACTCTATGTAAGGCTCTGGCAGGGCCTCTCAGGAGACAGCCATATTAGGCTCCTTTCAGCATGTACTTCTTGGCATCCACAATGGTGTCTGGGTTTGGTAATTCATACGGGATAAATGCCCAGGTGGGACAGGCTCTGGGTGGCTTTTCCTTTAGTCTCTGCTCCACACTTTATCTCCACATTTGCTCCTGTGATTATGTTGTTCTCCTTCTAAGAAGGACCAAAGCACCCACACTTTGGTCTTCCTTCTTATTTGCCACAGACTATCCCCTTTTTTGGCTCTCCTATCTGAGTGGAACGGGTCTCCAAAAAAGGGGATAGTCTATGGCACTTATTGAGCTTCTTGTGATCTGTGAAGTGTATCCTGGTCATTTGGAGCTTTGGGGCTAGTATCCACTTATTAGTTAGTGCACACCATGTGTGTTCTTGAGAGTCCCCACCAGAGCCTTACAAATATAGAGGAGAATGTTAGCAACCAACCATTCGACTGAGTGCGGGGTCTCTATTAGAGGAATTAGAAAAGGGACTGACAGATTTGAAGGGGTTTGCAACCCCATAGGAAGAACAACAATATCAACCAACCAGACCCCCACCAGAGAATTCCCAGGGACTAATCCATCAACAAAGGAGTATGCATGGCTCCAAGTGCATATGTATCAGAGAATGGCCTTGTCATGCATCAGTGGAAGAAGAGGTCCTTGGTCCTATGAAGGCTTGATAGATGCCCCAGTGTAGGGGAATAGAGGGCAGGGAGGTGAGAGTGGGTGGGTGGCTGGAGGTACACACTAATAGAAGCAGGTGGAGGGAGGATGTGAAAGGGTGTTTCCTGGAGGGAGGGAAACCAGGAAAGGGGATAACATTTGAAATGTAAATAAATAAAATATCCAGTAAAAAATACCCTATGTTTTTCTGCTTTTATAACCAAAAATGTTATCTCCAGGACTTGGTTTATATTTACTCGCCTTAAATTTTGCTTGATTCAAGTATGACAAAAAGTTTTCTACCTAAATATATTACCCCCAAATAATCTAGCTACCTATAAAAACTATTAAACAAAAACATGCACACAAAAACAAATGAAAAATTATTTGTGTGTGTTTATGTGTGTGCAAGAGAGAATGTGTTTGTGTCTATATGTGAATGTGTTTGTGTGTTTGAGGGTGCATGGGTGTGTGCACACAGGTGCTTGAGAAAGCCAGAAGAGGTCATAAGTTCCTCTGGGATGGAAACTAGCGACCACTATAAGCTACCATTTGCCATTTGTGAGTTGAGAAGCAAAACTTGATCTCCTGGAAGAACAGCAAACACTTTCAATTGCGGAGCATTCTCTCCGGTCCCTAGCTCCATAATTCCAGCCCTCTATACTCCATCATTGCCTTTGAAGGAAGATTACAAATGGGAAAAGTTTGCTGACAAAGAAGTCTTCCTAAAAATGACTCCTTATAGTTCACATGCGTTAGAGAAATGAGATACCCACCTTGCTTTTCTCATGCAGAGAGATATTAATGCACCACCAAGTCTCTTTAGATGAACACTTTCAAGCTGCCTGGAGTTCCCATTAATTCTAGAACATGAATGGTAGTAGTACTTATGCCCCTATGGTGCTGAATATTATTTTGCTGGTATCAGATGTGATTTGTTTTAATTCTGACAGTCACTCATGATACTCATATCAAAGGAGGAAGACAGAATTGACTCTTAGCTTCCCCTCTGCCCTGGAATAGACGCCACACTTTCATGATAAATTGCACAGAGAAAAAGGCAGCAGGAGTTGCCTGTACCAAAATGAGAGTGGCTTTTGGCTTTGCTTCAGTGACTTTGTTCTGAACTCTCAGAGAAAAGTGTTAATGAGAGCTTATCTATCTCTAGACTTGTGCCATCAGCTCTTTATTTTTCTTAGAATATTTGAAATCCTACAGAGTGTCAATTTCAGTCATTCTACACAGCACTTTCATGATAATTTCTCCCCGGGGTGGAAATAATCAGCGGGTGAAATTCCAAGGTTTGTTATATTTTTTAGCCATGATCTGGTGTCATTTCATTATTTTGAACAGGCTGGGGAGTACAAAAAATGTGCTCTGTGGGTAGGAGACGAAGGATGGAAACAGTTCTTCTCTTCACTGGGCCTCGGAGCTAGCCTTTGTGATGCTGCCACTCTGACCCTCCCACTTTTCCGGATTTCCCTATCTTTCTTAGTGTATAGGTCTGGCACCGGTATTATAAAACATGTCAGGGATGAGCAAACCACATGTGTGTGCTATCTCCAGGTATGGAGCTCAGAAGAAGAAACACTTGCTTCAGTTGAACCTTCCTAGAGTGCATATAGGGAATCATGGCCAAGGATGGTGGAAAGCTCATCACTGGTGCCTCAACAGTGTTCGAAACATTGAAACCATTTCCTTCAAAAGTCTTATAGAAATGACATTATGGAACTTTCATTATAGCTAATACCATACACACACACACACACACACACACACACACACACACACACACACATATATATATATCATACCAAAGTAACCAGGCCTGTTCCTGCCAATATTCATGCAAAGTTCTCTCCTTCCCATTATTTCCCTTGTTCTCTCCACTAAATACAGCTACAGAAGGAAACACAGCTCCTTGCATGGTTTCTCATAAACAGCAGAGGATGGTTCCTACCCATCCTATTTCTATTTTGTTCCATCACAGCTACCAGGTCTTAGAGTCTTGCTTAGTTTTCAGAGGTCTTTGACTTAGCTCCAAGTACTCCTGTGGCCAGTCCCAGTGAAGCCTACATAGCCTTGGGGGCTTGTTCTTTGTTGAGGTCATTTAGCACCACCACACAATATTTGGGGCTGACACTGTGCATTACAGCCTAGTGTGAAGATCCTGTAGTATAACTGGAATTCTCCAAGTTCTCAGGCTTAGCATCCTGCATCTTGCCAATGCTGCTGCACTCCCTGAAGGAGCCCTGGGGGATACAAGGAGGGTGTCCATGGATCTCAATTTAAACAATTACTCTAGGCATTTCTGATAGCATCCCTTCACATCTACACACATTTATTATGACATTATGGCCTGAGATTGTTAAGAATAGCTAAGGAGGGACAGATCTAATACACATCTATTCACCTCAGTGTCCTTTGTAATGGGATTCGGTGTGTTACTTGAGAGACAAGAAGGATTTATTGGAGGTATTCGCTTTCTAAATGGCATCTTCAATGAATAAAGATGTCCTCTTTAGCACTTCACTTTTGCTTAAGAGAGGCATATACCTTCAGGAGTGTGCTTCCCATGCATCAGGCTGCATTTATGAGCAACAATAGGAATTTATAGAGAACTTACTCCATGCCAGCTACTCTTCCAATCACATCCGAGATAGAATTTACTTATATTTATTTGTGAATACTTAAGTGTGCTAAGGCTTTCTTTTAAAAAATGCAACATTGGTTTCTTCATGCTTTGCAAAACACTCCTTGATAGATACCACTATCACCAGCATGATTTTTCATGTAAGGAAGTTGAGGTATAAAAAAAGTGAAAAACCCTGCCCACAAGCTGTCATACAACTAGCCACTGGCAGAGTTGAGAACTAACATTCTGGTCCCAGGGTAAAATTATTTGCCTCTATCTACTGGTACAATACAGTATTTTCAGTCACTATGAGTGTGTGTGTCTGTGGTGGGTACACGCATGTGTGTATATATGTATGTGTCTCTGTGTGTATTATAAATCTCCATTTTATAGACAACGGAAGTGGAGTTCAGCACACTTAGTTATTTGTTTGAAACCAAATAGCTTTTCAATGGAAGAAAAATGAATTCAAATCTACTTACTATGAATCTAGAGAATATCTGAACACCTGAATCTTCAGAAGGCAAATTTGCCACACCATGGATAAAACATAAAAAAAAAAAAAAACCTCAGAAACCCCCTCACATTTACCATCTAAGTCTGTATCTTTAAAACTTGGTGAGTATCTCATTTATTTGAATTTACTTAAACATTTTGAAAACTTCCTTTAAATATTATATTTTTCAGGGGCTTAAATGAAAATGGCCCTCATAGGCTCATAGAAAGAGATACTATCAGGAGTTTGTGACCCTTTTCGAGTAGGTGTGGCCTTGTTGAAGGAAGTGTGTCACTAGGAGTGGGTATTGAAATACTCAAGCCATGCCCAGTGTCTTATTTTCTTTCTGCTGCCTGGCAATCCAGATGTAGAAATCAAGGGCACTACACACTGTGTGTAATCTGCTTTTATCTATCCATTCTGTCTTACTTAGGGTTTCTATCCCTGCACAAAACATCGTGACCAAGAAGTAAGTTGGGGAGGAAAGGGTTTATTTAGCTTACACTTCCACATTGCTGTTCATCATCAAAGGAAGTCAATACTGGAACTCAAGCAGGTCAGGAATCAGGAGATGATGCAGAGGCCATGGAGGGATGTTACTTTCTGGCTTGGTTCCCCTGGCTTGCTCAGCTTGCTTTCTTATAGAACTCACGACTACCAGTCCAGGAATGGTACCACCCACAATGGGCCCTCCCTCCCTTGATCACTAATTGAGAAAATGCCTTACAGCTGGATCTCATGGAGTCATTTTTCTCAAGGGAGGCTCCTTTCTCTGTGATAACTCCAGCTTGTGTCAAGCTGAGACACAAAACCAGCCAGTACACACTCTTTCTCTCAAAATATCCACCGACTGTAACCTTCTTTAATCTGTTCATTCCTTCACTCAAAACATCCACGGAAAGATTAACATTTCCAAAATGGTAAGTTGGAAAAGAATGTATAGTGTGCATTTCCTTACATTGGTAAGCAGAAAATTCAATCTTTTCTAGGCAGCCCATTATATTAGGATAGATGAAGTTGTTATTCAGGAGCAGGAGACTCTGGTCTCTGCAGCAGGCAGAGAGTGCTGAAATATTACTCTGCATCTTTCTGTTCCCCACTAGATAAAACAAACACTTGGTTCCTATTAGCTACGGTTTAGATCTGAAATGTACTTCACATATTTAAGTGCTGAAGGCTTTGTTTCTGAGGTAGCAGTAATCACAGGTGATCTTCGTGGGAGGGACTGTATCATAAGGGCTCTAAGCTCACTTGGAAATCAAATCACCGATGGATGCCTAAGTTAATCAACTTTTGTCCTGTGATGTGGAAACTTTCCGAACTGGGACCTAGGGTTGGGGAATCTGCAGACAACTTTGAAGGGCACATGATATCCTCGCTCCCTGCTTTCTTCCTAAGTTTTGTTGGCACTGTGATCTGAGACTTTTTGTGCCACCATGAGCTCCCTGCCCTGTTCTGTTCTTGGCCTCACTACAGGCCAAGATATAACAAAGCCATGTAACTAGGGTTGAAAACTCTGAAATGAATCAGTTCTCCTTTCCAAATGGTTCTTTTCACTATTTTGTCACAGCAACAGAAAACTGACACACCAGTCCTTCGGCGGATGGTATCACCTAATTCCAGGAAATGTGGAACATATCACTTTCTGTAGTACAGCTGGGAAGTATGAGTTAAGAACCTGGGGGAGCTTCATTAATGAGTCTCACATAGAATTTACTTGTGTGAAATCATCATTGACTATAAAACTGGTCTGCTCTTGGAGGCGCTCCAGGTAGTTGCTACTGTTTTCTGTTATAAGTAACACAGGCATGAGCATTTGCAGTCATATGCATCAACAATTTAATTGTTTTAAATTCTAGCAAGAAATACATCAAAAAATACATCGAAAACATAGGCACTGTGATGCTTATTCAATATTCCTAAGATCTCTCACACTGACATAGAGGCTTCAGGTGAAGAAAGACCATATCTAAGATTCTTTGACTTGAAGTTTTATTGAGAACATGCTGCTAAGGGCATTTGATAGAGAGGATGAGAAACTATTGCTCTCAGGAAACATCAGAGGGTTTGCACATGGATAAGCTTAGCTCTGGTTCTTAATTCGTAGATAGCATCATGAGCATGAAACACTTTTGCACTGAAAGCACTAAGGTCTAGACCTCCCACAAAGCATCACCTATTTAGGTACTGCAAGGAGCTCACCAGAAGATTAAATTTTTCTTGATTTCTTTAGAAGAGCATTCCTGGTCCACATTGTCCACATCTCCAGCTGAGGGGTCAGGCTTAGCGGGATTTTCCAGAATTTTTGCTGGGTGGCTTGTATTCTGCCAGAACCTTCAATGAGATAGCACTCACTGCTAAATTGCATTTCAGAAAACATCTGCCAGAGAAACAGCAACAGCAGCAGGCACCAGAGTGCTATGCCGTTACAGAGCGGACCAAGAACTTCCAAATGCTTTCTAACTTCAACAAATACCAGAACAGACGAAGTCAATGATGGCTTGCATTTACAATTCCTCGGTTCAAGATATTGACTTGACTGTTTCTGCTATTACTTGCTGTCTACTGGCAAAATTTTGTTACTCTTATGAATTGCATAGTCACATCTTCAGTTGTTGTGCCTCCTCTTTTGACTAACAAAGGTTCCTAGAGATTTCCCCTCTATAATGATATCTTTATTTGATATAGCTTCACCTAATTTGAACCTCAAAGGCCGTTCATTAGTTATAGTGTACTAGATTTGGGCAAAAGGTATGTATGAAGGTAACCGTATTACTAAAGGAGAGATTGTCTGAGGTATTCATTGAGGAGATGGTGGAAAGTGTGAATGGTAAGATGCTTTCACTTGAAATAAAAGAATGTTCAAATGTGGAGAGCCTGCTAAAATGGAATCATTTGAACAAAAACCAGTGTTATGGCTTTCTAATAATGCCTGTTCATTGTTTTTCCTTTGTTATCCATCCTTTCACCGCCTGTCCTCATTTGGACCAGGTCTGTGTTAAATCAGACTTTCGCAATAAAAGAAAGAAATTTCCTGTGGAAAGGATAGGTTCATACAATATTGCTTCTGAGAAACTGAGAGAAATATTGTCAATAGAAAAGGCTATCATTTTCCGTTTGAACCCAAGAAATGAAAACTGGCAACAAAAAGTGGTCTTTTAGTAAAAGAATTGAGGAAAAATATAGGATGGCTGTGAAGCCGCGGTCTTAACTTGATGAGAATTAAGGCTGGAAGGGAAGATAAATACTGTGACATTGCTTTAGACACAGGGATAGAAACAAAGGTTTACAAATAACATTTGCTGGTTACTGGGACCAGCCTTGTGCTTCCACAAATCCTGAGACAGCCAGCATGTAACAGAAAAAGTCTGAAGGTCAAGGACAAAGGCATCCAAGGTTAAGATGGTGAGAGATGCCAACCAGAGGCCACAGTTTTTCCCCTTTCTAGTTTAGAATGTTGCTTCCTGATGTATCAAGGACAAACTTTCTTTTCCTGAGATGAACCTGACAGAAGCCAAACACAGTATGCTATATTATGTGTTACAGGAGAGAAAACGTTCTAATGCAGGTTCCCGCCCGCTAGTTCCTGACATTTGCTTGATTGATGAGAAGTGGTTCAAATGAGAACAAAACTGGTGTGACTTTCCTGATTCGGAACGCGGAGTTGTTTTCAATTACATAGGGACTGTGGGCTGGAATCTTAGAAGATTGTACACACAGATCAGTCTTTAACCGTGAGACTAGATTATTGCAAGAGATCAGGGAGCAATGAGCACCACGGGACATAAGTCACTTTGTGGGCGTAAACTAAGTTCTTGGGTCAGCATGATTAACCCTTTTGAGTCATTACTATACTGATACTTTTCCATATTCAAATATTAAATATCTATTTAAAATATTATTTTTAAAATGTTTGTTTTTAATTTTATTTTTGACATTATAATGTAACAGTATTCTCTTTCTTCTATCCAAACTCTTCCATATACCTCTCCTGGTTTTTCTTCAAATTCATGGTCTTTCTTTTATGAATTGACATATATATTCATACAAAAATATAACATTCATATATATATATATATATAAAGATATATTTCTTATACATAATATGATACTTATATATACAATAAAATATAACCTGCTCAGTCTCTATGATATTTATATATACAATAAAACATAACATACTCAGTCTCTATGTTACTCTTGTGTGTTCTTTTAGAGAGTACTATTTGGCACTGGACCACCAAACTGGTATGCTTTTCCTTTAGAATACTCCCTGTTCTGCTTACAGCTTTCTTCAGTTGCCTATAACACTCTGTGTAGGGTGAGACCACGTGGGCTTTCCCCCATCCAATCTGGAAGGTCCATTGGTGTAGTACATGAGTTCTTTTATTTATTTCATATATATTATATTATATATATATATATATATATATATATATATATAATTTTAATTCTCAAAAAGTGCCAAGAGTTTTTGATTAGGATATTCATCAAGCTGCATGACATAGTTTGTATGTAATGATGAGCTGATACTCATTGAGCAACAAGAATAAAACAACTAGAAACCAAATAATATAAGAAGTAATATAGAAAATTGGCCACTTAAATCTTAGACAAATAGCAAAAATGACAGAAGTCTAATTGAGATTTGAGAATTCTGGAAATCATTCCCAATGAAATGTGAATGAGAAGGAAAGACGAATATATAGAGAATGCACACTGGCCTGGAGTTGGGATGAGAGCAAGGATAGCACAATGAAATGGGGTGTGCTACATGCTTCCTCACCAGGGAGGAGGGTTTCTTGCTGGGAGGGAGTGGGAGAGTGGAAAGGGTTTCTCTGGGGCCTTCTGGCTATTTTTAGATGTGTTCTGAGGTAAGCTTACAGCCCCACGGAGCTTCCAAATGTTTCTGATGCCCTAAGGCCCACTGTGGTTGTCTCATTCTGAGTGAAATATATCCCTGATATTTGTCCTTATGGCAGCTGATACTCCAGAATTTCCTCAGATATGTATTGTGAAAGCTGTCTGAAGTATGGGAAATCTGTTTCTTAAAATCAATGTAAGCTATATTTTTCTTTTTAACATTTGTTGCATAAGGACTTGAAAGAGAACAGTAATATGTGTATTTGTGTATTTCATAGAGAGAATATATTGTATATAAAGAATATTACAAAGTTACAGAAGAAACAAACTAATGCACAAATGCATGGCATCCAATTAACTTTAGGGTTTGCATTGACCAAATTGAGAATCATGTTGATGTATGCTGCCTGTCAGATTATTTCTGAACCATTGTGTATTTTGTTGTAAAATGTAAATACGTTTGTGATAGTTAATATTTATTGAATATTAAATATTTATACCATACTTTTTTCTCTTGCATCTGTGGCAGCTAGACAGGCTTTCTGCACAAAAGTCAGAATGAAGACATTCTCAAACTGTTTTAAATTACACCGGCCGTGAATCCGAATACTCAGGGTAAGGATAAAAATTGCTATTTTCCATTTCTTTAAAGAACAGGAACTAGATTTTTCTGACTCTAGTTAACTATTTTTTTTGATGCAATTCTATTCAAAAATTGAATAGTATTTTAGCCTTCTCCTTGAATATACCTATGAGTCAAACAAAAGCTTCTTACTATTTGTCAATTAGAGAAAGTTATAGATACAGGCTTGGTGCTAACCCTGATATGAAAAAACCTTACCAGAAAGTTTCAGTTTTCCTTTAAAAATATTTTATTTTTATTCATGTACTTGTGTGCATACATGTGTGTGTGTCTCTGTGTGTGTGTGTGTATGTGTGTGCGTGTGTGTGTGTGTGTGTGTGTGTGTGTGTGTGTGTGTGTGTGTATGTGTGTGGTGTGTGTGTGTGGTGTGTG